>NC_136642.1:982263-992263 GCF_949748355.1 Melanostigma gelatinosum | reverse complement strand
ACCAACACAAAGAAGGTAACAAACACATCACGTTACCAACACAAAGAAGGGAACAAACACACCACGTTACCAACACAAAGAAGGGAACAAACACACCATGTTACGAACACAAAGAAGGGAACAAACACACCACGTTACCAACACAAAGAAGGGAACAAACAAACACGCCACGTTACCAACACAAAGAAGGGAACAAACACACCACGTTACCAACACAAAGAAGGTAACAAACACACCACGTTACCAACACAAAGAAGGGAACAAACACACCACGTTACCAACACAAAGAAGGGAACAAACACACCACGTTACCAACACAAAGAAGGGAACAAACACACCACGTTACCAACACAAAGAAGGGAACAAACACATCACGTTACCAACACAAAGAAGATAACAAACACACCACGTTACCAACACAAAGAAGGGAACAAACACACCACGTTACCAACACAAAGAAGGGAACAAACACACCACGTTACCAACACAAAGAAGGGAACAAACACACCACGTTACCAACACAAAGAAGGGAACAAACACAGCACGTTACCAACACAAAGAAGGGAACAAACACACCACGTTACCAACACAAAGAAGGGAACAAACACACCACGTTACCAACACAAAGAAGGGAACAAACACATCACGTTACCAACACAAAGAAGGTAACAAACACACCACGTTACTAACACAAAGAAGGGAACAAACACATCACGTTACCAACACAAAGAAGGTAACAAACACGTCACGTTACCAACACAAAGAAGGTAACAAACACATCACGTTACCAACACAAAGAAGGTAACAAACACGCCACGTTACCAACACAAAGAAGGTAACAAACACACCACGTTACCAACACAAAGAAGGTAACAAACACACCACGTTACCAACACAAAGAAGGTAACAAACACACCATGTTACCAACACAAAGAAGGTAACAAACACACCACGTTACTAACACAAAGAAGATAACAAACACACCACGTTACCAACACAAAGAAGGTAACAAACACACCACGTTACTAACACAAAGAAGGTAACAAACACACCACGTTACCAACACAAAGAAGGGAACAAACACACCACGTTACCAACACAAAGAAGGGAACAAACACACCACGTTACTAACACAAAGAAGGTAACAAACACACCACGTTACCAACACAAAGAAGATAACAAACACACCACGTTACTAACACAAAGAAGGTAACAAACACACCACGTTACCAACACAAAGAAGGGAACAAACACGCCACGTTACCAACACAAAGAAGGGAACAAACACGCCACGTTACCAACACAAAGAAGGTAACAAACACGCCACGTTACCAACACAAAGAAGGTAACAAACACACCACGTTACTAACACAAAGAAGGTAACAAACACGCCACGTTACCAACACAAAGAAGATAACAAACACATCACGTTACCAACACAAAGAAGGGAACAAACACACCACGTTACCAACACAAAGAAGGGAACAAACACGCCACGTTACCAACACAAAGAAGGGAACAAACACACCACGTTACCAACACAAAGAAGGGAACAAACACACCATGTTACCAACACAAAGAATGGAACAAACACGCCACGTTACCAACACAAAGAAGGGAACAAACACACCACGTTACCAACACAAAGAAGGTAACAAACACACCACGTTACCAACACAAAGAAGGGAACAAACACACCACGTTACCAACACAAAGAACGGAACAAACACACCATGTTACGAACACAAAGAAGGGAACAAACACACCACGTTACCAACACAAAGAAGGGAACAAACACGCCACGTTACCAACACAAAGAAGGGAACAAACACACCACGTTACCAACACAAAGAAGGGAACAAACACACCATGTTACCAACACAAAGAATGGAACAAACACGCCACGTTACCAACACAAAGAAGGGAACAAACACACCACGTTACCAACACAAAGAAGGTAACAAACACACCACGTTACCAACACAAAGAAGGGAACAAACACACCACGTTACCAACACAAAGAAGGGAACAAACACACCACGTTACCAACACAAAGAAGGGAACAAACACACCACGTTACCAACACAAAGAAGGTAACAAACACACCAAGTTACCAACACAAAGAATATAACAAACACATCACGTTACCAACACAAAGAAGGGAACAAACACATCACGTTACCAACACAAAGAAGGGAACAAACACACCACGTTACCAACACAAAGAAGGTAACAAACACACCACGTTACTAACACAAAGAAGATAACAAACACATCACGTTACCAACACAAAGAAGATAACAAACACACCACGTTACTAACACAAAGAAGATAACAAACACACCACGTTACCAACACAAAGAAGGTAACAAACACACCACGTTACTAACACAAAGAAGATAACAAACACATCACGTTACCAACACAAAGAAGGGAACAAACACACCACGTTACCAACACAAAGAAGGTAACAAACACACCACGTTACTAACACAAAGAAGATAACAAACACATCACATTACCAACACAAAGAAGGGAACAAACACACCACGTTACCAACACAAAGAAGGGAACAAACACACCACGTTACCAACACAAAGAAGGGAACAAACACACCACGTTACCAACACAAAGAAGGTAACAAACACACCAAGTTACCAACACAAAGAATATAACAAACACATCACGTTACCAACACAAAGAAGGGAACAAACACATCACGTTACCAACACAAAGAAGGGAACAAACACACCACGTTACCAACACAAAGAAGGTAACAAACACACCACGTTACTAACACAAAGAAGATAACAAACACATCACGTTACCAACACAAAGAAGATAACAAACACACCACGTTACTAACACAAAGAAGATAACAAACACACCACGTTACCAACACAAAGAAGGTAACAAACACACCACGTTACTAACACAAAGAAGATAACGAACACATCACGTTACCAACACAAAGAAGGGAACAAACACACCACATTACCAACACAAAGAAGGTAACAAACACACCACGTTACTAACACAAAGAAGATAACAAACACATCACGTTACCAACACAAAGAAGGGAACAAACACACCACGTTACCAACACAAAGAAGGTAACAAACACATCACGTTACCAACACAAAGAAGGGAACAAACACACCACGTTACCAACACAAAGAAGGGAACAAACACACCACGTTACCAACACAAAGAAGGGAACAAACACACCACGTTACCAACACAAAGAAGGGAACAAACACACCACGTTACCAACACAAAGAAGGGAACAAACACACCACGTTACCAACACAAAGAAGGGAACAAACACACCACGTTACCAACACAAAGAAGGGAACAAACACACCACGTTACCAACACAAAGAAGGGAACAAACACACCACGTTACCAACACAAAGAAGGGAACAAACACACCACGTTACCAACACAAAGAAGGGAACAAACACATCACGTTACCAACACAAAGAAGGGAACAAACACACCACGTTACCAACACAAAGAAGGTAACAAACACATCACGTTACCAACACAAAGAAGGGAACAAACACACCACGTTACCAACACAAAGAAGGGAACAAACACATCACGTTACTAACACAAAGAAGGGAACAAACACACCACGTTACCAACACAAAGAAGGGAACAAACACACCACGTTACCAACACAAAGAAGGGAACAAACACACCACGTTACCAACACAAAGAAGGGAACAAACACACCACGTTACCAACACAAAGAAGGGAACAAACACACCACGTTACCAACACAAAGAAGGGAACAAACACACCACGTTACCAACACAAAGAAGGGAACAAACACACCACGTTACCAACACAAAGAAGGTAACAAACACACCAAGTTACCAACACAAAGAAGATAACAAACACATCACGTTACCAACACAAAGAAGGGAACAAACACATCATGTTACCAACACAATGAATAGAACAAACACGCCACGTTACCAACACAAAGAAGGTAACAAACACACCACGTTACCAACACAAAGAAGGGAACAAACACACCACGTTACCAACACAAAGAAGGTAACAAACACACCACGTTACCAACACAAAGAATGGAACAAACACACCACGTTACCAACACAAAGAAGGTAACAAACACACCATGACCTGCCTGCCCAGACACCAAGCCACAAAGAAGGGAACAAACACACCACGTTACCAACACAAAGAAGGGAACAAACACACCACGTTACCAACACAAATAAGGTAACAAACACACCAAGTTACCAACACAAAGAAGATAACAAACACATCACGTTACCAACACAAAGAAGGGAACAAACACATCATGTTACCAACACAAAGAATGGAACAAACACGCCACGTTACCAACACAAAGAAGGTAACAAACACACCACGTTACCAACACAAAGAAGGGAACAAACACATCACGTTACCAACACAAAGAAGGTAACAAACACACCACGTTACCAACACAAAGAATGGAACAAACACACCACGTTACCAACACAAAGAAGGGAACAAACACACCATGTTACCAACACAAAGAAGGTAACAAACACACCATGACCTGCCTGCCCAGACACCAAGCCAGCCTCTTACTGTGAGAGGACTTCTAGGTCCATGTGGTTCTTCAGAGGTTCTCGTTAAACTCGGTTGCGGAGCTTCAAGCTTCACGGTGATAAACTGTCTGAGTTTTCTCCTCAGACATTACGGGAATTCTTCTTCCTCATGAGCGGCAGAATGTCGGCGTTAACGGGAAGAGAACGGGCGTAGAAGTTCTCCGTTCTCTTCTCCAGGATCCAAAAACAGAGAAGTTAAGAGCATGACCTCAGGTTCAAGAGGAAGTCTTTGTTGTGCGTCCTTGCATGCAAATGGAATGGCGTGGAACGACAGAGAGCTGGAGGTGACGCAGAGTCTCAGTTCTTCAGGAGAGCAGAGCTGCAGCACAGGAAGTCCTGGGCTGTCTGTGTCTCTCGTCCAATGAGATCTCAGTGTTGAGTTTGGATCAAACGTCCCACTGAGGGTCGGCTCAGCGTCTCCTGGAGCTTTGTGTGATCTCAAACTCAAGTCCGGCTTTAGACTGCTCTGCAGAACCAACAGGCCCAGGTCTTAGTTCAGAGCACACGGTGAGAACATCAGCGTGAACGAGCTCCTCGGGACTATAAGACTGATTGAACATGTTTGTGTGTTTGTTTGTTTGTTTGTAGACCGGTGGAGGAGGCGGATGACGCCATCATCTACAGCTCGGTGGTTGGTCGAGGTTGAGGTCACATGACCTTCGCTCCCACATGACGGGTCCTCCATCAGGGTTCTGGAGGTTCTGTTCCTATGTTCAACAGGGGGACGACACTTTAATGTGACTGTTGATTCATTATAGGGATACTATGAACATGTTATTACAACGTTATAACTATTCAACTCACTATTTTAATATCTCCATTAATGCTTCTGGATTGAAACTGGTTCTAACCGGATGTGACTGGTTTTCAACTGTGACTTTGTAATTGTAACTCTTCACACACAGACACACACACAGACACACACACATCTACACACACACATCTACATACACACACACACCGACACACACTCACACACACACACACACACACACACTCACACAGACACACACACATCTACACACACCGACACACACTCACACACACACACACACACACATCTACACACACACTCACACACACACACACACACACACACATCTACACACACACACACACACCGACACACGCACACACACACACACATCTACACACACACACACCGACACACACTCACACACACACACATCTACACACACTCACACACACACACACACACACACACATCTACACACACACTCACACACACACACACACACACACACAGACATCTACACACACACACACAGACACACACAGACACACACACACACACACACAGACACACACACATCTACACACACACATCTACACACACACACACACACTCACACACACACACACACACACATCTACACACACACACACACATCTACACACACACTCACACACACACTCACACACACACTCACACACACACTCACACACACACTCACACACACACACACTCACACACACACCCACACACACACTCACACATCTACACACACACACACTCACACACACACACACCGACACACACACACTCACATCTACACACACACACACACACATCTACACACACACAGACACACACACACACACACACACACATCTACACACACCTACACACACACAGACACACACACACACACACACACACACACACACACACACACACACAGCCGTCTGTCTTCCTCTTTGCTCCTCTGAATACTGCTGCTACTGTTTGTAATACTACTACTTCTGTAAATACTGCAAACGTATCGTTCAGCGATTGGTTCGCTCCGTGAATCCAACGTCCTGTTTCTGCAGCTGAGAGTGAACTACAACTTCCTGGTCCGTCACACAGCTTTTCCCCGTCAACTTAAATTGAGAAAGAGACGTCTGTAACTCAGAGGATATTTTAGTTTGAGGTCAATAAATTTTGAAGTTTTAACAGCTGATGACAGAGTAATTGAACTTCCTCCGTTCATGTGAATGAGAGCGAGGATGGACCGAGAGCTGGGAGGGGCGGGGCTAAAGGAGGCACGCATCGCTGCGTGCTTGGCTGACATCTCGAGGTGGATGATGACACACCACCTGAAGCTGAACCTGACAGAACGAGCTGCTGTTCCTCCAGGTGAAGGGTTGCCCTCACAGACCTGTCCATCACCATTGATGAGACCTGTCCATCACCATTGATGAGACCTGTCCATCACCATTGATGATACCTGTCCATCACCATTGATGAGACCTATCCATCACCATTGATGACGCCGACTCAGACTGTGAGGAACCTGTGTGTGACCCTGGACGACCAACTGTCGTTCTCAGCAAACATTTCATCGGTTACACGCTGCTGCAGATTCCTGCTCTACAGCATCAGGAGGATTCACTTCCTCACTGAGGAGACGGTGCAGGTGCTCGTCCAGGCTCTGGTCATCTCCCGCCTGGACTACTGCAGCTCACTACTTGCCGGAGCTCCGGCGTCGGCCATCAGACCTCTGGAGCTTGTCCAGAAAGCTGCAGCTCGCCTGGTGTTCAATCGCCCCAAGTTCTCCCACAACTTGCCTTCTCCGTTCTCTCCACTGGCTCCTGTAAGAGCATCCAGTGTGAGACTCTGGTGCTGGCCTACAGGGCAGTGAAAGGAACAGCTCCTTCCTATCTCCAGGCCGTGGTCAAGCCCTACACCCCCACCCGACCTCTTCTCTCTGCTGCCTCGGGCGATCGGTCGCCCCGTCGCTCAGAGGTCCCTGCGGCCGATCGACCCGGTCGCGTCTGTTTCCTGTCCTGACCCCTCAGTGGTGGAATGAACTCGTAGTTCTCTTGAGTAACTATGTTGAACACACTTGCTGTAAGTCGCTCTGGATGACAGCGTCTGCTGAATGACTGTAATGTAATGTAGTGAGCATGCTCAGTGGGCCCCAGTGATGATGGAGATCTGGGTATTTTTATACACGGAACTTCTTTTGCTTCATGAACGTGCTTTTCTTTCTACGTCGATGATCCGTTGAGCAGAAACCAGACGGCAGCTTCCTGTTCTTCAAAGTGAAGTCAAAGCTTCATGTAATTGTCTCGTGAAACAGAAATAATAAAGTTTCTTTCTTTCTGCTGTTTCTAACTCTTCGTCTCTTTTCTACTAATTTGACTGAAGACTTATAATTACAACATGTATCGTTAAAAAAAAGAAACTCTTCAACACAACTGAATCTCTGATTGATCGATTCTTACAGCAATGCTCTCTGGGACTTGTAGTCATGTAAAGTTGTGGAATGATTATGAATTTATTGATTGCTTTGGATTTTTTATGATTTCAGCATTCATATTTTTTTGTAATGTATTGAATTATATGTCAGTAACTGTCTTAAATATGAATCAAGAATAATTTGGAAAGATATGAAATAAAGTCTGTGAGAGTTCCTGTTTTCATTTTAGAGACAAGAGAAGAAAGTTAGAGGTTGAGACTGCAGCAAAGCCAGCCAGCCCTTCTCCGCGTCCGACGTGCCGGATGCTGAAGCGTCATCTGACAGTTGTCAATCACTTGGTGGACATGTCTGTGAGGTCTCGCTGTGCAGACCTGTTCAGCACAAACAACAGTTAATTAGCTCTCCATCTGCTGCAGGAGGAAGAACAGTATCAGGATTAAGGATAGTACATTGATTCACAGTGATGTTAGGCAGATATAATGTAGTAATCTAATCTAATGTGTGAAACACACACATCAAATATCTTCCAACGTAATTCATCGGGAGGGTAGCAATCAGACAACAGGAATGAGTGTTTAGCTGTGATATAACCTCGTGCACAGGACAAGGCTTTGTGTACGGCTCACCCGTTGGTACGGCTCCTGAGCCAATGGTCCCACAATACCTTCCACTCTTTGGGAGGAACGGGTAAAGCAGACATACGGAAACCTGAATGTGTGGCTATTGAGTCAACTAAAAATGTAACATTTTACCTTTTAATAGTTAACATAATCGGTGGTAACTTTCTAAACCCTTCATTTCTCATTTGAATACACATGGTATGTGGGTGTTGGTGGTGTTTGTCTGGTTTCTAATGTGTGTTTTTAATGTACGGTACGGTTGTCTTAGTCAGAATCTGAAGGTTACTCACCCTCTGTGTGGTAGTGTGTGTGCGTCCAATGGTCCATCACTGGGGTCCGCCCCGCCGCCGCTCCTCCCCTCAGTCTGATTGGTCAGCCTCCCCACCAGTCTTTGTTCCATGGAGATCGGTGGCAGTCGCTTCTCTGTGTCCGGATTGGCCACATTGATGACACAGTCAACAGAGTTTTCAGCTGGTGTGTGTCTCAAAGTCTCTGTCCCTCTGTGTCCTCTTCAGCCACTGTTGTCTCTGTCCTCTCCTCCTCGCCGGTCATGGCTTGATTCCTTTGTTAGCTGGGCATCCTCGGGTTTCACTGACAAACTCAGTCTTTGCTTGTTGTCTGTTGTTGTTCTGCATGTTGCAGTATTCCATGTCACACAACTCTCTTAGGTGTGATGTGTCTCAGGCTCACGGATGACGTAAAAGCCTCTTTACAAAGTCCAGTCAGGGCTGTCACTGCGTGGTTATACTCCATTGTCGTATACAACACACTGCAGGTCGATCACGGCTGGTGCGAATGCCGCAGATATTTTATAATAACGCACAAAGGAGGTCAAAGTTCTCTTGCATTCTGTGAATTGGCTCTTCGAACTCTCCACATGAGTCATGGCTTCTTCTTCACGTCTTCTTTCTCTGTTGTAATGTCCTCTTTGTCTCGCGTTCAGATAATTCAGATTAATGTTGTCATCAGTGTTCATGGACGGCTGTAGTTGTGAGCGTTGACTTGGTGCCCATAGATTTTGATGAGTCCTTCTTGTTGATCCTCGGAGTGCTGACTGGTGGGTTGTTGGCTGTAATGTTGTTTGTGCCTGGGGAGCATCCAGCAGCGGCGTTGCAGAGACCAGATCAGGATCCACTCGACCATGTAAACAAAAACAACAAAAACAAAGTTCAGCACTATATTTTCCTTTTCTATCAGTTTTATATGTCTAATTCAAATATATTTGTTTCTTTCTTTACCTCTTGGACATTACTTCATCTGTTTCTGCTTCGCCTTGTCCTCTCTGCTCCAGACACGCTTTGAGTTGATCCAATTTTTGTTGAAGGCTAAAGTTGCCTTTTCCAGGGAACACATTAAAGTTCTGTTAAAACACATTTAAAGTTCTGTTAAAACACATTTAAAGTTCTGTTAAAACACATTCAAAGTTCGGTTAAAACACATTTGAAGTTCTGTTAAAAGACATTAAAAGTTCTGTTAAAACACATTTAAAGTTCTGTTAAGACACATTAAAGTTCTGTTAAAACACATTTAAAGTTCTGTTAAAACA
>NC_136642.1:964763-974763 GCF_949748355.1 Melanostigma gelatinosum | reverse complement strand
GCTGAAGAAGCTGCTGCTCCGCCTCAGGCAGCTCTCACTGGAACCTTTAATTGAGTTGAGTGGAAACCTTAGAATCACAGCAGACTTCCCTCCTGAGGATGGATCCTCATGACTCTGGTGTGACAGAAGCTCGATCAGATGAGAACAGAAGCTTCATGAAGGGTTTTATATGTGGTTTACATGCACACTAACGTTTCACTGCTATTCTCAATATGACAGTGTTGTGATACAGTCACGCAAGAAGAGATGAGAATACCAAAACATACCATGCAAAAAAAGATACGATACGATAAGGTGCGATAAAATGCAAAAAGATAAGATAGAACTTTATGAATCCTAATCAATTTGATCAAAGATTAAACTAAATAATAAGCAAAATAATGAGTAAAATAGCAGCTGGATTAAAAAATTAATTACGTAACGAAATTCATTTTCGAAAAATGAATTGCCCTGCAGCTTTAGATTCAGTTCATTCAGGATGAAGTGAAAAAGCCACAATATTATATTTTTCTCATCTTCTAAAAAGAGAAATTAGTGTTGGAAGAATTCACCTCTATGAGTCTGTCCAGTCAGAGTCTAATGACTCTGGTCTCTCTGGACATTTCTCTCTTTTGGAGATCGTCCAATGATTTGACTTTCTCACTTCAACAGTCCTGCTCTGTCTCTGTGTCCTCGTCTCTCCCCGTGTGTCACGGTGTGTGAACATCTCACTGAGTCAGGAAACTTGTCAGAATACTCATATTTGATTGGCTGAGCTGCATCACGTGATGTGATTCGCACCGCATTGGTCGGTGTTTTTCCTGCACAGCTGAACAAGTTCCGTAAATGCTGGAATAATTCCGCTGCATGAAAAATGCCCTTCAAAATAAAATCACCATTTTTTTTTTCCATTTTTTTTTAAATTTGTCAGTCAAAGGCCCGCGACCCACTGAAAACGGGTCCGCGACCCACCAGTTGAGAATCACTGCTTTAGAGGAAACCTGAGACCTCCATCAGTGTCTCCACCTGCTTTCTCCTCTGGTTTCCTTCTGCAGGTTTAAAGCTTTCTTTTTTTTTTTTCCAGAAATACAACGCAGACTACGACCTCTCGGCCAAAGAGGGAGCCGACAGCCTGGCCTTCATCTCTCTGCTGGAGGAGAAACTTAAACCGGCTCTGGTGAGAAACGGTTCAAATCAATCACCCTCATCATGGATAGAAGCTCCGCTGGTGTTGAGGAAACAATGAGGTACGCAACGGTGCGGTACTCGACGGTGAGGTACGCGGCAGTGAGGTACGCGACGGTGAGGTACGCGACGGTGAGGTACGCGACGGTGCGGTACGCGACGGTGCGGTACGCGGCGGTGCGGTACTCGACGGTGAGGTACGCGACGGTGAGGTACGCGACGGTGAGGTACGCGGCGGTGAGGTACGCGACGGTGCGAAGCCATAAGACACGAAGCCATAAGATGAGATGTGACGAGATGCGATAAGATAAGGAGGCGACTATAAGCTCAAACCGGCTCTGGTGAGAAATCAGACAGAAGCTTTTCTTCTTCTGCTGCCGGTGTTGAGGGTTCTGTCTGTTCTAGATCTACACCTTCTGGGTCGAGCCCAAGAACTACGTGGACGTGACTCGCCGCTGGTACGCCGACCACATGCCGTTCCCTCTGAACTTCTTCCTGCCCGGACGGATGCAGCGCGGTCAGCTGGAGAAGCTGCGTCTGCTGCGAGGAGACGAGAGCCTGGAGTCCGGAGAGGAGCTAGAGAAGGAGGTGAGCAAAGGAAACGTGTCTCCGGCTGACTTTAGAACATGTTTTTCCAGAACTCGTTTCCATGTATTCAGGCTGCTCCTTCAAGTGGTTTGGAACAAATTTAACAGGGAAAATGTCTCTGGTGGAAAAACCTGCAGTGATGGAACGATGTGTGGAAACAGGTCAGAGGTCGGGAGAAAGTGGTTTAACGAACAAGTTGTTCCTGTCGGCGGTAAAACCTCCTCAGTTTTCTGTGCTGACTTGTTTCAGTAAGACTCGTAAAAACAGCTGCTCCTCGAGCTCCCTCTCCTAGTTCTGTCCTCTTCATCTTCGTCTTCACTTCACTTCTGCTGGTCCTTTCAGACTCTTATGACCAGCGGCCGCCACCACTTTAAAGGTCTTTTCACGTTATTATTTATTCATAATAACACTTTTTATAACGGGTCTTTTATAACTTTTTATGAATCAGGTTTTTTTTTAACGGGTTTTGGTTTTTCTGTGGGTATTTTTTCCATCAGAGCAGTTCGATGGCTCAGAGCCACCGTACATTAAACCGTCTTCGTCCAAAATGGCGTCTGATGAAGCGATTCACTTCGTCAGTAAAGAACACAGAGATCTAAAGTTTAAAGATCTCAGAACAGCTTTGAATCAGGATGTTCAAAAAACAAAGGATGTAGTGAAGAAGACTTGGCAGTGATTGAGCTTTAGGCAGCGAAACGTTAGCTTCATGCTAATGTCATTCATTCATTAGCTTCATCTGGGACTAGCGCTGTTTAATTCACAGACTAATTAACTCAGTTTTGTAGACTCAGTATTTTAAGGTTTTATTGGAGGATAAATTCAAAAAAACACAATCGCACAATACAGACTCGTGTGTGTGAAGACCGTCAGGACGAGCTAACGTTACCTAGCTAACGAGCTAACGTTACCTAGCCAACGAGCTAAATTAAGTTACTAACTTCAAAGTAACAACAATCATCATTTCCTGTTGTATCAGTCCAATGACAGAGATCAATGTCCGTTATATTTCTATGTGTGTGTGTGTGTGTATGTATGTATGTGTGTATATATATATATATATATATATATATATATATATATATATATACACATACATACATACATACATACATACATACATCTGTTGCTGTGTTTTCCAGTTGTACCGCGATGCCACCGAGTGTCTGAACCTTCTCTCCCAGCGACTCGGCTCACACAAGTTCTTCTTCGGGGACTCGTAAGTCATCCGTTTGTATTCATAGTATCATGCTCACCTCGCAGGCCTTCTATGTGTATTCCTGGACTCTATGTGAAGCTACAATATGTTAGAATATCTCTGTAAACGTGCTGAGTCATGCTGTGACTCTGCAGGCCTTCGTCTCTGGACGCCTTCGTCTTCGGTCACCTGGCTCCCGTCCTGAAGTCCAAGCTGCCCAACGGGAAGCTGCAGCAGCATCTCAAGTCTCTGGACAACCTGAGCAACTTCTGCAGCAACATCCTGCTGCTCTACTTCCCCCGGCACGGCCGAGGTGGGACATCACCGGAATGACATCGCACAACAACAGACGACCTCATTGTTTTGAAACTGTGTTTCTTGGGACTCGTGTTTTCCTGCTGACGTGGATCTTTTTACCATGTTTGTTTGTGTTTTTTCCACAGAGAGCTGCGGTCAGAAGACGTCGTCTCCGGCGCCGCCAGACGGCGGCGACTTCGATCACGTCCCCAACAAACGCAGGAAGCAGGTGCTGTCGGCCATTGTGGCTCTGGGCGCCATGCTAAGCTACGCCCTGCTGACCGGCATGGTGTCCATCCAGCAGGAGGCGCTGGAGGAGCCGCCGGACCGGGAGACCGTCGTCGGCTCCCACGGCGAGGACGAGGACGGCTGAGGAGACGCAGCAAGGCATCATGGGACTTTATTTGGACGGAAGTAGAGATGTTATAGCAAAACAATAATTAGTTGTATCTCACTCTCAAGAGGGTTTACTGTCACCAAAGAAGTGTCGGTATTATTCAAAGATAACAATCTTCAGCAACACGTCCGGGAGCTCTTCGGTGGACAGGAAGTGGACGCCGTTGGTTTGTGTACAGAAATAAATTAAAAGATAATTCTTCATGAGTTACATTTATGTTTAACTTGTTAATTTTTTTTAACATAATGTTCTTTGAAGAAGAAACAGGAATTCTCTTTGGCCATAAAATCTAATTCATTTAACTTTTGGTCTTTCTCTGTGTGTGTGTGTGTGTGTGTGTGTGTGTGTGTGTGTGTGTGTGTGTGTGTGTGTGTGTGTGTGTGTGTGTGTGTGTGTGTGTGTGTGTGTGTGTGTGTGTGTGTGTGTGTGTGTGTGTGTGTGTGTGTGTGTGTGTGTGTGTGTGTGCGCACACATATGTGTATGTATATATCTATATATGTAGAGTCTCAGTTCACCACAGTAGAGTCTCAGTAGAGTCATGTTGCTCAAGGGCCCCTCAGTGGAGGTGAAGTGGGGAGGGGAGGGATCTGATTTCTCCTGCTGGTCTTGAACTTCACTTCTTTACAACATGAACTGGATCAACAGCAGAGGAAGAGAGAGATGACATCATCCAGATGTTTCAGCTCAACCCCCCCCCCCCCCCCTGACCTGGGTCTGGACCCAGAGGATGTTACAGCTGCACATGACATCATCACTCAGGAATCTAACGGGCTGATCTGGAACCAGTTTGTGGAGCTGAGCTCCTTGAATGCACCACGAGGTTCAGAGGCGGAGTTTCCTCCTCACCTGCTGTTCGAAGGCCGGTTTCCATGGCAACGATCCAGAGTCAGGACACAAACAGTGGAGGAGGAGGACCTCCTCAGACCACTCTGTTCACCTGTATCAGCTCTGCTCCTGACCTCTGACCTATATCTCAGATCATTTATAAATAGCAAATGATGTTGATATTCATGACTACAAAAAGCTGTGATGTTATTACACATTTATATGATATATTTAGATTGAATGTAATCTATCTCTAAAGGATCGATAGGAAGAAAGACACACTCCTTGTGTCTTTCTTCCTCCAGATGTTGTCGCTAAAACTACAAACTTTACCTTTTGACCTGTGACTCTAAAAAACTACATTCTCCAGGATTCTGTGGTTCAAACGCATCGTTCTTTTAAATCGGTGTTTTCACTGCACAGTAGAGTCCAGGTAAACCACAGTAGAGTCACTCTTAACTCGCGCGCTTTATGCTAATTACCTCCAGTCACTGCGCGCACGAGCCTCTTTGGAGGAGACTTGAGCGCGCGCCACCAGCAGTTTCCAGCTGCGCTCGTGAACCCGGTCGTTCGGTTCTCTCTCGGCTCCGGGTCTCCTCGGTCCTCCTCCGGTCTGAAGCTCTCCGGTTCTGCTCGGTCCGTTACTTTTCTCCGTCACAAGTTTGTACTTCAGTTCGTTCTCCCGGTGCTGGTGTTGGTTTCAGACGTCATGGGTTGTTGGACTGTCCCGGTCCTGCTGTCAATCATCTGTGCTGGACTCACGGAGGGAGCACCGGACGGACCGGAGGTTCAAGGTAACGACACTGAACTAACCGGAGAGCTTCATCAGCTAGAACTATAAAATAATAAATAAATTAAACACACTGTTCATCTAACGTTAAATATTCATTTTGTCACAATTTTAAGAGTTAAAACTCCTAAAGAATTCCGGTAACGTCACACCTCGACATTTATGAATGATTATCGATCCGTGTGGCGATCAGAGTGAAGGTGTTGATCAGGTTTAATGGCTCAGGTTTATTCAGGTTCTGCGGTGCCTTCAGGTGCTCTGGTGCATTCAGGCGCTGCGGTGCCTTCAGGGTGCCGTCAGTCATTATTATTATAGGATGTTTGTTGTGATGAGACAGAGTCGTCATGGTAACTGAGGATGTCAGCAGCTGGTCGGAGGACAGGAAGTGACTTCTTGTTTTTCTTCCTCTGTGGTGTTTCTGTTGGCTCATGAGTGCCAAAACTTATCAACTTTACTTTCAGAATAAAAGCCTGGAAGTTTATTTTGTGGTTGATGTGGGTCTGATGAGGTCTGACGTGGTCCGATGTGGGTCTAATGTGGTCTGACGTGGTCTAATGTGGACCCTCTTGCTCCTCAGTGATCGACGTGTTGAGTCTCCAGGACTCCAAACAGAGCGCGGCGGCGGTGGAGAAGCTAACGTCCGGTCTGAGCGCGCTCAGTGACGTCTACGTGGTGTCAACGTTTCGGCTGCCGGCCAAAGTGGGCGGAGTCCTGCTGGGTGTCTACAGTAAACAGGACAACAGGAAGTACCTGGAGGTGTCCGTCATGGGGAAGATCAATAAAGGTTTGACTCTCACAACTTTATTTACAACGTTTACACAGACACACAACAACCTTATTCTTTCCTCATCGTCTCCTTCCTTTCCTTGCTTCCTTCCTCCTCCTTAAGACCCCTCCCAGTTATGATGAGCGACAGACCATCATAATCTGCTCTCCATGTGCGTTGTCTGTGATGTTTCCATGGAAACATTGAAACTACAGACTTGTACTCTGTCTGGAAACTTTGAGACGTTTGAGTTTTAAATAAAGTTTTGTGGGTTTGAATATGTGAACATTTATTATTTCATTCAGTCTGACGTCAAAGGTTTGAACAATAAGTTCATTCATATTCACACTGTGAAATGATGTTCAAGCTCCTCCTCTTTTTCCTCCTCTCCTATCTCTCTCCTCCTCTCCTCACCTCCTCCTCCCCCCTAACCCCCCTCCCCTCCTTCTCTCCTCTCCTCCTCATCTATCTCCCCCCCCCCCCCCCCCCCAGTGGTGGTCCGGTACCTCCGCTCTGACATGAAGCTCCACACAGTGAACCTCCACAGCTCTCACCTGTCAGAAGGTAGAACCACCTCCATCATCTTGAGAGTGGGAGGTCTTCGTCGTGACAACGTCAACATGGAGCTCTACGTCAACTGCCGATTGGCCGACTCCAGCCAGGGCCTGCCGTCATTGGTCGCCCTGCCCGGAGAGGCGGAGCTTGTGGAGATCCGACACGGACAGAAGGCCTACGGACGAATGCAGGTCTGTTTGTGATCACGTGATCGTCGTCATGTGACCCATCGGCTCCTCTTGATCTCTTGTTGTGTGTGTGTCCTTCAGGGTGCAGTGGAGTCCCTCAGACTGGCTCTAGGGGGCACTGTGGCTAAAGCTGGGGCTCTGACCGACTGTCCCTTCCAAGGAGACGCTTCAGGCTACAACTCAGGTCCTTAACTCCTTAACTCCTCACTCCTCACTCCTTCAACACCAGAACACAGAGAGGAGGTCTGATGTGGTCTGTCCAATGTGGTCTGATGTGGTCTGATGTGGTCTAATGTGTCTGATGTGGTCTGATGTGTCTAATGTGGTCTGATGTGTCTAATGTGGTCTAATGTGTCTGATGTGGTCTGATGTGGTCTAATGTGTCTGATGTGGTCTGATGTGTCTAATGTGGTCTGATGTGTCTAATGTGGTCTGATGTGTCTGATGTGGTCTGATGTGGTCTGATGTGTCTGATGTGGTCTGATGTGGTCTAATGTGTCTGATGTGGTCTGATGTGTCTAATGTGTCTAATGTGGTCTGATGTGGTCTAATGTGTCTGATGTGGTCTGATGTGGTCTAATGTGTCTGATGTGGTCTGATGTGTCTAATGTGGTCTGATGTGTCTAATGTGGTCTGATGTGTCTGATGTGGTCTGATGTGGTCTGATGTGTCTGATGTGGTCTGATGTGGTCTGATGTGTCTAATGTGGTCTAATGTGTCTGATGTGGTCTGATGTGTCTAATGTGTCTGATGTGGTCTGATGTGGTCTAATGTGTCTGATGTGTCTAATGTGTCTGATGTGGTCTGATGTGGTCTAATGTGTCTAATGTGTCTGATGTGGTCTAATGTGTCTGATGTGGTCTAATGTGTCTGATGTGTCTAATGTGTCTGATGTGGTCTGATGTGGTCTGATGTGTCTAATGTGTCTGATGTGGTCTGATGTGGTCTAATGTGTCTAATGTGTCTGATGTGGTCTGATGTGTCTAATGTGTCTGATGTGGTCTGATGTGGTCTGATGTGTCTAATGTGTCTGATGTGGTCTGATGTGGTCTAATGTGTCTGATGTGTCTAATGTGTCTGATGTGGTCTGATGTGGTCTAATGTGTCTGATGTGTCTAATGTGTCTGATGTGGTCTGATGTGGTCTAATGTGTCTGATGTGTCTGATGTGGTCTGATGTGGTCTGATGTGGTCTGATGTGTCTAATGTGTCTGATGTGGTCTGATGTGTCTAATGTGTCTGATGTGGTCTGATGTGGTCTGATGTGCGTCTGATGTGTCTGATGTGGTCTAATGTGGTCTGATGTGGTCTAATGTGTCTGATGCGGTCTGATGTGGTCTAATGTGTCTGATGTGTCTGATGTGTCTGATGTGGTCTAATGTGTCTGATGTGGTCTGATGTGGTCTGATGTGTCTAATGTGTCTGATGCGGTCTAATGTGTCTGATGCGGTCTAATGTGTCTGATGTGTCTAATGTGGTCTAATGTGGTCTAATGTGGTCTGATGTGCGTCTGATGTGTCTGATGTGGTCTAATGTGGTCTGATGTGTCTAATGTGTCTGATGTGGTCTGATGTGGTCTAATGTGTCTGATGTGTCTAATGTGGTCTGATGTGGTCTGATGTGTCTGATGTGGTCTAATGTGGTCTGATGTGGTCTAATGTGTCTGATGCGGTCTGATCCTGACTAACTGAGGTCACATGTGTCTCTGGTCTTTCAGTGGGTGGAGACATGAACTCCATCCTCGGTGAGTTTACTGAACTTCATGTTTCATAATCAACAATCAGCTGATCAGATTCAACTCACCTCATTGGTCCTGTTTCCTGTCAGGTGATCACACCAAGGCTCTGATTGGTCAGCTCATCATCTTCAACCAGATCCTGGGAGAACTGAGACAGGACATCAGAGAACAGGTGAGACAGACAGGACATCAGAGGACAGGTGAGACACAGAGACAGACAGGACATCAGAGGACAGGTGAGACAGACAGACAGGACAACAGAGAACAGGTGAGACACACAGACAGACAGGACAACAGAGAACAGGTGAGACACAGAGACAGACAGGACAACAGAGGACAGGTGAGACACACAGACAGACAGGACAAAAGAGAACAGGTGAGACACACAGACAGACAGGACATCAGAGAACAGGTGAGACACAGAGACAGACATGACATCAGAGGACAGGTGAGACAGACAGACAGGACAACAGAGAACAGGTGAGACACACAGACAGACAGGACAACAGAGAACAGGTGAGACACACAGACAGACAGGACAACAGAGAACAGGTGAGACACAGAGACAGACAGGACAACAGAGGACAGGTGAGACACACAGACAGACAGGACAAAAGAGAACAGGTGAGACACACAGACAGACAGGACAACAGAGAACAGGTGAGACACACAGACAGACAGGACATCAGAGAACAGGTGAGACACACAGACAGACAGGACAACAGAGAACAGGTGAGACACAGACAGACAGGACAACAGAGAACAGGTGAGACACAGAGACAGACAGGACAACAGAGAACAGGTGAGACACAGAGACAGACAGGACAACAGAGAACAGGTGAGACACAGAGACAGACAGGACAACAGAGAACAGGTGAGACACAGAGACAGACAGGACATCAGAGGACAGGTGAGACACACAGGACATCAGAGAACAGGTGAGACACACAGGACAACAGAGAACAGGTGAGACACAGAGACAGACAGTAGCTGAAGTTATTGCTCGTCTCCTCCTCAGGTGAAGGAGATGTCTCTGATCAGAAACACCATCCTGGAGTGTCAGGTTTGTGGTGAGTTAGGAGCTTCTTCTCTGCTCATTAAAGCTGCTGTATATACCTGAGGACCTGATTGAAGCCAGCCTGTCTGTCTCTGCAGGTTTCCATGAGCCTCGTTCCCGCTGCTCTCCTAACCCCTGCTACAAGGGCGTGTCCTGTATGGAGAGTTTCCACTATCCTGGGTTCACCTGTGGAACATGTCCACCTGGAACCACCGGCAACGGGACCCACTGTCAGGACATGGATGAGGTAACAACAACATGCACCACACAACAACAACACCACACAACAACATGCACCACACAACAACAACAACACCATGCACCACACAATAACAACAACACACAACAACATGCAACACACAACAGCAACAACAACAACACACAACAACATGCAACACACAACAACATGCACCACACAACAACAACAACAACAACACACAA
>NC_136642.1:954763-959763 GCF_949748355.1 Melanostigma gelatinosum | reverse complement strand
TCTGAACACAACCAGAAAGACTCTGATGGTAACAATCTGAACACAACCAGAAAGACTCTGATGGTAACAATCTGAACACAACCAGAGAGACTCTGATGGTAACAATCTGAACACAACCAGAGAGACTCTGATGGTAACAATCTGAACACAACCAGAGAGACTCTGATGGTAACAATCTGAACACAACCAGAGAGACTCTGATGGTAACAATCTGAACACAACCAGAAAGACTCTGATGGTAACAATCTGAACACAACCAGAAAGACTCTGATGGTAACAATCTGAACACAACCAGAGAGACTCTGATGGTAACAATCTGAACACAACCAGAGAGACTCTGATGGTAACAATCTGAACACAACCAGAAAGACTCTGATGGTAACAATCTGAACACAACCAGAGAGACTCTGATGGTAACAATCTGAACACAACCAGAGAGACTCTGATGGTAACAATCTGAACACAACCAGAGAGACTCTGATGGTAACAATCTGAACACAACCAGAGAGACTCTGATGGTAACAATCTGAACACAACCAGAGAGACTCTGATGGTAACAATCTGAACACAACCAGAAAGATGGGAATGACACTATGACACCTGCTGGGTCTGTCTCTCTCTCTCCACCTGTCTCTCTCTCCACCTGTCTCTCTCTCCACCTGTCTCTCTCTCTCCACCTGTCTCTCTCTCTCTCTACCTGTCTGTCTCTCTCTCCACCTGTCTGTCTCTCTCTCCACCTGTCTGTCTCTCTCTCTCCACCTGTCTCTCTCTCTCCACCTGTCTCTCTCTCCACCTGTCTGTCTCTCTCTTCACCTTTCTGTCTCTCTCTCCACCTGTCTCTTTCTCTCCACCTGTCTCTCTCTCTCCACCTGTCTGTCTCTCTCTCCACCTGTCTCTCTCTCTCCACCTGTCTCTCTCTCTCTTCACCTGTCTGTCTCTCTCTCTCCACCTGTCTGTCTCTCTCTTCACCTGTCTGTCTCTCTCTTCACCTGTCTGTCTCTCTCTCCACCTGTCTCTCTCTCTCCACCTGTCTCTCTCTCTCCACCTGTCTCTCTCTCTCTTCACCTGTCTGTCTCTCTCTCTCCACCTGTCTCTCTCTTCACCTGTCTCTCTCTCCACCTGTCTCTCTCTCTCTTCACCTGTCTGTCTCTCTCTCTCCACCTGTGTGTCTCTCTCTCCACCTGTCTGTCTCTCTCTCTCCACCTGTCTGTCTCTCTCTCCACCTGTCTGTCTCTCTCTCCACCTGTCTCTTTCTCTCCACCTGTCTCTCTCTCTCCACCTGTCTGTCTCTCTCTCCACCTGTCTGTCTCTCTCTCCACCTGTCTGTCTCTCTCTCCACCTGTCTGTCTGTCTCTCCACCTGTCTGTCTCTCTCTTCACCTTTCTGTCTCTCTCTCCACCTGTCTCTTTCTCTCCACCTGTCTGTCTCTCTCTTCACCTGTCTGTCTCTCTCTTCACCTTTCTCTCTCTCCACCTGTCTGTCTCTTTCTCTCCACCTGTCTCTCTCTCCACCTGTCTGTCTCTCTCTCCACCTGTCTGTCTCTCTCTCCACCTGTCTCTCTCTCTCTCCACCTGTCTGTCTGTCTCTCCACCTGTCTGTCTCTCTCTTCACCTTTCTGTCTCTCTCTCCACCTGTCTCTTTCTCTCCACCTGTCTGTCTCTCTCTTCACCTGTCTGTCTCTCTCTTCACCTTTCTCTCTCTCTCCACCTGTCTGTCTCTTTCTCTCCACCTGTCTCTCTCTTCACCTGTCTGTCTCTCTCTTCACCTGTCTGTCTCTCTCTTCACCTTTCTCTCTCTCCACCTGTCTGTCTCTCTCTCTCCACCTGTCTGTCTCTTTCTCTCCACCTGTCTCTCTCTCCACCTGTCTGTCTCTCTCTCCACCTGTCTCTCTCTCTCTCCACCGGTCTGTCTGTCTCCAGTTAACGGTGTTGGGGACGTGTGTGAGAACGACTTCGATAACGATGCCGTGATGGATTTAGTAGACGTTTGTCCGGAGAGCGCTGAAGTCACTCTCACAGACTTCAGAGCCTATCAGACGGTGATCCTGGACCCAGAGGGCGACGCCCAGATCGACCCCACCTGGGTGGTTCTTAACCAGGTGACCCTCCGATCCTCTCCACTCACAATAGATGTGGTAATTACTGGGTATTAACGGATCTAAATCTGTCCTCAGGGGATGGAGATAGTCCAGACGATGAACAGTGACCCTGGTTTAGCTGTTGGTATGTGTCTTTATTTATCCTTAAGACCAGGATCAGGGTTAGACCGGGATCACAGACCCTGACCTCCTCCGTGTGTCTGCAGGCTACACGGCGTTCAACGGCGTCGACTTCGAGGGAACGTTTCACGTCAACACAGTGACCGACGACGACTACGCCGGCTTCATCTTCGGGTACCAGGACTCGTCCAGTTTCTACGTGGTGATGTGGAAACAGACGGAGCAGACGTACTGGCAGTCCGTCCCCTTCAGAGCCACGGCCCAGCCGGCCCTGCAGCTCAAGGTCTCTACTGGGTTCTACTGGGTTCTACTGGGTTCTACTGTTGAGAGCCACGGCCCAGCCGGCCCTGCAGCTCAAGGTCTCTACTGGGTTCTACTGGGTTCTACTGTTCAGAGCCACGGCCCAGCCGGCCCTGCAGCTCAAGGTCTCTACTGGGTTCTACTGGGTTCTACTGGGTTCTACTGGGTTCTACTGTTCAGAGCCACGGCCCAGCCGGCCCTGCAGCTCAAGGTCTTTACTAGGTTCTACTTGGTTCTACTGGGTTCTACTGTTCAGAGCCATGGCCCAGCCGACCCTGCAGCTCAAGTTCTCTACTAGGTTCTACTGGGTTCTACTAGGTTCTACTGGGTTCTACTGGGTTCTACTGTTCAGAGCCATGGCCCAGCCGGCCCTGCAGCTCAAGGTCTCTACTGGGTTCTACTGGGTTCTACTGTTCAGAGCCACGGCCTAGCCGGCCCTGCCGCTCAAGGTCTCTACTGGGTTCTACTGGGTTCTACTAGGTTCTACTGGGTTCTACTGGGTTCTACTGTTCAGCGCCACGGCCCAGCCGGCCCTGCAGCTCAAGGTCTTTACTAGGTTCTACTTGGTTCTACTGGGTTCTACTGTTCAGAGCCATGGCTCAGCCGACCCTGCAGCTCAAGTTCTCTACTAGGTTCTACTGGGTTCTACTAGGTTCTACTGGGTTCTACTGTTCAGAGCCATGGCCCAGCCGGCCCTGCAGCTCAAGGTCTCTACTGGGTTCTACTGGGTTCTACTAGGTTCTACTGTTCTGAGCCATGGCCCAGCCGGCCCTGCAGCTCTATATATATATATATATATATATATATATATATATATATATATATATATATATATATATATATATATATATATATATATATATATATATATATATATATATATATATATATATATATATATATATATATATATATATATATATATATATATATATATATATATATATATATATATATATATATATATATATATATATATATATATATATAATGATAGGTATTTAATCTACACATGAGCTCCATCGATATAATCTAATAATAATGTATATAGATATAATCTACGTGCATCATAAATAAAATGGTCGCTGTGTCGGTCCTGCAGGCGGTGAAGTCTCGGACCGGACCCGGAGAGTTCCTGAGGAACGCCCTGTGGCACACCGGAGACACACCTGGAGAGGTGAAGCTGCTCTGGAAGGACCCGCGGAACGTCGGCTGGAAAGACAAAACCTCGTACCGCTGGCACCTCAGCCACCGGCCGCAGGTGGGCTACATCAGGTGAGACCAGAACCTGACCCGAGGCTCTAGTACTCTGTAAGGCAAGGCAAGTTTATTAGTATGGCACATTTCAACAACAAGGTAATTCAAAGTGCTTCACATAAAACCATTAAAAGCATCAAAACATAAGGCAAAAGAAAAGGAGATTTAAAAACAATTAAGAACATTCATTAAAACATTAAAACATTAAAACATTAAAAAACAGTGCAAGAAATAAAATTCAGTAGTAAAATGCAGAAATGCAGGAAATTGATTAATATATTAATTGAATGTGGTTCAATTAAAGGCAGCAGCAAACAGAAAAGTCTTCAATCTTGATTTAAATGAGCTGAGGGTCTCAGCAGACCTGCAGCTTTCTGGGACTTTGTTCCAGATATGTGGAGCAGAAACACTGAACGCTGCTTCTCCATGTTTAGTTCTGACTCTGGGAACAGGAAGTAGACCGGTCCCAGACGACCTGAGGGGTCGGGATGGTTCGTAAGGTAGCAGCAGATCAGAGATGTATTTTGGCCCTAAACCATTCAGTGCTTTGTAAACCAACAGCAGGATTTTAAAGTCAATTCTTTGTTGGACAGGAAGCCAGTGCAAAGACCTCAGAACTGGAGTGATGTAGTACTCTGCAGTACTCTGTAATACTCTGTAATACTCTGTAATACTCTCTAGTACTCTGCAGTACTCTGTAGTACTCTCTAGTACTCTCTAGTACTCTGCAGTACTCTGTAGTACTCTGTAATACTCTAGTACTCTCTGGTACTCTGCAGTACTCTGTAGTACTCTGTAATACTCTAGTACTCTCTGGTACTCTGCAGTACTCTATAGTACTCTGCAGTACTCTGTAGTACTCGGTAATACTCTAGTACTCTCTGGTACTCTGCAGTACTCTGTAGTACTCTGTAATACTCTAGTACTCTCTGGTACTCTGCAGTACTCTGTAGTACTCTGTAATACTCTCCAGTACTCTGCAGTACTCTGTAGTACTCTGCAGTACTCTCTAGAACTCTCTAGTACTCTGCAGTACTCTGTAGTATTCTGTAATACTCTCTAGTACTCTCTAGTACTCTGCAGTACTCTGCAGTACTCTCTAGAACTCTCTAGTACTCTGTAGTATTCTGTAATACTCTCTAGTACTCTCTAGTACTCTGCAGTACTCTGTAGTACTCTGTAGTACTCTGCAGTACTCTCTAGTACTCTGCAGTACTCTGTAATA
>NC_136642.1:935000-950000 GCF_949748355.1 Melanostigma gelatinosum | reverse complement strand
TATATATTCACATCCTGCTCCTCTGGGTTCATCAGCAGGTAAACAGGACACGTGATGTAACACGTTCAAGTTCAACACACCTGTTTAAAGGTGTGTTGTATGAAGTATGAATATCAGCTGTCATTAGTCACCTCCGTCACCAGGAAATATACCGAGCCAGGAGCTACAGGTGAATCATGACCTGCGTCTGACAGGAGCAGGAAGTGGGGGTGGTGGTGGTGGTGGTGGTGGTGGTGGTGGTGGTGGTGGGGGTGGTGGGGTTATACTTCGACACATGAGTCATGGCCTGAACTTCATTCATCCAGAGGGGAAAATACAGTTACTGTTAACTCACTGACACGTGGACGAGATCGTTATCACATTCACTGTTCAACCCTCTACTTGGAGACGACATGGCTGATAGCTAGCTAGTATTGTTGTTAAACATACTATACAGTTGTATACACTGTTTGTCACACATGATATGTCTCATTATGTCATGATATGTCTCATTATGTTTATATGTCTCATTATGTTCATGATATGTCTCATTATGTTCATGATATGTCTCATTATGTCATGATATGTCTCATTATGTTTATATGTCTCATTATGTTCATGATATGTCTCATTATGTTCATGATATGTCTCATTATGTTCATGATATGTCTCATTATGTCATGATATGTCTCATTATGTTTATATGTCTCATTATGTTCATGATATGTCTCATTATGTCATGATATGTCTCATTATGTCATGATATGTCTCATTATGTCATGATATGTCTCATTATGTTTATATGTCTCATTATGTTAATATGTCTCATTATGTCATGATATGTCTCATTATGTTCATATGTCTCATTATGTTTATATGTCTCATTATGTTAATATGTCTCATTATGTTTATATGTCTCATTATGTCATGATATGTCTCATTATGTTCATATGTCTCATTATGTTTATATGTCTCATTATGTTAATATGTCTCATTATGTTTATATGTCTCATTATTTCATGATATGTCTCATTATGTTCATGATATGTCTCATTATGTTTATATGTCTCATTATGTTCATGATATGTCTCATTATGTCATGATATGTCTCATTATGTTTATATGTCTCATTATGTTCATGATATGTCTCATTATGTTCATGATATGTCTCATTATGTCATGATATGTCTCATTATGTTTATATGTCTCATTATGTTCATGATATGTCTCATTATGTCATGATATGTCTCATTATGTTTATATGTCTCATTATGTCATGATATGTCTCATTATGTTTATATGTCTCATTATGTTAATATGTCTCATTATGTTTATATGTCTCATTATGTTCATATGTCTCATTATGTTCATGATATGTCTCATTATGTTCATATGTCTCATTATGTCATGATATGTCTCATTATGTTTATATGTCTCATTATGTCATGATATGTCTCATTATGTTCATGATATGTCTCATTATGTTTATATGTCTCATTATGTTCATGATATGTCTCATTATGTTTATATGTCTCATTATGTTAATATGTCTCATTATGTTTATATGTCTCATTATGTTAATATGTCTCATTATGTTTATATGTCTCATTATGTCATGATATGTCTCATTATGTTTATATGTCTCATTATGTTAATATGTCTCATTATGTTTATATGTCTCATTATGTTCATATGTCTCATTATGTCATGATATGTCTCATTATGTTTATATGTCTCATTATGTCATGATATGTCTCATTATGTTCATGATATGTCTCATTATGTTTATATGTCTCATTATGTTAATATGTCTCATTATGTTTATATGTCTCATTATGTTCATATCCAATGTTCCCTCTAAGCTGCGCGCTTGAGCAATCGCGCACTGCTCGCACATTCTCAGCGCACAAGAAAATCTATGCAGCGCATAAAATAAAATTCAACATAAACGTATTAATTAATATCTAATATTAGTCCTAATCGTATCTAATCAATTAAACCAATAATAATAATAATAATAATAATAATAATTTAGTTTTCTGTACTATTTTGCAACGTAACTCAGTGAGTGACAGGTGTCCAGCCAATGATACGATTCGGTTCACTTACGCTACGCAGCCAATCATAGCATTGACACTATTGCCCTGCCCATTCGCGCCGTGCAGGTTAGCTAGCTAACAACAGTGCGGCGGAGTTACGAGACGCAAATGCCCCTTATCCCCCCTTATCATGGCGAAACGAACGGGCAGCGACATAAAGTCAAAGCAAGAAGCAGACGAAGCCATCAACCTGGACAAAGTGTACAACCATTGGAGAAGTGAGAAGGACAGACGTGAAAAATAAGGTAAAATTTAAGTCAGATTTGTGCATATTCTCGTGACATTTATTAAGATTTTTTACTTATGGATATTAATCATTAAATTATGTTACTACTAGATAATTTATGGGTAGTAGAAATGATAATAAAAAACTGAGTAATTACATATTTTACAGACAGAGTTACAGGAATTTACACTGTATCACAAGCTACAGCACACGTCATTGTGCAAAATGTGAATGTTTTAATGTGAACAAAATGTTATGTCTGAAAGGTGTATATGTATCAGTTCTTCCAGAACAGGACCCTCACACAGGCCACAACAGGACCTCACACAGGCCAAAGCAAGACTCTTCCCATGGCCAAAGCAAGACTCTCACATAAAACATACTACACCTCTCATGAACAACAAGATTTTTGTCTTTTTCCTTTAAAGTTTGTCAAATCACTTATATTAAAAGTAAACTAGTGAAAATTGCTGCTGTAATTTGATTCTTTTAATAAGCCATGTAACTTGCTATGATCCAAGGTTTTGAACAGGTGTGATACTGGTGTGTGGCCACAGCGTGCACATCTGATGTTGCTCACAGTGGTCCTCAGTGTGCTCAGGGAGCTTGTGTGTATGCCCAGACACATGAAAAATTAGAGGGAACATTGTTCATATGTCTCATTATGTCATGATATGTCTCATTATGTTTATATGTCTCATTATGTTAATATGTCTCATTATGTTTATATGTCTCATTATGTTCATATGTCTCATTATGTTCATGATATGTCTCATTATGTTCATATGTCTCATTATGTCATGATATGTCTCATTATGTTTATATGTCTCATTATGTTTATATGTCTCATTATGTTCATGATATGTCTCATTATGTTTATGTGTCTCATTATGTTAATATGTCTCATTATGTTCATGATATGTCTCATGTTCATGATATGTCTCATTATGTTCATGATATGTCTCATTATGTTCATGATATGTCTCATTATGTTCATATGTCTCATTATGTTTATATGTCTCATTATGTTCATATGTCTCATTATGTTCATGATATGTCTCATTATGTTCATATGTCTCATTATGTTCATGATATGTCTCATTATGTTCATATGTCTCATTATGTTCATGATATGTCTCATTATGTCATGGTATGTCTCATTATGTTCATATGTCTCATTATGTTCATGTGTCTCATTATGTCATGATATGTCTCATTATGTTCATATGTCTCATTATGTTCATGTGTCTCATTATGTCATGATATGTCTCATTATGTTTATATGTCTCATTATGTCATGATATGTCTCATTATGTTTATATGTCTCATTATGTCATATGTCTCATTATGTTCATGATATGTCTCATTATGTTCATATGTCTCATTATGTCATGATATGTCTCATTATGTTCATATGTCTCATTATGTTCATGATATGTCTCATTATGTTCATATGTCTCATTATGTCATGATATGTCTCATTATGTTTATATGTCTAATTATGTCATATGTCTCATTATGTCATGATATGTCTCATTATGTTCATATGTCTCATTATGTTGGAGACGACTCATTATGTTCATATGTCTCATTATGTTCATATGTCTCATTATGTTCATATGTCTCATTATGTCATGATATGTCTCATTATGGTCATATGTCTCATTATGTTCATATGTCTCATTATGTCATGATATGTCTCATTATGTTCATATGTCTCATTATGTTCATATGTCTCATTATGTCATGATATGTCTCATTATGTTTATATGTCTCATTATGTCATATGTCTCATTATGTTCATGATATGTCTCATTATGTTTATATGTCTCATTATGTTCATATGTCTCATTATGTTCATGATATGTCTCATTATGTTTATATGTCTCATTATGTTCATATGTCTCATTATGTTCATGATATGTCTCATTATGTTTATATGTCTCATTATGTTTATATGTCTCATTATGTTCATATGTCTCATTATGTTCATATGACAGCGGGAAGTGTTTTAATAAGATCAAGCCAACATCAACCAGTTCAGGATATCGACTTCCATGTTCACAGATCACTCCTATCGTCAAAATGCCTCTTAGGTCTCTTAGTTAGGGAATGTTCTCATGTCGATGTTCTCATGTCGATGTTCTCATGTCGATGTTCTCATGTCGATGTTCTCATGTCGATGTTCTCATGTCGATGTTCTCATGTCGATGTTCTCATGTCGATGTTCTCATGTCGATGTTCTCATGTCGATGTTCTCATGTCGATGTTCTCATGTCGATGTTCTCATGTCGATGTTCTCATGTCGATGTTCTCATGTCGATGTTCTGGTCACGTCAACCTTTTGCCAGTTTGGTAGGAACAGGAGAGATTTATTACAGTTTGTCTGGCGCCCTGATCACCCTTGGATGGGTTCGGATGTCCTCGTCTGCGATAGAAGTCATATCTAACAGAACATGATAAATTGCCACAACACATGTAAATGATGATGAAATGTTTTCTATGTCAAATATAAACCAGAACAATAAGTCAGAAGCTTCAGAAGAATATTCAGTAAATGTAACCGACAGACACGAGTCTCACTGAGGTGATGAAAGCTGCATAACTGTTCAAACACAAACCTGTGTGTGTGTGTGTGTGTGTGTGTGTGTGTGTGTGTGTGTGTGTGTGTGTGTGTGTGTGTGTGTGTGTGTGTGTGTGTTGTGCAACCTCAACAGCATTCCTTGCCTGATGAAACGTGCCCTGCAGCAACAGGAGCATGCAGAACTTAAAGGGTTAATTGTTTGAAGGTTTGGATCTCTGACTGGAAGCCTGACCCGGTTTCTTTAGACCTCATTAGACCCTGAGTCAGCGTTAAAGAGAAATCTGATGAATGACGACGATGATGATGACGATGACAAAACAAACAGAAACTAAAGAAACAAATTAATTCATAAAGTTTGTGAACAAAGAAGAATATTTTGTGAAAAACAGTTTTTATCTCTTTGTTGCAGAAAGATAAAACAGGAAGTATTGACTCATAATTAAACAAATAAAACATTCTTCTCTCAATATGATGAAACATTATGGCAATGTCATAATAATAATAATGATGATGATGATAATAATAATAATAATGATAATGGTAATAATAATAATAGTAATAATCACAATAATAATAATGACAATAATAATAATACTAATAATACTAATAATAATGATAATAATAATAATAATGACACTAATACTACTAATAATAATAATGACAATAATAATAATAATAATAATAATGATAATAATAATAATGATAATGATAATGATAATGATACTAATAATAATAATAATAATAATAATAATAGTAATAATAATAATGATAATAATAATAATAATAATAGAAATAATAATAATAATAGTAATAACAATGATAATAATAATGATAATTATGGCGATAATTCCTGCAGCATATCAACTATAGAAACACATTTATTATTGTTTATAGTTTCTATCTGAAACCATAAACATGAAACTTGTCCTGTAAATTTAAAGTCTGCTGATTTTTCACTTTTTTGTTTCCATAGTTTTGATATCACGTCCTGGACGTGTTGTCGGCTTCAAGATTCCTAAATAAGATATTCAGTAATGTAGACGCTGCATAAAAGACTCAATGATGAAGATGATGACACATGGACACTCCTTCACACTGACTCAGCTCCCTGAGAAATCTGATAATTCTGAAAACTCCAGAATCCAGAATCACTGAACGGTTCAGAGAAGACGTGTTTCCTCACAACTCTGCTTCAGCCCATAAATACAGAGTCTGGAGCAGGAAGGCTGCACTCCAGACCTCCAGACCCCCAGACCTCTGAGGGACCACAGTCCAGACCTCCAGACCTCCAGACCTCTGAGGGACCACAGTCCAGACCTCCAGACCTCCAGACCTCTGAGGGACCACAGTCCAGACCTCCAGACATCCAGACCTCTGAGGGACCACAGTCCAGACCTCCAGACCTCCAGACCTCTGAGGGACCACAGTCCAGACCTCCAGACCTCCAGACCTCTGAGGGACCACAGTCCAGACCTCCAGACATCCAGACCTCTGAGGGACCACAGTCCAGACCTCCAGACCTCCAGACCTCTGAGGGACCACAGTCCAGACCTCCAGACCTCCAGACATCCAGACCTCTGAGGGACCACAGTCCAGACCTCCAGACCTCCAGACCTCTGAGGGACCACAGTCCAGACCTCCAGACCTCCAGACCTCTGAGGGACCACAGTCCAGACCTCCAGACCTCCAGACCTCTGAGGGACCACAGTCCAGACCTCCAGACCTCTGAGGGACCACAGTCCAGACCTCCAGACCTCTGAGGGACCACAGTCCAGACCTCCAGGCCTCCAGACCTCTGAGGGACCACAGTCCAGACCTCCAGCAGGATCACAGTCCATACACCAGACCTCCAGAGGGACCAAAATACAGATTTCCAACTGGACCAAAATCTAGACACCAGACCCCCAGCAGGACCAGAGTCCAGTTGATCAGACCAGCTGCTTCAGCCCTCCAATCAGAGAGCACCAGTGAGTTTGTACCTCCCTCTTCTTGGGCTGCAGGATGTTTGACAGATGTTTTCAGACTGATTCGAATGTTTTCAGACTTTATTTGAATCCTTCTGTCAACTAAAGACATTCTTTACTTTGTTCCTGTCGTCTTCAGACCTTTATTTGTGAATTCAAGAGTAAAGTAATAACATTAGTGATGAAAAACATCCTCAAACGGTTCGTCTGTTCTTTAAGACAAAACCCTCTCCTCTTCCTGCTGCAGTGCATTGTGGGTACCTGGTCTTTCTGGGTCTGGTGATGTGGGCGGAGCTTGCAGCAGGTATGCCGGTGCTGATGACCCGCACAGTGCAGAGCATCATCGGGAGCCTGCACGAGGCGCTGCAGGAGGCCAACAGAGTCGTCACTGAGCAGGTGAGACGCCTTCACGCCGGACTCCGGACGGGTCGGAGGGTCGGGCCGATGTTGGAGCTCTAACGGATCTGGTTTGTGTCTTTGTTTGCGGTGCAGAGCAAGCTGGACCTCTGGGTCCTCGGGGATCTCAAGGCTCATCTGCAGCCATGCAATGCGACCGCCGGCCCCCTGGAGCAGGTACTCCCTCATTCTGCACCTTCAGCGTGTTGTCCTGCAGCTTCCAGGCAACAGACCGTGAGACGCATTCATTCATTCATTCATTCATCATCGCCAGCTCTTCTGCTGAAAGAATCGTTTTAAAGCGGCGATAGAAAGTTATTCTGCTCTGAAGCACGTTCTGATCCTCCAGCTGACGACCAGCAGCTCTCAGTCGTCGACCTTTACAGTCATTGAATCCGTTTCTTTGAAAGGCAGAACTAGACTTGGATTTAATACTAAAATGATGTTTTTCCAAATAAAGACATGAAGTTGTAACTTCGTGGAGAATGTAACGTTCTCTCTCAGCTGCGTCTTCTTCAGAAAGACAATCAATAATAAACACAAACGACATCAAGCAAACAACTGAAGTAAGAATGGTTGTTGTGAAACTTGCATTTCCTTGTTACAGAAGATAAACTCAAGCGCTGCTCTGCTTTAACATCCTGCTGTGCTTTGGTGGTCCAGGTGGCCCTCCAGCTGACTTACTATGAGGACTGTGCGGCCGCTAACGTGTGGTGTAACGTCGTCAACCTGAACAACGACCTGCTGCAACACCTGGTGAGTCTCTGCGCTCTGATTGGTCACCTGGACGTCACAGGTCACGATTGATTGGTTGATTTTTTTGTGAACATTTTCTGAAATGTGTTTCCAGAACGGGTCGTCCCGGGAAGCTCGACAGTGTCCCAGCTCCTCCTCCTCCTCCTCCTCCTCCTCCTCCTCCTCCTCTTCCTCCTCCTCCTCCTCTCCAACAGACTTGAACCAGATCCGTGCGTCCCTCCAGTGCGTCCTCTGCTGGAGCCAGCAGGTGGCAGCGCTGCGCCGATAACGCAGCAGACCTCGACCTCAAATCGATCTTTTCTAAAATACGTCAATAGTTCTAAAATGCTTTAATATTTATTTTATGTATAACTAACGGATTTCTTTTATTTTTAATCCAGTGAAACTTTTCAGACATTATTCTTTTTTAATTTATTATCACTTCAGTTTAAATTTATCATAACAATAATATTGATAATAACAACTGTTTTTAAACGTGTGTATATTTAATATTTTTGAATAAACTTTTAGAAACAGAAGTCTCTTTGAAGCCAGTGTGTTTATTTTATTTTATATTTTTTACCTGATTTATTTCCTCATGAGATGAAAGTTAACAAACAATCAAACAGCTTCAACAACGAAACTAAAATATTTCTGATGAATGAAGCAGAGTAATATTCCTCTGATGTCATGTTGCGATGGACCATCTTACATCCTTGATCTTTCTGTTTATTTCATATTTCAGCCCTCTTTGTCAACGTCGGTTTTGTTTTTACTGAACCTTACTAACGTCACAACGCTGTGAATTGTGGGTAATTCCCTCACGCAAATTCTGCAGAAAGTAAACTTTAAAACTTTACTACAAAGAGATTTTAAACTGTCAGACATGGATTCAAACCTTTAAAGGACAAAAACATGGATGAAGTACAGATTCATAAATTAATGAATACGGAAAAAATTTAATAATTGTATTACTAATTTGTGTATATTTACATATGTATGTGTATTAATCACTGTTATATTTATTGATCTCTTGATTTTTCTATCTATTTATACATTTAAATAAATAAATGTATTTACGTATATGTATAAATATATGTGTAGATAAATACAGGAACTGGTGCAGAAATACATCAACAAAAGAATAAATGCTGAAATAAATAATTAAAGACATGAAAGAATAAATAAACAGAACAGTTGGTAATTAAATCACTTAAAGAGGAACTACAGTCCAGAGTTTTGGATGAAGTGCTTTTAAACTGTAATTCATAGCACTAATGCTAATCTTTAGCGCTAATGCTAATTGCAAGCATGCTGGCTGTCGTCATGGTTATGGTGAGATGAGTGCTGTGAAGGATCTGTATTGACGTCGTCATGGTGACGTCTCTCGTTGGTTTTTGGACGTTTTGAAGCCTCGAGTTCTTTGTTTTGTCCGTCGCCATCTTGTTGTTTTATCAACCAGTGAACAGGAAGTGACCATATCTGGACTGTGGAGGAGTGACGTAGAGACGCCGTACACGTCAATCAGCGTGTAGCCCCGCCCTAAAGCATCCCCTGCTTTATGGATAAGCCAGGTGGGCGGGGTCTACGTAACCATCGTCGGGATCCACGTAGGCGTAGTTCTGCTCTCCGTGGTCCAGGTCGCCTTCAGGGTCGCTCAGACGGTCGGTCGTCTTGATGGCTCTCCGGCCGAGCGCTCGGTGCAAAGACACGGTGAAGACGAGCTGGACCACCTGCAGACGGAGGAAGGTCTTATTAGCATTAATACATTACAATAATTGTCCATATCCCTCTTGATATTATTTATTATATAAAATATTCAGTTTGACAGAACAGGAAGAGGTCTACTTCCAGACAGGTTCAGGTTCTGGTTCTGGTTCAGGTTCTGGTTTTATTACCTGGATCAACATGAGAGCGACGTCCATGCCGACGACTGTCAGAATGTTGTCCTGCAGCCAATCAGTGACCTTCTGTTTGCAGCCCTGCAACATGAAAACACGATAAAGTAAGATAACGAAGATAATAAGTAATAACAAGTAAAACATAATCGAATATATACAATGTAAAAAACATACTATAACATCAACATACAAATATATCAACGGAACAAATTTAACAATTTATCACAACAAAAGTTACAGGTATTTAAAATAAAATTATTATTATTATTACCATTGTGATTTTCATTATTGTTGGAATGCTGTTAAGCATTCCAACTATTGTTATCCTGTTTCTTTATTTAACTTCTATTTCTTCCGTCGCACTGCTTCTCCTCCTTCATTTTTAAGCTACAGAAACCGTTCAACTATTAAAATGTTCATCTCTTTCACCAGAGGTGTGCTATGACTTTTCATATTTCTAACCTTTAAACTTTTTGAATTATTAAGCTTTTATTTTCAATGGGATCTCTATGGAGAATATTTTCAAATGGCTTCAGGCACACAGGTGTTTGCGATTGAGCCAATTAGTGATGTTGATAAACACACAGACTCACAGACACACTCGCACATACACTCCCTCTCTCCCTCTCTCTCTCTCTCTCTCTCTCTCTCTCTCTCGCTCTCTCTCTGTGTCTCTCATACAGTCATTCAGGTCTTAGGGATCTTTAGAGGTCTTTCCCCCCTCCTCTACCCCCCCCCACACACACACACACACACACGCCATTTTAAAATAAAAGCCCCACAGAATGAATCCTAACTGAAATGCTTGTGATGAGCCTGTCATTTAATAACCTCTGTTTATGTGTGTCAAACATGATGATTATGTCTCCTCTTCTAATTCCTAATACTTTGACTACAACTTCTACGACTACTACTACTACAAATATCACTACTGCTACAGCTAGTACTTATTCAACCAACCATCCAACCAACCAACCAATCAATCAAGCAATCAATCAATCATCCAACCAACCAACCAATCAATCAATCAATCAAGTAACCAATCAATCAACCATCTAACCAACCAACCAACCAACCAATCAATCAATCAACCATCCAACCAACCAACCAATCAATCAATCAAGTAACCAATCAATCAACCATCCACCCAACCAAGCAACCAACCAACCAACCAATCAATCAATCAATCAACCATCCAACCAACCAACAAACCAACCAACCAAGCAACCAACCAACTATCCAACCAACCAATCAATCAATTAATCAATCACCCATCCAACCAACCAATCAATCAATCAAGTAACCACTCAATCAACCACCCAACCAAGCAACCAACCAACCAACCAATCAATCAATCAATCAATCAACCATCCAACCAACAAACCAACCAACCAACCAAGCAACCAACCAACTATCCAACCAACCAATCAATCAATTAATCAATCACCCATCCAACCAACCAATCAATCAATCAAGTAACCACTCAATCAACCATCCAACCAACCAACCAACCAACCAAGCAACCAACCAACCAATCAACCATCCAACCACCCAATCAACCAATAAATCAATCAATCAACCATCCAACCAACCAACCAATCAATCAAGCAAGCAAGCAACCAATCAATCAATCAACCATCCAACCAACCAACCAACCAAGCAACCACCCAATCAATCAATCAATCAATCAACCAACCATCCAACCGACCGACCAACCAACCAATCAATCAACCATCCAACCAACCAACCAATCAATCAATCAAGCAAGCAACCAATCAACCAATCAACCATCCAACCAACCAAGCAACCAACCAATCAATCAATCAATCATCAAAAAGAGCATTTGTGCTGCCCTACCTGGGTTTTCAAACTTAGTGGACGCTTGTCGGGGTTCTCTGCCTTTTATTTTGTCACGTTTTCTCCTGTTTTGACTAGTTAGGGAGTTCAGTATTGTGTTTTGTTTGGTCGTAGTTCAGCTGATCTCTTCTTTTCCAGCTAGCATGGGGGTTTTGATTATTCTGTTGGCCTTAGAGACCCTGATTTAGTTGTTTGTTTCTGTTCATCCATAATGTTAATAAATGTGTCTAATTGCCACTGCCTTATCCTCTTGGTTTTTGGTAAACGTTTGCCAAGGTTTTCTATCACCTTTGATGTTACTTCCTGTGTAACCCTAGGCACACTATATAGGCCGTAACAAGCTCTTATATTTTTCAGTTTCTATATTTTCAGAATCAATCTTGAATCAGCTACTTGATTGGTTCTTAGCAGTCACCACGTGTCCTTCCCTGATTGGTCACATGTCTATCACGTGACCCTGTCCCGGACGCTCACAAACAACTAGCAGGTTAATTCAACATGGACGACTGATGACAGGTGCTGCTGAGCGTGTTGTCTTTACTAGCAGCTGTTCTGTTAAAGACTGCGTTGTTATGGAGGCAGCAGCTGTTAGTGGAGCGACCAGCGACCAGCGGCCAGCGGCGTTATCAGCCCTACGGAGGACGTCTGAAGTCACAGTCAGCGGCTTTAGGAAGGACGGGCACAAAGCGGAGGACTTTCCTTTTCTTAGTAATGCTTATTTTGTTCTGCACATCCATTGTGAAGTCCACAGATCATCTATAAAGGAACAAACATTAAATGCTCTCCAGTAGGACAGACTTCAGCCACCAGCAGAGCTACGAGTGACAACAGACGACTCGGAGGAAACGAGGGAGACGTGTGTTGACCAGATCCATGGATCATAATCTAGTCAACTTAATGTGTTGATTCTAAAGTGGATTTGATGTGAGTGAGATAGAGACCCACAGCGCTGTCACTAGTAACTAACTACTGTTACGTCTGAAAAATAAAACTTAACACTAAATGTGTCTGTTTGAGTTCACAGAGGAAGATTTTAGAGAAGATCTTAAGTATGAAACACAACCTTTCATTATTAAATGAAACTACTTTATTGCTATCTAACTAAGCAATCAATCTACTTCCTGTTTACACCGACACCCACCCGCATGCCCAGTGTACGTGAAGAGTCACGTGATGTTTGTTTCCAGGCGTGTTCGTCTGGACGGGGATCATTTCTACAGCGATGCTGAAACGCTGTGTGGACGGAGAACGTTTTATTTACTGGTGTGGCTGCAGCCTCAGAGCGGACTCCCTTTGGACTTCGTTGGGGGTTCTGTAGTGTGGCGTGGATGTAGCTTCAGAGCGGACTCCCTTTGGACTTCGTTGGGGGTTCTGTAGTGTGGCGTGGATGTAGCTTCAGAGCGGACTCCCTTTGGACTTCGTTGGGGGTTCTGTAGTGTGGTGTGGCTGCAGCCTCAGAGCGGACTCCCTTTGGACTTCGTTGGGGGTTCTGTAGTGTGGTGTGGCTGCAGCCTCAGAGCGGACTCCCTTTGGACTTCGTTGGGGGTTCTGTAGTGTGCCGTGGATGTAGCTTCAGAGCGGACTCCCTTTGGACTTCGTTGGGGGTTCTGTAGTGTGGTGTGGCTGCAGCCTCAGAGCGGACTCCCTTTGGACTTCGTTGGGGGTTCTGTAGTGTGCCGTGGATGTAGCTTCAGAGCGGACTCCCTTTGGACTTCGTTGGGGGTTCTGTAGTGTGGTGTGGCTGCAGCCTCAGAGCGGACTCCCTTTGGACTTCGTTGGGGGTTCTGTAGTGTGGTGTGGCTGCAGCCTCAGAGCGGACTCCCTTTGGACTTCGTTGGGGGTTCTGTAGTGTGGCGTGGATGTAGCTTCAGAGCGGACTCCCTTTGGACTTCGTTGGGGGTTCTGTAGTGTGGTGTGGCTGCAGCCTCAGAGCGGACTCCCTTTGGACTTCGTTGGGGGTTCTGTAGTGTGCCGTGGATGTAGCTTCAGAGCGGACTCCCTTTGGACTTCGTTGGGGGTTCTGTAGTGTGGTGTGGCTGCAGCCTCAGAGCGGACTCCCTTTGGACTTCGTTGGGGGTTCTGTAGTGTGGTGTGGCTGCAGCCTCAGAGCGGACTCCCTTTGGACTTCGTTGGGGGTTCTGTAGTGTGGCGTGGATGTAGCTTCAGAGCGGACTCCCTTTGGACTTCGTTGGGGGTTCTGTAGTGTGCCGTGAAAGTGGTTGGAGCAGTTGTCTCGGGGGCACGTCCGAGGCTGCAGGTGGGTCACCAGTTCATGGTGTCTTTACCGGGTTTAAGTGCATAACTACCCACCACAAGTAGCACCTGAAGACTAGGGGGAGCTTAGCGAGCCTCTGGTTCTGCAGTTAGAGGGACGGAGCTGCGGTGCTGTTCGTGTAACCTTGATCACTTCTTGGGTTTGTGTATTCGGGCAGTTAAGAGGTAATCATCTGGTTCAGTGCGGCTACTGTTGAGGACTCTTTGAGAGCTCCGTCGGAGGAGTTCTTGGAGCCGTGTTCGTGAGAGCAGTTAGTGAAAACAGCTGACCGTTTTAAGATGGATGTCGGAGATGAGGTGTTGAAGGAGAACATGAAGAACATCTGGTTGAAGTGGGTGTTCTCCAGTCTGAACTGCAGACTGTTGATTGCGCCTCAGACACGTTTGGTGCGTCTGCTTTAGTGGAGCTGGTGGGGGTAATCTGAGATTGGTAAACTGACTGGGACGGGGGACGGGGGGTCCTGAATTTGTGAGTACGGTATCAAGCTTTAGCCTCCAAGTATTGCACAGTAAAAAGTACAGACTTTGTAGTTTGCCAATATTGGCGTTTCCCGTTTTGTGTTGGGCTTCCTTATGGAACCCTGTTTTTATGGTGGGGGGGTGACGTTTGTGTGAAAATAAAACAGCTTTTCTTAGCAGCCAGCTTGTTTCTGTCGGTCTCTGAGCCGGCTGTGACGGTGTGTACCTGGTCATGTGACCCGTTGCCCCTCCCGTACATCGGCGCGGTGAAGTCTGGCAGCTCGGAGCACCAGGACGAGTGGACGGCGGGACGACGGGACCTGAAACAGGAACAAGGAAGTACGTCCGGATTGGTCAGGTTCAGACTCTGGATGTAGGAGTTCTTAAGCCAATCAGAAGGACCCGTCCTGCCACAGCAGCTCTCCTGTGGACGGTAGATTGTGTCATTACGTTTGTGAGTCTGTTAGTGTGGGACAAAAGCAGAACCCTGTGTGGACAGACGAACGGACGGATCACACACGTAGCT
>NC_136642.1:917500-927500 GCF_949748355.1 Melanostigma gelatinosum | reverse complement strand
GCACACACATGATTTGTTGCAGCTGTTACGTGTTGCATCTCGGCCAATCAGACATGAGTATTCTGATAAGTTTCCTGATTCGAGTGACATTTACACACACCGCGACACAAGAGGGAGAGGTGAGGAAAGACATGGCAGAGCAGGACAACAGTCATGTAAGCTGTAAAAGATAAAACATCGGACAATCTCCAAATGAGAAAGTTTGCCAGAGCTATCAGAGCCTCTCTCTGTCTATGGCTCTCTCATACAGTCATTCAGGTCTTAGAGACTTTTAGAGGACCCCCCACACACCCCATTTCAAAATAAAAGCCCAAAGAGTGAATTATAATTGAAATGCTTGTGATGAAGCCTGTCATTTAATAACCTCTGTTTGTGTGTCAGACATTATGATTATGTCTCCTCTCCCCCTCTCCCCCCACCCAGCAACGCCCTTTCAAAATAAAAGCCCCATGGATTAACTGTATTTAAACAAGCTCAAAATTTGGCTTTTTTGTTGAAATTACTTTTCACTCCTCTCCCTCTCTCTGTCTCTCATACAGTCATTCAGGTCTTAGGGATCTTTAGAGGTCTTTCCCCCCCCCCCACACACACCATTTTTAAATAAAAGCCCCACAGAATGAATCCTAACTGAAATGCTTGTGATGATCCTGTCATTTAATAACCTCTGTTTATGTGTCAAACATGATGATTATGTCTCCTCTCCCCCTCCCTCCCCCACCCAGTCCCACCCTTTCAAAATAAAAGCCTCATGGATTAACTGTATTTAAACGTTTCGCTCAAAATTTGGCTTTTTTGTTGAAATAATGAATGCTCTTACTAATACTGCGACAACTACTACTACTGCTAATATTTCTAGTATTACCACTGCTACTACAACTTTTGCTGTTGCTATATTACTACTACTGCTACTGCTATTACTGCTACCATAAATATTATTACTACCACTACTGCTATTACTACCACTACTATTATTACTGATACCACAACTGCTAATACTGCTATTCCTGCTACTACCAGTACTAATAACCAGTACTAATACGACTACAGCTATTAGTACGACTGCTGATACTACTCGTAGTGGCCATTTGTCGGCTAAATCAAACTTCAACAAATAATAATCAAACGCCACTGATGCACCGTGGTCGGTATCTTTACGCAGCCAGAAGAGAGTCAAATGTCCAAGCAGGATTCCATTTTGGTGTATTTATTAAATAAATCAAATAAAACAAGCAAACAAACTAATTAACAAAACTGCTGTCGTGATGTCTCTCCTGTCCTGTGTAGCTGGTAAAAACTATACGCTAGAATACTATACGATAGATTCAGCTTGGGGCCAGAACGATCATGCCCCCCTCGCTGCGCGTTCTCGTCAGGAGAAGTCTCTACAGGCGCATTAAATCATACTTGCATTAAATCATACTGGGATGTTTGCTGAAATTGATAGGATAGCCCTACCTAGAACATTTTCCACCAGCCGCTACTGGGTTCTAGTGGTCACTGAGGAGGTTCTAAAGGTGTTTCAGGGGTTCTAGTGGTCATTGAGGAGGTTCTAAAGGTGTTTCAGGGGTTCTAGTGGTCATTGAGGAGATTCTAAAGGTGTTTCAGGGGTTCTAGTGGTCACTGAGGAGGTTCTAAAGGTGTTTCAGGGGTTCTAGTGGTCATTGAGGAGGTTCTAAAGGTGTTTCAGGGGTTCTAGTGGTCACTGAGGAGGTTCTAAAGGTGTTTCAGGGGTTCTAGTGGTCACTGAGGAGGTTCTAAAGGTGTTTCAGGGGTTCTAGTGGTCATTGAGGAGGTTCTAAAGGTGTTTCAGGGGTTCTAGTGGTCACTGAGGAGGTTCTAAAGGTGTTTCAGGGGTTCTAGTGGTCACTGAGGAGGTTCTAAAGGTGTTTCAGGGGTTCTAGTGGTCATTGAGGAGGTTCTAAAGGTGTTTCAGGGGTTCTAGTGGTCACTGAGGAGGTTCTAAAGGTGTTTCAGGGGTTCTAGTGGTCATTGAGGAGGTTCTAAAGGTGTTTCAGGGGTTCTAGTGGTCACTGAGGAGGTTCTAAAGGTGTTTCAGGGGTTCTAGTGGTCATTGAGGAGGTTCTAAATGTGTTTCAGGGGTTCTAGTGGTCATTGAGGAGGTTCTAAAGGTGTTTCAGGGGTTCTAGTGGTCATTGAGGAGATTCTAAAGATGATGAAGTTGATTGGTCAACGTCATGTGTTCATTCTGATCTTCATACAACTAACTGTGAGAACATGAAGGCAATGTTCAAGGTTGATCAACTGAAAGTCAAGATAAAACGTTTTAACTCAACTGGCAAAAATATATTGATTCAACGTGTATTTTTTGTGGCAGCTGCCACAAGATGCTAGTGGCAGCTGCCACATACAGTGGCAGTCACTTCCTGTTGCAAGCTCAGCTGCCGCGGAAAGTCGTGGCAGCTGAGCTTGCAACAGGAAGTGCCTCTACTAGCTGCCGCTGCCACGATTTGAGCTTGCCCTTTCTCCAACAAGGACCCTGGACTACGGATCAGACGCAGACCTCGTTCTGCTGGACGACGCCTCAACACCAGAGAAGAAGAAGCCGGCCGATGGAACCGGCTGATCCGCGGTGCGTTCAGGGGACGATCCGCTGTAACGGCAGACTGTTGAACAGATGAGTCTCAGTCGTACTTTCTAATATTTAGTCAGGTTGAAAGTTCAACTTTAGAGCGAAGACTGAAGTAAAGAGCTGAGTGCTCGTGTGTTTCTGTGCAGGAGTTCTATTTATTCATTATGAATTGATGACGTGACAAGTGATCTGTCCTGCATCAATAAAAGGAATCTAAAAATCTTCATCATCATGTCTCCTTGTTGTAAAAATCAGCCTTTTAGTCCAGAATCGCCGGATCCTACATTTCCCATAATGCACCTGTGATGTCGTCAGAGCTGCGTCCTGTCTGCAGGTTCAGGTTCTATTTTCAAAATAAAATCATTTGAATAAAAAAAAAAAACTGGTTTCATCTGAATTCAAAGTAAAGATTCTTTGCACTGAACATGTAAACATGGTGATTAATAAAGAGTATTAAGTCATGATTATTAATACTATGAATCATAATTACTATCAATAATTGTACTTTTTATTACATATAATTATCAGTTAATAAAGATATGCATCAATATGAAGTCATTCATAATAATACTAATAGTATTCTGGTTAAAGCAGTACATGTACATGATGTACTGTTCATTACTACAAACAGCAGGTAGTTTAACAGCATCAAGTATTCAGCCTTTTAAATGAAAATACTGTTACAAGTAAAAGTACTACAGAAGTATTATCAGAGGAGTGTATTTAATGTACCAAGTAAAAGTATTCATTATTCAGAATAATGTATGCTATATATAGTATATATAAATATGATATATTGAGTATTGGAGAGAGAACCTGAACACCTGAAGTAAACAACGCTGACTCAGCAAATAACATCTTTTATTAAAATATAACATTTTTAAATTGTGGGAACAAAAGTGGAGCCTCAGTAACACAAGAAGGAGAAGTTCCAACCCTCAGAGAGGTCAGTGAAGTACACACGGCCAAACCAGCTTCAGGTAAAAACACCTGGAACACAAACTAAAGTTCTGTCAAATCAAACCATCAACCAGTCCAGAACTAGACCGGCCCCCTCAGTCCCAGTGAGTCTGTCCCGCCATGGACATGTACTCGTCCAGCTGTTTGTCCAGTCGGCTCCTGGACATGGACATGTACTCGTCCAGCTGTTTGTCCAGTCGGCTCCTGGACATGGACATGTACTCGTCCAGCTGTGCGTCCAGCTGCTGCTTTGTCAGCGCGTGGTCTTTGCTCAGGCCCCGCCCCCTGGAGGCAGTGGCCCCGCCCCTCCACAGGTGTGTTCGTCCTGTAAAAAGATGAATGAATGAATACGATTTTCAGGATTATTCTGAAGGCGTTTCCATGATGTTTGTTGGTTATTCAAACAGTTCAGGTGTGTGTAATACTTCGTCATGGAACACCTGTGCTACAGGGAAGTGTGTTCACGGCTCAGTGTGGCTTTGTGTTGATCCACTAACCCGTCTGCTTCTGGATGTTTCTGGTCCTCAGGAGGCAACGCTGACCGAGTCGCCTGTGACGGTTACCTCGTCCTGCACAGGAAGCACATGGCAGCTACAGGTGGAACAACAACAACAACATGGCAGCTACAGGTGGAACAACAACAACATGGCAGCTACAGGTGGAACAACAACAACATGGCAGCTACAGGTGGAACAACAACAACATGGCAGCTACAGGTGGAACAACAACAACATGGCAGCTACAGGTGGAACAACAACAACATGGCAGCTACAGGTGGAACAACAACAACATGGCAGCTACAGGTGGTACAACAACAACATGGCAGCTACAGGTGGAACAACAACAACATGGCAGCTACAGGTGGAACAACAACAACATGGCAGCTACAGGTGGAACAACAACAACATGGCAGCTACAGGTGGAACAACAACAACATGGCAGCTACAGGTGGTACAACAACAACATGGCAGCTACAGGTGGTACAACAACAACATGGCAGCTACAGGTGGAACAACAACAACATGGCAGCTACAGGTGGAACAACAACAACATGGCAGCTACAGGTGGAACAACAACAACATGGCAGCTACAGGTGGAACAACAACAACATGGCAGCTACAGGTGGAACAACAACAACATGGCAGCTACAGGTGGAACAACAACAACAACATGGCAGCTACAGGTGGAACAACAACAACATGGCAGCTACAGGTGGTACAACAACAACATGGCAGCTACAGGTGGAACAACAACAACATGGCAGCTACAGGTGGAACAACAACAACATGGCAGCTACAGGTGGAACAACAACAACATGACAGCTACAGGTGGAACAACAACAACATGGCAGCTACAGGTGGAACAACAACAACATGACAGCTACAGGTGGAACAACAACATGGCAGCTACAGGTGGAACAACAACAACATGGCAGCTACAGGTGGAACAACAACAACATGACAGCTACAGGTGGAACAACAACATGGCAGCTACAGGTGGAACAACAACAACATGGCAGCTACAGGTGGAACAACAACAACATGGCAGCTACAGGTGGTACAACAACAACATGGCAGCTACAGGTGGAACAACAACAACATGGCAGCTACAGGTGGAACAACAACAACATGGCAGCTACAGGTGGTACAACAACAACATGGCAGCTACAGGTGGAACAACAACAACATGGCAGCTACAGGTGGAACAACAACAACATGGCAGCTACAGGTGGTACAACAACAACATGGCAGCTACAGGTGGAACAACAACAACATGGCAGCTACAGGTGGAACAACAACAACATGGCAGCTACAGGGCCCCGTTCCTCGTACGTGGTTCAGCAAAGTCGATCAAATGTCCTATTAGCAGCCTAAATTAACTAGATGATTAGGGCTGCAACAACGAATCGATTAAATAGATAATTGATTGTTAAAATAGTTCTCATTATCGATTATCGAATTTCATAATCGATTCGTTGTGTCGCGCGATTATTCCGCCACTCAATAAGTCGCTGAGATGTTTGAGTGTGTGCGTCTGAGAGTGTGTGTGTGTCTGTGAGTGTGTGTGTGTGCGCGTCTGTGTGAGTGTGTGCGTCTGTGAGTGTGTGTGTGTGCGTCTGTGTGAGTGTGTGTGTGCGTCTGTGTGAGTGTGTGCGTGCGTCTGTGTGAGTGTGTGCGTCTGTGTGTGTGTGTGCGTCTGAGAGTGTGTGTGTGTGAGTGCGTGCGTCTGTGTGTGTGTGCGTCTGTGTGTGTGTGTGTGAGTGTGTGCGCGTCTGTGAGTGTGTGTGTGTGTGAGTGTGTGTGTGTGTGTGTGTGTGAGAGTGTGTGTGTGAGTGTGTGAGTGTGTTGAGTATCGAGATAAAGTTCTGATGTTCAAACAAATCTGTTAAGTTGTGTGTTGGTCCGTTTGTTTTTTTATTATTCCTTGAACAGCTCAGGATGTTCATGGAATAACCCGTTTGTGCACTTTCTGAAGATCAGTTCTGTTTTTGAATTAAGGGTTGGAAATTAATGCTTTTTTTATCCGATTCATCGATTAATCGAAAAAATAATCACCTAATTCATCGATTATTAAGATAATCGTTAGTTGCAGCCCTAGAGATGATTGAAGTCAGGCTGTCTCGGTTTCTCCGAGGCGGATCCTCTCAAACAGTCTCGTTAATCCGACCCAGACGATCAGGATCAGGATGACTGCGCGTGCCCGTCCTACTTCTAAAGGGGGAAGCGTGGATCACCCAAACCATGATGTTCTAACAGTCCAATGTGAAATAAAGTCACAGAAAGAGCCTCTTTGTTCTCCGCTGACGAGCAGGAGATGATCATGAACGCATATGAGGAAGTCAAGACCGAAATCACAGCAAAATATAACAGCGGCACCGCTGAGAGGACCAGACAAGAAGCACGGCAACACATCAGACACGTTCAATGCGTCAGTGTTGGGAATGAAGCGGCTCATTTTAATGCCTCATCAGCCCAACCAATCACATGACATGTCTTTATGTGCTGCTGGCAGTAGACTTCATGATGCATCATCCAATGAGATCTACAGCGACAATAATGATCTCAACTCTTCAGAATAACAATAAAAACAAGCCAACGAGGATCCAATGACACTCATTAACATGAGGACATGTGTGCTGTATGCCTCATGCCTCATGTACTGTATGTGTGTATGTACATGTGTGTGTAGATCACATGTAGAACTAGCAGTGTGAATGTGTGTGTGTGTGTTATTCATCATCAGACATTCAATCAACTGAAGCAGTGAAGATCAATAGTGTGTGATTCTCTGTGTTCTCATCATGATCCACCTTCATCATGTTCTACAGTAATGATGTGCTGCTGTACTAATAACACTCATATCATTATGAGTGCTTTAACCTCATGTATGCAACCAGCCATCAAGAGGACATGAGAGCAAGTACACACTAAGCACACACACATGACTCAGAATGCTGAGTCAGCACAATATGTGCCATGGTGACGTCATGAACACATCCGTAAGTTTATTAAGCGCCAAATCAACTGGACCAACAGCGCGGCATGCAGCGGCTTTCCCCATGTTCTCCGCATCGCCGACACTACAACAACGCAGCACTCGCACAACAGCTCAAGGCTGCATCCAGTCTGTGGGACAGGCAGTGTGGTGTTCAATGTCTGCTCCAGAAGCTCTGGAAAGAAATGATTCCTTGTGGGCAGAATGGACAGCGCTCGTATAGGAAGTCATCGTGATGTGATGACGGATCTTGGCGATGTGGAAGAAGTCTCTCCCTATAAAACGCTCATCTAACTAATATCCTCCTTCATCAGTGGATCTCTGAGGAAGGAGCTGCACATTAATGCAACAGAGGCTTCTTAGTTTGCTCTGCTGCTTTTAAGGATCACCGTGTGTCTCACTTTACATGCATTTCATCAACTCCCGTATAACCCCCAGTATATGCGCAAGCGCATCAGACTACCGTATGTGACGGGAGCGGCCATGTTTTCCGGGGGAGTGGCAGCTTATCCAGCTACCTTCAGTTAGCCTGCGCTGGAGCAGGTTCCAGCTTATGGATGTGTTGCCATGGTGATTTTGCCAAACTTGCTTCGTGGAACCGAAAAGCCTGATCTACGTCATCTTATCCTGAAAATGATCTGTCTAACTCAGTTAGCCACGTACGAGGAACGGGGCCCAGTTGGAACAACATGGCAGCTACAGGTGAAGAGGTGAACAGAGAAACCACCACCAGGTACTCACGTCTGCAGGTGAAGCTGGTTCTCCACCTGTACTTGCTCATGAAGCTCCAGAAGCCTGGAGGTCTGGAGGTTGAGAGGAGCCGAGTCACCTGCTGCCCGCCGAGTCGAGTCCAGACGCTCCTCCTGGAGCGCTGCGTCACAGTAGGGTATCGGGTCTGGATCAGGACAGTTAACCAGGTAAGTAGCACGCGCACCCGGTGAAACGCCCCTCTGACATCACCACTCATTGGTCTACAGCTCTGTGACTCACCTGCAGGTGGAGCGGTGAGGACCTCTCTCTCGCCATCAGCTGGACCACCTGTGGGGGGCCACACCTCATCCTCTGCTGCAGCACAGGGTCTACGGTCCTGATTCTGGTCCGGATCAGCTGGTCCACCAGCACCTGAGAGAAACTACAGGCAGACGGGTTAAAAGGATAAAATGCAGCAATACTGGATTCATGTAAACTATACTCCTTTAGAGATGAAGTGTCTCACCGCTCATTGAGAGACACTGTTGAGGTGCTTCTCAGGTCAAAACCTCCTGGTTGTGATGGATCCATGTGACTGTCTGTCTGTCTCATTCTGCTGTCAAGAAACACAGCTGAGCCGCATCTGGTTCACCTGCGGACTGATTAACAAGACAAACGCCCCTTTAATCAGCGAGAGACGAACACGACGGGTTCCCTTCAAACCTCTGGAAGGACAGACAGTCCTCTTCAGGTCGCTCACACACACAGCAGCGCGTTACACCGTGAGAATGAGCTGCTAGCATGCAACACGTCCCTCACTGCCAGGAGCGGGCTGGGGAAGACAGTGGCCCGGGAGTTCCTGTCAGACCGGCCCACTCAATACACGGCGCGCTGCCCACTCAACACACGGCGCGCTGCCCACTCAACACACGGCGCGCTGCCCACTCAACACACGGCGCGCTGCCCACTCAACACACGGCGCGCTGCCCACTCAACACACGGCATGTATTTCGCCGGTCTACGGCGGCCATTCGCACCTCCGCCGGCCCCGCCCCGACCGTCGCCCGGCACGACCCCACGGCGCAGACCGCGGTTATGGAGAAACGTTTTTAAAAGCACCGTAGTGTCCAGCCGTGCTATGGCGTCCTCGGATCGCGAGGAGTATAATGTCAGTTTATACTGTTGATACAGTTTTCACTGATTATTGACTTCCGGCCGACTTTGGCCGATGGCCAGTCCGCCCCTGCTCGCTTTATTAGTTATAAAGTGTTTTATATAAAGTCTTTTACTTTGCTCAGTAACTGTGAAACTTTACTTTTAAAGGGGATTCGCAGCCATTTCCTCTCCGTGTACATAAAAAGCGGCAACCTGTTAAGTATTGAAGCTACCACTCGCCAGCTTAAATACTTTACTTTGTCTCTGGGAATGTGACTATCATTTTAGTTTCAAGTTAGATCCGTTTATCACTGATGATGAAGGGAAGTTGTGAAAATGAAGTTGAAGCTAAAGCTAGTTAGCTTTACTTTGAACTAAACCTGGCTAAAGCTAGTTAGCTTTACTTTGAACTAAACCTGGCTAAAGCTAGTTAGCTTTACTTTGAACTAAACCTGGCTAAAGCTAGTTAGCTTTACTTTGAACTAAACCTGGCTAAAGCTAGTTAGCTTTACTTTGAACTAAACCTGGCTAAAGCTAGTTAGCTTTACTTTGAACTAAACCTGGCTAAAGCTAGTTAGCTTTACTTTGAACTAAACCTGGCTAAAGCTAGTTAGCTTTACTTTGAACTAAACCTGGCTAAAGCTAGTTAGCTTTACTTTGAACTAAACCTGGCTAAAGCTAGTTAGCTTTACTTTGAACTAAACCTGGCTAAAGCTAGTTAGCTTTACTTTGAACTAAACCTGGCTAAAGCTAGTGACTTCATCAGTTCAGACTGAGTAGAAACAACACAAACAAATGTACAAATATAATCTTTCTGTGTTCGATCCCAAACTGACCAACGGTCACATGCAGCTTCACTGTCTGTCTTTAATAAAGTTATTCTCATTTTATACCTTCACGAACTAGAGATGCGGCTAGACATAAATGTATATGTGTATATGTGCATATATATGTAAATATGTATGTATATATAATGTGATGTTGTTCGTGTTTAAGTATACTCTAATACAGTGTTTAAGTACCCCATTACTCAGTGTTTAAGTACCCCATTACTCAGTGTTTAAGTACTCTCTTACTGAGTGTTTCAGTACTCTATTACTCAGTGTTTAA
>NC_136642.1:840000-912500 GCF_949748355.1 Melanostigma gelatinosum | reverse complement strand
ACGTCTCACGTTCTGAAACATTCTGTTGCGTCTGTAACGTTCTGAAACGTTCTGAAACGTCTGTAACGTTCTTTAACGTTCTGTAACGTTCTGTAACGTTCTGAAACGTCTGTAACGTTCTGAAATGTTCTGAAATGTTCTGTAACGTTATGAAACATCTGTAACCTTCTGTGATGTTCTGAAACGTTCTGAAACATCTGTAATGTTCTGAAACATCTGTAACGTTCTGTGATGTTCTGAAACGTTCTGAAACATCTGTAACGTTTTGAAACATTTTGAAACGTTCTGTAATGTTCTCTAACGTCTGAAACATTCTGAAATGTTCTGAAACGTTCTGTAACGTTCTCTAACATCTGTAACGTTCTGAAACATCTGTAACGTTCTGTAACGTTCTGAAACATTCTGTAACATTCTGAAACGTTCTGAAATGTCTGTAACGTTCTGAAACATTCTGAAACATTCTGTTGCGTCTGTAACGTTCTGTAACATTCTGAAATGTTCTGAAACGTTCTGTAACATCTGTAACATTCTGAAATATCTGTAACGTTCTGAAACATTCTGTAACGTTCTGAAACGTTCTGAAAAGTCTGAAACGTTCTGAAACGTTCTGTAACATCTGTAACATTCTGAAATGTCTAACATTCTGAACACATTCTGAAACATTCTGAAACGTCTGTAACATTCTGAAACATTCTGTTGCGTCTGTAACGTTCTGCAACGTTCTGAAATGTTCTGTAACATCTGTAACATTCTGAAATATCTGTAACGTTCTGAAACATTCTGTAACGTTCTGAAACGTTCTGAAACTTCTGAAACGTTCTGAAACATTCTGTTGCGTCTGTAAAGTTCTGTAACATTCTGAAACATTCTGTAACGTTCTGTAACATTCTGAAACGTTCTGAAACGTCTGTAACGTTCTGAAACATTCTGTAACGTTCTGAAACGTTCTGTAACATCTGTAACATTCTGAAATGTCTGTAACGTTCTGAAACATTCTGTAACGTCTGTAACGTTGTGGAACACTCGTTTTGGTCTGTAGAGTGTTTTCATTTTCCCGTTAACTATGACACTTAATTTTTCTCTCTGGGACGATAGCAGTTGAATTGAGTTGAAGTGGAAACGGTGGAAATGGTAGAAATTGTCTCAAGGTTCAATGACGTCATCCTCAAACAGACTTTCTAGATTCCAGTGAGGTCATAATAAACTGCTTTATTTTTCTTTATTTAAAACTCTGAACACTGAAGGAAAAACATATTTGTTCGTCTTCAGTCTCAGAATATTTCCATCCGACTTTGTTAAAACCTTTGCATCACGTCGTACGTTCAGAGATAAAACCCTCAGCATCCCAGATGCTCTGCATTCAGCGCTTCTTTAGTTCTCCTGTGTTCTCGTAGAACAGAGAGTCTGAGCAGCAGACTGGGTGTGTCACCGTCAGACAGTAATTATCAGACTGGGGGACGTAAACATGGTTCACACTTGAGACCGCTCTCCACATCATCCTGTCAATGAACAAACCAGGAACCAGAAGAACCACCTCAACAAGCCCCAGAACTATTTTTAAGGGTTGCTTGAAGAACCGAAGTACGCTCCTTTAGAACCCTTCAACATGCGCCCAAAAAAACCTTTCTCAAAGAACTTCAAGACCCGATGAAGAAACCTTCAGCCCACTCAATAACCTTCTAACCCCCGAAAGTACCTCTGACACCTCCGGCAGTAACCATAGAACCCCAAGAACCCCTTCAAGTTTTCGGGTATTTTTAAGAACCCTTAATACGTTAGATTATCCATCATCCTTTAAAACCTCCTCATAACCTACAAACCTTCTGAAGAACCCCAGGAACCTCCGTAAGTACCCCAAACTTTTAGAACCCTTTGGGTCCAAAGGCCCTTCCCCAAAGAACCACGAGTGCTTTGAAGACCACCTGGTGACGGTGGCCGGGTGACAAAGCGGAGCAGACAGCTAGTAGCTAGCAGACAGCTAGTAGCTAGCAGACAGCTAGCAGCTAGCGACCTGAGACCACACCCACCTGTCACTCAAAGAGGCCACACCCTAAATTATACCTAACGTTAAGCTTTAATATAATTGACAGATGAACAGGAATGTTATCTATAGAGACCAGAATTGTTTATAGTACCAGACTGTAAACATGTTTCTTTCTGCTGTAGAGTTTCACATAGACGTCTATGGGGACTCACTCTCTTTAGGAGCCTCAAGTGGCCGTTTGAGGAACTGCAGTTCAGCGTTGGCTTTATTTCTCAGCACCAAAGTTTGCTTCTTGGACATCGTTTCTGGACTGCAGGTCTACTCGTGAAATACTTTATTAAGGTCACCTGGAAGTTCCATAAGAAGCATTCAAGGCTTCCCCCCGAAACCCGGACCATTCTCAAGCACCTTTTAACGGCTTTTCAGAACCCTGATGTTCTCTTAAAGCAGAGGTCTTCAACAGGGCATCCGCAACCCCTAGGGGGTCCGCGGAGGTACTGCAGGGGGGTCGTGACATTTTTGGTTGATTAGACAGTTTTTCATATTTGACTTTTTTTTTCCCAAAGATGAGTCTGTCCATCATTGTAATAGTTCAGTAATGTATGCAATTCATCAGGTATGTTTTTGCATGGCAGTGGCACTAATCACTCATTTTTCATTTCCACTTTTATGTTTAAAATAAAAACATCAATTTGAACAGCTTGTATGCATGATTATCATGCAGTTGACAGACAATGTTGATATTAGCATTGGTATCAGCTGACAAGGTATGTTTATGAATGGCACTAGGCCCAGTTTAATATAAAACACAATTTTATACAATATACAGTATATAGTCAGGGGTCCCTGCTCCATATCTCTCTATCAGTTTGGGGGTCCTTGGCCTGAAAAACGTTGAAGACCCCTGTCTTAAAGAACCCTGTGACTCTGCAAAAGCCATGCAGAACTTTGAGGGAAGTCCTTTATGGATCAAAGGATCCTTCAAAACATCCAAACAGAAAACTGATATGAGAGCAGACTGAAGACTGTGTGTGTGTGTGTGTGTGTGAAGAGGAGGAGGAGGAAGGGTAGGCTGGCTTGTTTTGTCTGAAACACAGGAAAGGGGCCGGGTTAACTTCAGCCAGACTCTGTGTATGTCTGTGTGTATGGATGCGTGTGTGTGTGGTGGGGGGTCTGTCTGTGTGCAGACAGACAGACAGACAGAAGGGAATTTGTACACGTCTAGAGTTTATTTCTTGAATCTCACCACAGAGTTTCTACACTGTAAAACGTTACTAGTAAGTCAGTACTAACAAGAGTCAAGCTAGTGATTTTTTAAAACTAGTAATAATGTTCATGTTTTATTAATAATACTAATAATGTTAATTGTTAAGGTGTCGCTTTGCGGAATTGTGATACCATTTCTCAATATTTTTACAACATCAATTGATTAAACCATGATCATTTTACTATTACTTAACAGTTCAAAATTAGCTCAACAGTAAATGAGTCAGACGAGCTTCGCTAACGTCAGCTTTGTCTGTTACAGATATTAGCACGGTAACGTTAGCTTTGTCTATTATAGATATGAGCATGCTAACATTAGTTATGTCTGTTACAGATATTAGCATGCTAACGTCAGCTTTGTCTGTTACAGATATTAGCACGGTAACGTTAGCTTTGTCTATTATAGATATGAGCATGCTAACATTAGTTATGTCTGTTACAGATATTAGCATGCTAACGTTAGCTTTGTCTGTTATAGATATTAGCATGCTAACATTAGCTTTGTCTGTTACAGATATTAGCACATCTAATGTCGCTAAATACTACAATACCCATGATCCTCAGCTGCTGTCACCATCATAACAAGTACAAAACCCGTTGTATCCCAAACTGATCCAGAATCAGATTCATGATGAATTTTATGTTCGTGTCAAATTCTGTGATTGGATGATTGTTCGTGAAATGCACCCTGGGAGTCGTAGTTGTCTTCTGTCCTTAAGTTTTTATCAAAGAACTAAAATGTTTTGTCTCCTGAATGATTTGTTTTGTTTCTGGTTTTAAAAATAAAGGAAGAAAATGAAGCTGACTGACTCGTTTCAACGGACATTTTTTACAGTGTGTGTGTGTGTTTTGTCTGTAAACCCTTATCCCTGCCCTTCACCTGTGCACACAAAACACACTCTGCTCTGATTGGCTGTAGAATTATTATCCAATGGGAAGATTGGGATTAGGTGCCGCATTATGTCACAGTGTCCACACAACAATAGAAGTACAGGTTTGTGTGTGTGTGTATGTCACGCCAAACCACGACCATGACATCATGTCTGACCTCACGTGTGTGAGTGTGTGTGTGTGAACCTCACACATAAACAGCTGAAACAGAAAGAAACTTTGATTCTATTTATAAACATTCATGATGTCATCATGTAAAATGTTAAATCGGTCGTCTTTTAATTACAAGCTGTTTGTAGGTTAAACATGATTCTGACCTTTAACCCTTTACCTGGTTCTGATCTGAACCTTAAAACTAAGTCTGACCCTCAAACCTTTTCGAGAAGTGAGAACAGACCAAATATTGTCCCTCTAAAGATGTAAAACTCACAGTGGTTCTCACAAAGACAGATATGCAAGTACACACACACACACACCGTGTTTCCATGGTAACCTCTGTTCACCGTGACTCAGTTCTCACAGTTTGTTTAAATTTCCATTAAGGATGTTTCCTGTCTCTGACCTGTCTGTCTGTCCCTCACCTGTCTGTCCCTCACCTGTCTGTCCCTCACCTGTCTGTCGCTGACCTGTCTGTCTCTGACCTGTCTGTCCCTCACCTGTCTGTCCCTCACCTGTCTGTCTCTGACCTGTCTGTCCCTCGTCTGTCTGTCTCTGACCTGTCTGTCCCTCGTCTGTCTGTCTCTGACCTGTCTGTCCCTCACCTGTCTGTCTGCAGGTGGCGGGTAGGAAAGGCTTCCCTCACGTGATCTACGCCCGTCTGTGGCGTTGGCCCGACCTCCATAAGAACGAGCTGAAACACGTGAAGTTCTGTCAGTTTGCGTTCGACCTGAAGTACGACAGCGTGTGTGTGAACCCCTACCACTACGAGAGGGTGGCGTCACCCGCCACAGGTAGACCTCATTAATATTCATGAGTACAGGACGCCTCCTCAGCTCATTGGTCACCATTGTGGTCTCTGTCTCTGTCTTCCTTCAGGTCCTCCGTCTCTGATAAAGGAGGAGTTCATGCAGGACTGTCTGCAGGTGGACCTGCCTCCCCACTCTGACCCCTACAGCATGTATCCCAGCATGCCCCTCTCTCCTCCAGGTCAGACTGTCCATCACATCTGTTTTATTTCACGTAGAGAGGATAAGTCCCCGCCCCTTCATGTGGACCACCATGGCAAAAAAACATGAGAGAGACAAATAATGTTTAAATTTAAATATATTATGTTTGTCAAATTTAAAAAATAAAAGTCTAATTTTGACGTAAAACTGTTGGTGTAAGACTGAAAATACGTAATTAGAAAGACGACACAGGAGACAACCTCCGGTTCTTTAAAGTGAAGTCAGTGCTTCATCTGTTAAAGCTGCATTCTCTCTAGTGTCCACCAGGGGGCGACTCCTCTGGTTGTATAGACGTCTATGAGAAAATGACTCTACTTCTCTCTTGATTTATTACCTCAGTAAACATTGTAAACATGAGTTTATGTCTCAATCTCTAGTTTCAAGTCTTCTTCAATACAGCATGATGTTCATTTAGTACATTATGGTCCATTTAGAGTCACACAGACCATAAAGCAGGGGATGCTTTAGGGCGGGGCTACACGCTGATTGACAGCTAGCTAGCCAAGCTAACAAGCTAAACTCCGCCATTGACTACAGTACTGACTAATGTACTTGTGTTGTTACCGTCCTGCGCTCTGTCTTGCAGGCAGCACCTCCATGACGGCTGCACCTCTGTCAGCTGTTGGCTGTGGGAGGAGCGGTGGGGGGGTCTGCAGCGAGGACCCCGGACTCCTTCAGATCGCCCCGCCTCAGAACCACGGGGGCCACGCCTCCCCACCTCACCCCCCCTTGCCTCCTCACCCTCACACCCCCACCTCCCCACACCAGCCCGACTACAGCAGCCCCCCCAAAACTGGTACTGTACCTACACATATCAGCATTAAGAGTACCAGTAGTACTAATAGTTATGGGAGTAGTTATATTAGTAGAAATATTAGGAGTAATCATAGTAGGCATATAGTTCCTGAAGCAGTCCCAGTACAAGTAGTAGTAGTAACAGCTTTACTAGTTGTAGTAGCAGTAGGAGCACAATTTGAGTACAAGTAGCAGTAGCACGAGTAGCATTGGCTGCAGAAGTAGTAGTAGTAGTATTAGTAGAAATATCAGAAACAGTAGCAGTATTAGCAGTAGTTGTCATGATCGTAGTAGTAGTAGCTGTAGTGATCGTAGTAGTAGTAGTTGTAGTGATCGTAGTAGTAGTAGTTGTAGTGATCGTAGTAGTAGTAGCTGTAGTGATCGTAGTAGCTGTAGTGATCGTAGTAGTAGTAGCTGTAGTGATCGTAGTAGCTGTAGTGATCGTAGTAGTAGTAGCTGTAGTGATCGTAGTAGTAGTAGTTGTAGTGATCGTAGTAGTAGTAGCTGTAGTGATCGTAGTAGCTGTAGTGATCGTAGTAGTAGTAGCTGTAGTGATCGTAGTAGCTGTAGTGATCGTAGTAGTAGTAGTTGTAGTGATCGTAGTAGTAGTAGCTGTAGTGATCGTAGTAGCTGTAGTGATCGTAGTAGTAGTAGCTGTAGTGATCGTAGTAGTAGTAGCTGTAGTGATCGTCGTAGTAGTAGCTGTAGTGATCGTAGTAGTAATAGCTGTAGTGATCGTAGTAGCTGTAGTGATCGTAGTAGTAGTAGCTGTAGTGATCATAGTAGTAGTAGTAGCTGTAGTGATCGTAGTAGTTGTGGCTGTAGTGATCGTAGTAGCTGTAGTGATCGTAGTAGTAGTAGCTGTAGTGATCATAGTAGCTGTAGTGATCGTAGTAGCTGTAGTGATCGTCGTAGTAGTAGCTGTAGTGATCATAGTAGTAGTAGTGGCTGTAGTGATCGTCGTAGTAGTAGCTGTAGTGATCGTAGTAGTAGTAGCTGTAGTGATCGTAGTAACTGTAGTGATCGTAGTAGTAGTAGCTGTAGTGATCATAGTAGTAGTAGTAGCTGTAGTGATCGTAGTAGTAGTGGCTGTAGTGATCGTAGTAGTAGTAGCTGTAGTGATCGTAGTAGTAGTCATTGTAGTGATCGTAGTAGTAATAGCTGTAGTGATCGTAGTAGTAGTGGCTGTAGTGATCGTAGTAGTAGTAGCTGTAGTGATCGTAGTAGCTGTAGTGATCGTAGTAGTAGTAGCTGTAGTGATCATAGTAGTAGTAGTAGCTGTAGTGATCGTAGTAGTAGTGGCTGTAGTGATCGTAGTAGCTGTAGTGATCGTAGTAGTAGTAGCTGTAGTGATCATAGTAGCTGTAGTGATCGTAGTAGCTGTAGTGATCGTAGTAATAGTAGCTATAGTGATCATAGTAGTAGTAGTAGCTGTAGTGATCGTAGTAGTAGTGGCTGTAGTGATCGTAGTAGTAGTAGCTGTAGTAATCGTAGTAGTAGTCGTTGTAGTGATCGTAGTAGTAATAGCTGTAGTGATCGTAGTAGTAGTGGCTGTAGTGATCGAAGTAGTAGTAGCTGTAGTGATCGTAGTAGTAGTAGTTGTCGTGATCGTAGTAGTAGTAGCTGTAGTGATCGTAGTAGTAGTAGTAGCTGTAGTGATCGTAGTAGTAGTGGCTGTAGTGATCGTAGTAGTAGTGGCTGTCGTGATTGTAGTAGTAGTGGCTGTAGTGATCGTAGTAGTAGTAGTTGTAGTGATCGTAGTAGTAGTAGCTGTAGTGATCGTAGTAGTAGTAGTTGTAGTGATCGTAGTGGTAGTAGCTGTAGTGATCGTAGTAGTAGTAGCTGTAGTGATCGTAGTAGTAGTAGCTCTAGTGATCGTAGTAGTAGTAGCTGTAGTGATCGTAGTAGTAGTGGTTGTAGTGATCGTAGTAGTAGTGGCTGTAGTGATCCTAGTAGTAGTAGTTGTAGTGATCGTAGTAGTAGTAGCTGTAGTGATTGTAGTAGTAGCAGCTGTAGTGATCATAGTAGTAGTAGTAGCTGTAGTGATCGTAGTAGTAGTGGCTGTAGTGATCATAGTAGTAGTAGCTGTAGTGATCGTAGTAGTAGTAGTTGTGGTGATCGTAGTAGTAGTAGCTGTAGTGATCGTAGTAGTAGTAGCTGTAGTGATCGTAGTAGTAGTAGTTGTAGTGATCGTAGTAGTAGTAGCTGTAGTGATCGTAGTAGTAGTAGCTGTAGTGATCGTAGTAGTAGTAGTTGTAGTGATCGTAGTAGTAGTGGCTGTAATGATCGTAGTAGTAGTAGCTGTAGTGATCGTAGTAGTAGTAGCTGGAATGATCGTAGTAGTAGTCGCTGTTGTGATCGTAGCAGTAGTAGTTCTAGTGATCGTAGTAGTAGTAGCTGTAATGATCGTAGTAGTAGTAGCTGTAGTGATCGTAGTAGTAGTAGCTGTAATGATCGTAGTAGTAGTAGTTGTAGTGATCGAAGTAGTAGTAGCTGTAATGATCGTAGTAGTAGTCGCTGTAGTGATCGTAGTAGTAGTAGTTGTAGTGATCGTAGTAGCAGTAGCTGTAGTGATCGTAGTAGTAGCTGTAGTGATCGTAGTAGTAGTGGCTGTAGTGATTGTCGTAGTAGTGGCTGTAGTGATCGTAGTAGTAGCTGTAGTGATCGTAGTAGTAGTAGTTGTAGTGATCGTAGTAGTAGTAGTTGTAGTGATCGTAGTAGTAGCAGTTGTAGTGATCGTAGTAGTAGTAGTTGTAGTGATCGTAGTAGTAGTGGCTGTAGTGATCGTAGTAGTAGCATTAGCAGTAGCTGTAGCAGCAGTGGTAGTGGTACCACAGTAACAGTAGTACTATGAGACAGATACTGACCTTTGTCCTGTTTGTTTCTGCAGCCATCTGGCCAGATAATAGCCCTGACCCCTACAGCCCAGCAGGACAGAGAGGGCAGAGCCACCAGCAGCCTCCGTTACATCAACACCACCATGCCCCCAACACTCACTTCTGTATGACATCATGAACAATATCAAACTGAAGTATTGCAGTAGTAGTACCTTACTGTTGTACTGTTCAGTGGTAAATTATACAGAGTCTAAATGTTTGTTCCTGCAGGGTCACACCACCACAGTACGGCTCCGTATCCACAACCTGTGTCCAACCACCCAGGTACCCACTCTGTCCAAGAATGTTCTCACTTCTCTGTCTCTGTTTGACTATCTCACTTTGTCCCCCCTGTCTCATTTTGTCCCTCAGGCCCAGAGTTCTGGTGCTCCATCTCTTACTTTGAGTTGGACGTTCAGGTCGGGGAGATGTTTAAGGTCCAGTCCAGCTGTCCTCTGGTCACGGTGGACGGTTACGTCGACCCTTCAGGAGGAGACCGTTTCTGTTTGGGACAGCTGAGTAATGTCCACCGCACCGCCTCCAGCCACCGAGCCAGGTGACCAGTCCCACCAGTACCACTCCCACCAGTACCAGTACCAGTGGTATCAGGAGGAGGTGTAATGTCAGCAGTTTGAAACTCACACGGCTCGTTCTTCTTCTTCTGCGTCTTGTTTCCCTGCAGGCTCCACATCGGTCGGGGAGTTCAGCTGGAGTGTCGGGGGGAGGGGGACATCTGGATGCGTTGCCTTAGTGACCACCCGGTGTTTGTCCAGAGCTTGTACCTGGACCGCGAGGCGGGCCGAGCACCTGGAGACGGAGTCCACAAGATCTACCCCGGAGCTTACATCAAGGTGAGTGTGTCGCTCTGCAGACGACTCTCTGCTGTTCAGCAACAGATCTGGACAAAGACATGAACATTGCTGTCGCCAGATAAGTCACAACTTTTTTCGGATCATTTTCTGTTACCAGTGTAGCATTAAAGCATTAAAGCACCGTGGAATTAGCAGGCTAGCTCGGTAGCCAGCCGTCCGCTAGTTAGCTTGCTAATTCCACCGTGCTTTAATGCTACAATAAGAAGAAGAATAGAAGCCCAACAAAGAGTCATCTCTCTGATGGTTTAGTATGTTAGTGACGTCTCTCACCTGTCTGTCTCTCACCTGCTGTCTCTCACCTGCTGTCTCTCACCTGTCTGTCTCTCCAGGTGTTCGACCTGAGGCAGTATCACAGACAGATGCAGCAGCAGGCAGCAGCAGCTCAGGCAGAGGTGGTGACTCAGGCAGCAGCGGTTGTCGGTGCGATTCCCGGGCCGAACAGCATGGGGGGGATCGCCCCTGCAGTCAGTGAGTATCACCTGTCTGTCTGTCTCTGTGTGTCTCTGTGTCTCTCTGTCTGTCTCTCTCTCTCCCTCTGTCTCTCTCCCTCTCCCTCTGTCTCTGTCTCTTTCTCTCTCTCTCTCTTGGGTGTTGGGTATGATAGTGTAATGTTGGGTATGATAGTGTAATGTTGGGTATGATAGTGTAGTGTTGGGTATGATAGTGTAATGTTGGGTATGATAGTGTAATGTTGGGTATGATAGTGTAGTGTTGGGTATGATAGTGTAGTGTTGGGTATGATAGTGTAATGTTGGGTATGATAGTGTAATGTTGGGTATGATAGTGTAATGTTGGGTATGATAGTGTAGTGTTGGGTATGATAGTGTAGTGTTGGGTATGATAGTGTAATGTTGGGTATGATAGTGTAGTGTTGGGTATGATAGTGTAATGTTGGGTATGATAGTGTAATGTTGGGTATGATAGTGTAATGTTGGGTATGATAGTGTAGTGTTGGGTATGATAGTGTAATGTTGGGTATGATAGTGTAGTGTTGGGTATGATAGTGTAATGTTGGGTAGGATAGTGTAGTGTTGGGTATGATAGTGTAGTGTTGGGTATGATAGTGTAATGTTGGGTATGATAGTGTAATGTTGGGTATGATAGTGTAATGTTGGGTATGATAGTGTAATGTTGGGTATGATAGTGTAGTGTTGGGTATGATAGTGTAATGTTGGGTAGGATAGTGTAGTGTTGGGTATGATAGTGTAGTGTTGGGTATGATAGTGTAATGTTGGGTATGATAGTGTAATGTTGGGTATGATAGTGTAGTGTTGGGTATGATAGTGTAGTGTTGGGTATGATAGTGTAATGTTGGGTATGATAGTGTAGTGTTGGGTATGATAGTGTAGTGTTGGGTATGATAGTGTAATGTTGGGTATGATAGTGTAGTGTTGGGTATGATAGTGTAATGTTGGGTATGATAGTGTAATGTTGGGTATGATAGTGTAATGTTGGGTATGATAGTGTAATGTTGGGTATGATAGTGTAATGTTGGGTATGATAGTATAATGTTGGGTAGGATAGTGTAGTGTTGGGTATGATGGTGTAGTGTTGGGTATGATAGTGTAATGTTGGGTAGGATAGTGTAGTGTTGGGTATGATAGTGTAATGTTGGGTATGATAGTGTAGTGTTGGGTATGATAGTGTAATGTTGGGTATGATAGTGTAGTGTTGGGTATGATAGTGTAATGTTGGGTATGATAGTGTAATGTTGGGTATGATAGTGTAGTGTTGGGTATGATAGTGTAATGTTGGGTATGCTAGTGTAATGTTGGGTATGATAGTGTAATGTTGGGTATGATAGTGTAATGTTGGGTATGATAGTGTAATGTTGGGTATGATAGTGTAATGTTGGGTATGATAGTGTAATGTTGTGTATGATAGTGTAATGTTGGGTATGATAGTGTAATGTTGAGTATGATAGTGTAATGTTGGGTATGATAGTGTAGTGTTGGGTATGATAGTGTAATGTTGGGTATGATAGTGTAGTGTTTGGTATGATAGTGTAATGTTGGGTATGATAGTGTAATGTTGGGTATGATAGTGTAATGTTGGGTATGATAGTATAATGTTGGGTATGATAGTGTAATGTTGGGTATGATAGTATGTTGGGTATGATAGTGTAATGTTGGGTATGATAGTGTAATGTTGGGTATGATAGTGTAATGTTGGGTATGATAGTATGTTGGGTATGATAGTGTAATGTTGGGTATGATAGTGTAGGGGGGTGTGCAGGGTTCACGGGGTTTTTTTGCGTACTGTTATCTCTTTTTTGGGGTATTTTTGAGCGGAGTGCAGCCGGGCAGCAGGTGCTGTCGGCGTGCTAAACGCTAGCATGCGCCTGACGGAGCTAACCAGGGAACACGGCGTGAAGATCCCGCCGCTGTTCGGGTGTTGGGTGGAGGAGATCAGCCTGGGAGTGGGTGAGCTTGTTGGCCACAGCCACGTGAAGTCCGCAGCGCGGATGAACAGCGCTGTGGTCATCTTTCTGGACAGCTTAGAAACTGCGGAAGTGGTGTTGATGAACGGGATCTCCGTGGGTGAACACTTCCTGCCCACGTATGCTCTCGCCTCACCGGAGGTGAAAGTCACTGTGTCCAACGTGCCGCCATTCATAAAGAGCGAAGCCATCATCAAAGAGCTGTCCAAACATGGGAAGGTGGTGTCTCCGGTTAGGAGGGTGTCCTCTGGATTTCAGTCTCCGCTGTTGCAGCGCGTGGTGTCTCACAGGAGACATGTCTTCATGATCCCCAGCAACAGGAGCAGAGTGGTCAACCTCAGCTTCAAGATCACTGTGTATGACTTTGACTACGTCATCTTTGCAAAGACTAACGATTTTAAATGTTACAGCTGTGGGAGAGAAGGACATCTGAGTAGAGCTTGTCCTGGGGACACGGCTCAAACAAAGACCAGAACCAGAGAGGTACTGAGGAGGACAGAGGGGACAAGCAGGACGGACAAGAGGGAACAAGTGGAGCACAGGAGGCGAGGGTGGAGGAGACGGGTGGGGTACAGGAGGTGAGAGTGGAGGTGACGGGTGGGGTACAGGAGGTGAGAGTGGAGGAGACGGGTGGGGTACAGGAGGTGAGAGTGGAGGTGACGGGTGGGGTACAGGAGGTGAGAGTGGAGGAGACGGGTGGGGTACAGGAGGTGAGGGTGGAGGAGACGGTGGGGTACAGGAGGTGAGGGTGGAGGAGACGGGTGGGGTACAGGAGGTGAGAGAAGAGAGGACAAGTGGGGGACAAGAGGTGAGGAAGGACGGGGCAAGTGAGGTCCAGCAGGTGAGGGAGTGTACTGGAGGACAGGTGGAGGCAGGTGGGGAGGTGGCCATGGAAGCAGACGAGGAGCAGCTCAAGGCCCCTCAGCTGAAGAGGAAACAGAGAGGAGACAGAGGAAGCTCACAGGCCAAGAAAGTGGCAACTACAGACAGTGGAGGAGCAGCCGAGTGTGAGTCCAGGCCGGAAGAGGACCCTGAGTCCGGTTGGGAGGACTCTGAGTCCAGTCAGGAGGAGAACTCTGCTGTAAACAGTGAGCCCTCTACACACGGTGCTGGCAGCTCTCGGGGCTCTGGAGGCTACAGCGTGGAGGAGATAAAGGAGTTTCTGAGGCGGAGTAAGAACGTGAGAGGAGTCAGAGTGGAGGACTACCTCTCTGACAAGGAGCAGCTCTCCAGCTCTGCCAGATCTCACATGAGGAGCAAGGACAGAGGAGGTCTCACGAAGCAGGAAGGATACAGACTCAAGAAAATAGTTCACAAAGTGAACAAAGAACTGGACAAAGTGGGCACTAAGTGAGAGTCAGATCTCAGCCTACAGACACTTAAAGACACGTTTATGTGTGTTGGACCTTATTTGGTTAACCGTTTTAAATGATAACGTATCGTGTTCGGAAAACAATTCGTTTTTTTTATCTCAATGATGGAACTGGAATGTCTAAAATCGGTGTCAATAAAGTTTTTTTCAACAGTCTCTGTCTCTCTGTCTCTCTCTCTGTCTCTCTCTCTCTCTCTGTCTCTCTCTGTCTCTCGCTCTCTCTGTCTCTCTCTCTGTCTCTCTCTCTCTCTGTCTCTCTCTCTGTCTCTCTCTCTCTCTGTCTCTCTCTCTCTCTGTCTCTCTGTCTCTCTCTCTCTGTCTCTCTGTCTCTCTGTCTCTCTCTCTGTCTCTGTCTCTGTCTCTCTCTCTCTCTCTCTCTCTCTCTCTCTCCCTGTCTGTCTCTCTGAGCCCAGATGTGCTGAGTGCAGGTGTGACTTCCTGTCTCTCTCCAGGTGTGTGTTCAGCAGGTCTCGGTGTGGACGACCTGCGTCGGTTGTGTATCGTGCGGCTGAGCTTCGTTAAAGGTTGGGGGTGCGACTACCCGCGTCAGAGCATCAAGGACACGCCCTGCTGGCTGGAGGTCCACCTGCACCGAGCGCTGCAGCTGCTCGACCAGGTGCTGCACGCGCTGCCGCCGCGAGACCATGCCCTCTGACACAGGTGGGCTTCACCTGTGGGGCTGCAAGGTGGGCGGGGTTTAGTTCACGGGACGGCCAATCGGCCGAGAGACAAAGCCGTTCGGGAGACGTCACCTGAACCCCGACACCGCCTCCTTGTCGGGGGATTCATAAGCTCCGCCCATGCGCCGCAGGCGCCGCTGGCTTCAGACAATCAGCCAGCATCACTTCTCTCCTGTCAGTCAAATGAGTTTCCATGGTTACCAGCATTGAAGGGTCAGTTCACCCCCCTCACTATCTGCAGTTTAAAGTTCGGCTTCTTCAACCAAAGATTGTGAATTTCAATATGTGAATTAGTCGTCGTCATGACGTCTCTCGTTGGTTTGTGAACGTTTGAAGACTCGAGTACGTCATTTTGTCCGTCGCCATCTTGTTTCTTAGCACAGGAAGTGAACAGGAAGTGACCATATCTGGACTGAGGAGGAGAGACCTGTCAATCAGCGTGTAGCCCCGCCCTAAAGCATCCCCTGCTTTATGGTCTGTGTGACTCTAAATGGACCATAATGTACTAAATGAACATCATGCTGTATTGAAGAAGACTTTATAAAGCAGTAAACCTTCTCAGTATTTCTCTGCACGGCTGCTTCGAGTTTTAAAACTCACTTTAGGTTTGATGGCGACTTCACCTCCCTCACTTCCTGTCTTCTGTCTGTAATAAAAAGTACACAAATTACCCAAATTACTTTTAAAAAAAGAAGTGAAGAAGAAACTAGAGACCACCCTGTGATGTGTTTCTTCCCCTAACTTCCGGCCCCCTCGGTGTCTCAACTGGTAAATATGTAGAGATGTTTAACTGGTTTTGGTGAAGCTTTGTGGGCCCTAGTCCAGTATCTGCACCGGTCCAGTATCTGCACCGGTCCAGTGTCTGCACCGGTCCAGTATCTGCACCGGTCCAGTGTCTGCACCGGTCCAGTATCTGCATTGGTCCAGTGTCTGCACCGGTCCAGTGTCTGCACCGGTCCAGTATCTGCACCGGTCCAGTATCTGCACCGGTCCAGTGTCTGCACCGGTCCAGTATCTGCATTGGTCCAGTATCTGCACCGGTCCAGTGTCTGCACCGGTCCAGTATCTGCACCGGTCCAGTATCTGCACCGGTCCAGTGTCTGCACCGGTCCAGTGTCTGCACTGGTCCAGTATCTGCATTGGTCCAGTATCTGCACCGGTCCAGTGTCTGCACCGGTCCAGTATCTGCATTGGTCCAGTGTCTGCACCGGTCCAGTATCTGCATTGGTCCAGTATCTGCACCGGTCCAGTGTCTGCACCGGTCCAGTATCTGCACCGGTCCAGTATCTGCACCGGTCCAGTGTCTGCACCGGTCCAGTATCTGCATTGGTCCAGTATCTGCACCGGTCCAGTGTCTGCACCGGTCCAGTATCTGCACCGGTCCAGTATCTGCACCGGTCCAGTGTCTGCACCGGTCCAGTGTCTGCACTGGTCCAGTATCTGCATTGGTCCAGTATCTGCACCGGTCCAGTGTCTGCACCGGTCCAGTATCTGCACCGGTCCAGTGTCTGCACCGGTCCAGTGTCTGCACCGGTCCAGTATCTGCACCGGTCCAGTGTCTGCACCGGTCCAGTATCTGCACCGGTCCAGTATCTGCACCGGTCCAGTGTCTGCACCGGTCCAGTATCTGCACCGGTCCAGTGTCTGCACCGGTCCAGTATCTGCACCGGTCCAGTGTCTGCACCGGTCCAGTATCTGCATTGGTCCAGTATCTGCACCGGTCCAGTATCTGCACCGGTCCAGTGTCTGCACCGGTCCAGTATCTGCACCGGTCCAGTGTCTGCACCGGTCCAGTATCTTCCCTCAGGGCTCCTTCCTGTTATTCGTCGCAGTGCGTCTCATCATCAGGACGTCTTTATGTTTGTGAAACCTGAGATCTGGACCTTGTGAAGTTCTGGTCTCACCGGTTTCTAAACCAGTGTTTAGTAGTTTGGGTGAACTGACCTTTTAAAAACTGGAAAACATTAAAAATATATATTTTTAAAAAAAGTACCTGCCAGAATCAGCTGTTCCATTTTCCACAGAGTGATGTCATTGTTTCTTTATTGGTTATTTATTTTTAATAATTTTTTACCAAAGATTAATTTCCTGCCCTTGATGACATCACATCCTGTTTACTCTGTCAGATTATTTATTCTGTCTTCAGTTTTTTTTCTCTCATCTTTTTTTAATTTTTATTATCATATTTTTATATTCTAAAAGCTTTTATACTGAAAGGGTCTCACTGTAAAATCTGCTGTTTATTCAAAATAAAAGTTTTCTTATAAAAAAATCATCTGCATCTTTATTTTCCTTCTTGTTTAGAATCAGAAGCTCAGACTTATTTATATTTTCATTATACTACAACTACTACCTGCAGTACTATCACTATACTGATACTTGTACTGCTATCACTATTCATTATCCTACAACTACTACCTGCAGTACCAGGGTGTTAAACCAATATAATATAATCATAAAAACATCTTAAATGTTCACATTGCAGAGTAAAGATAATATTCATTTATACTTGTTATTTATGAACTGAAGGCGTCAGTGAAATACGGCGCCAATGAGGACAACGAGTGGGCGTGTCTAACGTTTAAATGTTTCATGTTCGCCTTCTCATTGGTTACAACGAAGTAACGCCTCGGCGGTTATAACCAATCGTTGAGAAGAGTCTTGCATAATGCTCTGTTGTGGGAGGGGCTCAACGAGTGGCTCATCATCAAACCAATGGGAGAGCAGCGTCTGAAAACAGATGAAGATTCATTATACAAGGGGGCGTGGTCTCGGCGTGGAGGTCGGGCGCGAGCGAACATGGCGGTTTAGTTCTCGCCTGATATCTTCTGGAGGAAGACGCGCAGAGAGCCGTTTATCTTCTGTTTCGGAGCTTTTTATTTTATTATTATCTGCTCGGACTCACAACATGGAGATGAAGAAGAGGATCAGCTCAGAGCTGCGCAACAGAAGTCCAGCGGAGGTGAGTAAACCTCAACTAACTTACACCATCATCGTTTAACCGGTCACGTTATTTACAGGAGGACCCGGATGGAGGCTCGAGACCCGGAGCCTAAAAATATAGATGCTAAAAAATAAAAATTCCGCGCGGAGAGGACGTTGAGATTGTATTAGTGACATTTTGAACCCTAAAAAAATGGCGCGTTGAACCAGACTCCATTCTTAAATCTGCAGCTTCTACGTTTACTGGGTTATAAATCAAACACGTGAAACCGTTTCTACTGTTCCTCACACCCTGCTGGTCCATTCGGCTCACACTAAACCCAACAACAGTGGACTAGTTTAGATTATTAGTCTGAACTAGTTGGTCCTGCGGTTCCCGCCCGCCCGCTGTGTGTTGGTGATGTAAACAACATTCTACAAACTGCTCTTTTCTGAAGGGAGTCTGGCACGCGGGGTGTATCTACAAAGAGTCGGTGTGTCCGACCGACAGATGGGCATCGGTGGGTGAATGCGCGCACAGACAGTAGCTGTGTGTGTGTGTGTGTGTGTGTCACTCTCACATGCACGCTGGGAGTTCATCAAAGAGTGTTTGTCAGACAGGATGAGTCACTCCCTGCTGTTGTGATCTGAAACATGAACGTTTTTCTCTGTTTTGGTCTGAAAAGAAAACACGTTTTTACAAATACATAATTTACAAATGTTTATTTCTTGTAATACCACATATTTATGAATGTAGTCCAGCTTTTTAAAGAGACTCTGGAGTCTACATGTAGTTCTGGTCCAGGTATAAAACCACTAAAAGTAATTGCTCAGAGTTTCTCAACATCTTAAAGTGTAAGTGGTGTCTGTAGCTGAAAATATGAAGAAGAAGAAGCAGCCGAACTGATGATCATTGTCTGAACTACAAGACAAAGCTTCTGGCTCCTCATGACTGAGTGTGTGTGTGAGGACGTGGTCACATGACCTGTTGTTGTGGTCAGGTGGTGGAGCTGGTGGTGGAGAACTGTCGCTCCAGTGACGGAGAGGTGGAAGGTCTGACGGACGAGTACACGGCGCTGGAGATCCTCAGCATGGTGAACGTCGGCCTGTCGTCGCTCTCCAAGCTGCCCAAACTCCCCAAACTCCGCAAGGTCGGCCTCCACACTTCCTGTTCCCACAATGCATCCCTGTGCCGCTATTTTGACTCTCTGCTTTCTGCCTCACGTTTGTCTTTTTCTTTGGTTCCTTTCTCCTGTACGCTGACTCAATGTGTGTGTGTGTGTGTGTGTGTGTTGCAGCTGGAGGTCAGTGATAACATCATCTCAGGAGGTCTGGACACGCTGGTGGAGAAATGTCCCGACCTGACGTCTCTGAACCTGAGCGGGAACAAGATCAAAGAGCTGAGCAGCATCGAGACGCTGGTGAGTTTCTGTGACGTCACACGTCAGGTGACACCTGCTGTGTGTTTATTGTGTGTTCCATGTCGGCGTGATCTCCGGTCAGAACCTTTCCTTGTGTGTTCTGCAGCAGAACCTGAAGAACCTGAGGAGTCTGTACCTGTACAGCTGTGAGGTGGCCACGCTGGACGACTACACGGAGGGCGTCTTCGAGCTGCTGCCTCAGCTCACGTTCCTCGACGGGTACGACCAGGAGGACAACGAGGTGCCGGACTCGGAGGCCGACAACGGTGAGACAGTTTAGCAGGAAGTGTTTCCAGGGGAAAGTAGAAAGTGACGCACGCGGCTGAGAAAGAGTGGCCCGATCCCAACGTCCCCCTCACGGCCTATGAGGCGCTCCCACCGAGGGTTGCCCGGTGTATCGATACTAAAAAGGTACCGTGGTACCTGTACGTTAAAAACGATACGATTTTGCATATTTTTAGTATCGATACTTTGTTAAAATAGCGCGATCAGAGCGACGCGCTGCTCGGCTCCCTGTCACGCTGCCTGCAGGCATTGACTGCGAGGGGGCGGGGCTGCGAGGGGGCGGGGCTACCCAGCGCTCACAGCAACAGGCAGCGCTCACTCACAGAGAGCGATGCAGGGGAGACACGCGGGAGCTTTTACCGACCGTCCTCGGCTTCTTGGAAAACAAGATGCCAGAAGTATCGTCTGGAAGTACTTTGGCGATATTGCAGACAGTGAAGGAAAGCCCACTGACCTACAGAGACCCGTCTGTGAAACGTGTTTCACAGCCACAGAGACCAAGTGAGGCAACACGTCTAACATGACAAAGCACCTTTCAGACAGACACCCCCAACCTTTCAAAGAACGACGGGTCAGCAAATGTGATTATAAGCATGAACACCCCCAAGCTCACCTATACACAGCTAACACGAGGAGCCTTAGCCTAGTTTGACAACAAGCCGATATGATCATGAGGTCACAATGCACACACACGTGCACTAAATGAAACACAATTCATGCAAAATGGCTCCATGCTGGTGGATCTTCAGCGAATTCATTTTATTTTTAGTTAAGGAAAAATAATTATTACATGAATTAAGATAAAATATGAAGTGAAAACATCAAACTCACTATGCAGTAAATTAAGCATTGTTTACCCCCCCCCCCCCCCCCACTCCCACAGACAGTCAGCAGAGTCAGCAGAGTCAGCAGCAATCATGGCACCTTGTAGTTTATTCATATCTGTTGGCTGATACTAATATTAATACTAATATTAATACTAATATTAATACTAATATTAATACTAATATTAATACTAATATTAATACTAATATTAATACTAATATTAATACTAATATTAATACTAATATTAATGCCATTTGTTAAGTGTTCAAAAAGCTGGGCAGGAACAAGCTGGTAAAAAATGGAACCGTACAGATGTTTTATTTAGATAAATACAGCTGCATCGTACCGAAGTCGTCATGTTGGTTTCGTGACAACTCACCAAGTTCTGTCTGTCACATCATGGAGTGTTTGAGTCTCTGGCAGACATGTTGAGTCCTTTATGAACCCTTACCGTAAGTCAGCATGGTGCTGGCTTAGCCTCGGGGAATTACCCACAATGCATTGCAATGTGCCGTTAAACACGGGGTAACCGGTGGACGCATGGAGACGTGAACAAAGAGGACGGATCAGTGTGTTCAGCCTGTCATCATACATGTACTCAGAAACATTAAGGGTTAAAGATGGAACAAAAAATAAACATGAAATCAGATATTTATTGATTTATTCATCAAACATTTGATTTTGTAAATGAAGCTGTTTTGACAAAAACGAGTAAATAGATGATATGAAGTTAGATCTCATCTTGTGAGGAAAGAGCCTGAAGACGTTCAACTCAGGAGTACAAAGTATACAATAAATACACACAATTATACATCATATTTATGTTGTCATGGTAACGTGATATGTTGCAGCAAAGTGCTGTCCCGTTCATATTTACACCATCTCAAGCCCTCACAGCCTCTCACACTCACCCACTCACAGGTGACTCAGTGAGTCCTTGAGGGCTCAGGGTCTGAGGGTTCAGGGTCTGAGGGTTCAGGGTCTGAGGGCTCAGGGTCTGAGGGTTCAGGGTCTGAGGGCTCAGGGTCTGAGGGTTCAGGGTCTGAGGGTTCAGGGTCTGAGGGTTCAGGGTCTGAGGGCTCAGGGTCTGAGGGTTCAGGGTCTGGGGGTTCAGGGGGGACGTTGGGATTTGGCCTCTGACCTGCGTTACAGGAAGTGCGTTACAGGAAGTGACTCGTGCTGCTGGACGTCTGTTCGAAACAGACGAGCAGTGACTGTACAGTCAGAGGCCGTACTGCTGTGCAAAGGATTGTGGGTCAGAATGGGGGGGGGGTCCCTCACAATGTTAACACCATATTTAAAGTGACGGTACGATATTCTCACGATACGCTGAGTGTTGCATTTTATTACCGGTTTTCATTTAACATGTTTTCTAATCAGATAAAGTTTTCAATGAACTAAATATTTAATAATATTTCCTTTTACTTTGTTAAATCATAGATTATATTTTTATAATCCTTATTGTTATTAATGAAGTATAATAATGAGCTTAGAGCTCGTGTTATGAAGTTAAACATCATAATTCATCTCTAATATCTGTTTTATATTAACGTGAAAACATCTTCAAACTACTGGATTTATTCAAGTTTATCACCAAAACTACATTTTACAGATGACATGTGAACACATCATGATAACGTTATAATGAACCTTCAGCCAGTACTCATGTTCACTGAGCAGAGCCTGAAGGCATCATAGTGTCACTGAAGTGAGGACGTTTTGTTTCAGACGATGATGAAGATGAAGCTGGTCCACCTGGAGACGATGACGATGATGAAGAAGAGGAGGACGCTGACAGCTCTGAGGAAGAGGAGGACGAGGTCGGCCTCTCCTACCTGATGAAGGAGGGGATCCAGGTGAGTTGAGGAGCCGTTGTTCCTCTCTGTGGCCACTGGGCGGCGCTCTTCATCGCTCATTCATTGTTCTTCTTCCTCTCAGGACGAGGAAGACGATGGAGACTATGTGGAGGAAGAGGAGGACGAGGAAGATGGAGGTGTGTTTTAGACTCTGCGAGTCTGAGTTGTTTTATTTTGAAAGGTTTGACTCTTCAATCTGCAACACGGTTAAAAAATCTCAGAAGAAATTATAAATTATTTTGTGAGAAAAGTAAAATATGTATTTGTTTAAATCATTAGTGTTTCGTGGATTGTCTTTATTTCGCTTCATTATGTAACGTGACGTGTTTGTGTCTCATGAGTTTCAGACCTTCCTCACACGAGGAAGACCATGATGCTCAACAACAGCACAGCTCCTTTGTTTTTCTTCTTCTAATATTTATTTTATACCTTTCTTTGAAACTTGACTTTATTCTGAAAATCTGATATTTAAAGAGTCGCTTTAATTTTGAGAATCTTTTTCCCTCTTCTGTCTCCCAGATGTGGACGGTGCAGATGTTCAGGGGGAGAAGAGGAAGAGAGATGGCGAGGACGACAGTGACGATGATGATGATGATGATGATGAATAAACCCCCCCCCCCCTCCCTCCAGTGACCTCTGACCCCACAGACAGACAGGTTCAGGATCACTTGTATCAGATCACAGGTCTGCGTTGGAGGAAACCGGACGTTTTATTTTTCAAGAGTCTGAAAACTTTATTTACAACCGCTCTGATTAACAAGACGTGATCAGTACTTTTAGTGAAGTACTGTTGGAGGTACTTGTACTTGAGTATTTCCATTTTTATGTTTAAATTAAATACTTTCTTGTTCTTCTGCAGATTTTTCCGTTTATTTGACAGAATGTGAAGTTTTGTGACACATTGAAGTACCAACAGTGTACAAATACACAAACTGCTCAGACGTACTATGATATCATGAGGTACTGTTGTACTTTTACTTCTGTCCTCTCTGGATGCTTCAGGTGTCTTATTGATCTCATGTTCTACTTCCTCTTCACGTCTCTTTAAGAACAGACATCAATGATCAGTTTGACCAGAACCAGAACCAGAACCTCAGAGTCTGGTCTCTTTCTGCTGTCGTCTGGTCTGTGACGGTTAGGACTACATTACCCATGAGTCTCAGCTCTCTGATCCATGTGGCAGCAGTGCACTCTGGGAGGATTTTGTCTTTGTCTTAAAATGTCCCCCCCTTGGTCTCTGTGTGGGTCCAGACCCCCCTGGTCTATGTGTGGGGTCCAGACCCCCCTGGTCTCTGTGTGTGGGTCCAGACCCCCCTGGTCTGTGTGTGGGTCCAGACCCCCTTGGTCTCTGTGTGGGTCCAGACCCCCTTGGTCTATGTGTGGGGTCCAGACCCCCCTGGTCTCTGTGTGGGTCCAGACCCCCCTGGTCTCTGTGTGGGTCCAGACCCCCTTGGTCTATGTGTGGGGTCCAGACCCCCCTGGTCTGTGTGTGGGTCCAGACCCCCCCTGGTCTCTGTGTGGGTCCAGACCCCCTTGGTCTATGTGTGGGGTCCAGACCCCCCTGGTCTCTGTGTGGGTCCAGACCCCCCTGGTCTCTGTGTGGGTCCAGACCCCCTTGGTCTATGTGTGGGGTCCAGACCCCCCTGGTCTCTGTGTGGGTCCAGACCCCCCCTGGTCTCTGTGTGGGTCCAGACCCCCTTGGTCTATGTGTGGGGTCCAGACCCCCCTGGTCTCTGTGTGGGTCCAGACCCCCCTGGTCTCTGTGTGGGTCCAGACCCCCCTGGTCTCTGTTTGGGTCCAGACCCCCCTGGTCTGTGTGTGGGTCCAGACCCCCTTGGTCTGTGTGTGGGTCCAGACCCCCCCTGGTCTCTGTGTGGGTCCAGACCCCCTTGGTCTCTGTGTGGGTCCAGACCCCCCCTGGTCTCTGTGTGGGTCCAGACCCCCTTGGTCTCTGTGTGGGTCCAGACCCCCCTGGTCTATGTGTGGGTCCAGACCCCCCTGGTCTATGTGTGGGTCCAGACCCCCCTGGTCTCTGTGTGGGTCCAGACCCCCCTGGTCTCTGTGTGGGTCCAGACCCCCCTGGTCTCTGTGTGGGTCCAGACCCCCTTGGTCTGTGTGTGGGTCCAGACCCCCCCTGGTCTCTGTGTGGGTCCAGACCCCCCTGGTCTCTGTGTGGGTCCAGACCCCCCTGGTCTATGTGTGGGTCCAGACCCCCCTGGTCTCTGTAAATAGAAGTGAAGTGGTCTCTGTGTTCTTCTTCTTGCGTTTCTGTATCGAGTGTTTTTCAATAAAAACAAATTAAATGTCAACGTTTCGTCTTTCAATAAAGAAAATATATAAATATTAGTATTTTCTACAGAACGATAATCTATTAATAGATTAATAATAATCTCTTCTTCAGTCCTGAGGAAAGAAACATGAATTTAAAGTTATTTAAACAAAATTAATGTTTGAATAAAACTTTATTGATCGCCAGCATTCCAGTGTAAATAATGCTCAAAGTATTACCCAGAATACATAACTCACAAGTACATCAATGTTTAGTTTGGACAGCTGTTCATGTTCTCACCACACGGTGGCGTCGCAGAGCAACTCAAGGTGCGTGAGAGTGATTTGTTTAAATGAGACTTTAACGAACAGATCAGAGAAACGCTGATTCACTGCAGCAGCTGTTTAAGCTCCGCCCCCTTGCACCTGTGCGCACACACCTGGCTGCTCAGTCGTCATCAAAACAACTTTTAGCGTTTTGCATCTCGTTTGCACGTTAAGCGTTGGTGACGAGACCATCAACATGTGGATTAATCCGCCGCTGAAAGTAGTCCCCAACAGAGTGAATGTAGATCTGATGAAAGTGAAATCATTATATCGATAAGAACATTCATATCTGTGTGTGTGTGTGTGTGTGTGTGTGTGTGTGTGTGTGTGTGTGTGTGTGTGTGTGTGTGTGTGTGTGTGTGTGTGTGTGTGTGTGTGTGTGTGTGTGTGTGACATCAGATCCCTTCGGTTCAGCGTTTTGTCCGTCGGCATCTTGGGTTTTTTTTATCAACCAGTGAACAGGAAGTGACCATATCTGGACTGAGGAGTGACGTAGAGACGCCGTATACGTCTCTGGTGTTGACCTGTCAATCACTGTGTAGCCCCGCCCTAAAGCATCCCCTGCTTTATGGTCTGTGTGACTCTAAATGGACCATCATGTACTAAATGAACATCATGCTGTATTGAAGAGAGAAAATGCAGCTTTAACGCTTGAAGCTTTGACCTCACTTTTAGAAGGTTGTCTCCTGAGTGTAACTAAACAACAAACAGCTGATCAGCTGTGACGAACCTCAAACTAAATTCCTGTCGCTTTAAAATTAGGCTTTTAATGGCGAGGAGGCGAGGAAAGGAATCGAGAAATGAGAAAGAAGCCCAACAGTTCCTCCTCTTTTGATTAAACGTCTTCAGTAGGAACCAACGAGACGCAGACAGGAAGTCGGACCGAGTTGAGAGACGGACCAACACAGATAATAGAGAAACAGCAGACGGCACTGATCCAGGTTCAGTTTGCAGGTTTTTATTTTTAGCACATGAGCCGATCAGCTTCACGTCACTGCTGGACTACATCTCCCATCATCCCCTCTGGGTGCCACAGAGACAAACGGGGAAGATCAATAGTGAGGGAAGACAATCAAAGGAACACATCAGTGAAAACATTCATCAACATGTGTTTCAAAAGTAAAGTGCAACAATCCAATCTGCATTTTCATTTTATCGTATTGTCTTCTGAGTTAAAATGAAGAAGCTGTTTAACATTGAATTCATAAGTGTACAGCGAACAATAATGCAAGAATAATTAGAATACATAATAATCAAAGGAAAAGACAACAACCCGTTTACATTCAGAGTTTCATCACCGAACAAACGCATCGAGTGGATTTTATTCGTGAGCCGTTGAACTGGAGACGTGTTGCATTTAAACTCACTTTAACTAGAATCGTCTGCCCAAACGTCAGATTCCTTCATTTCTTTTCTCACAAAGTTAAAAACGTTAAGTTGAAGAATCTGTCGTTAAATCTGTGAAACCAAATTTAGTTTTCTGTGTTCATCCTCACGAAGTCAACAGAAACCAGCAGGAAGCTGTAAAAGTACAAAAGTCTGAATGTTATATCCAAAAATAATCTTCCAGTAAAACTCTGAGGGGCCAATTCACGAAGAATAAACCGTTTAATTCTCAAAAGCTCCTCAGAGTGAAACGCAGCTTTAACTGAGCAGCATCTGTCACATTTAAACCTATTTAAATGTGTTGATGTGCAGCAATTTCATTTATTTGCAAGTGAACTCTTATTTTGGGACGCAGCGACCGCCGTGTCCGGTCGTATTAAACGTGTGAGCTGCCGACGTGCCTCTGAGCAGGAAACCTGCCTTTAATCACAGTTACGTACGCTGCGCATACGTGAGTTCCAGTTCATTTCATCCAGTTTTCAATAACTTCAACGAGTTTCATTGTTCTTCTCGAGAGAATCAGAACTGTAAGACCCTGAAAAAAATAAAATAAAATCTGTCATGGTTTGAGAAACGTGGCGTAAAAAGTAAAAATTATGAGAAATTACCTAAATAAACATCTTGAAATGATGATTATTTTAAAATCCTGTTTCAACAAATTATCCTTTTGTGTAGACGAGATAAAAACTTTGAAAGCTCAGTCTTCTTTTTATTTTCCGCTATCTTCTGGACGTTATTCAGCTAGCTAATAGCGAGCTGAATAGCGAGCTAATAGCGAGCTGAATAGCGAGCTAATAGCTAGCTAATAGCTAGCTGAATAGCGTCCAGCAGTGTTTTGTGATAACTTTCCCTTGTTGCACAGCTAACATGTCCGTTAGTTTTTTCCTTTTGATTGTTTTCATTCTGATTTAATATTGTGACTTCATCAAAGTTGCGAAAGGCCAAAGGGCGACTGTGGGTAAGTGAGGAGCAGGGCCGTCCTTCAATCAGAGGATCGGCGGTTCGATCCCCGGCTCCGCTGGTCGCATGTCGATGTATCCTTGAACAACACACTTAACCCCAAAAACTGCTCCCGTAGCTGAGCCTACGGTGTAGAAATGTGATGGAATCTGAATTGTAAGTCGCTAAATGACTGCAATGTAATGTTTCACATTGACTTCATTAGTTTCTCTTTAGTTGTTAGCTCTGTTAGCTTCTTAACTGCTACATTAGCGTGGCAATGTAAGCTTGTTAATGTGAGACTGCAAGCTTTTAGCTTGGTTAGCTCATCAGCTACAGATATTCACCACAAACTACCAATTTGTACACAATGAGTCGGCTTAAACTAGCTAGCGAGCTAACATTACCGTAACTTTACCATGTTGCACAGCTGTCATGTTAGTTAGCCAATTGTTTTTCCTTTTGATTGTTTTCATTGTAATTTAATCAAAGTTTCAGATTGACTGCTTTAGTTTGAGATTAGTTTCTCTATAGCCGTTAGCTCTGTTAGCTTCGTTAGCTCCTCGTTCAGAGTGCAGCTGGTCCTGATCTGAAGAGACGAACAACCAGAAGAAGAGTTTGAGGTGAACTGGCTCCTGCTGTTGGCTCTTCATTCGTGCATAGTATACGATTGTCCTCGTCTGGAGGTCTTTAAAGGTCCAAGAACTTGTACCTGGAAAGGGTCTGTGTCTTTCCTACCTGATCCTCAGGTGCACCTGAACAAAACCAGAATCTGAGTCAAATTGGAAGAGGACTTCAGTCTGCTTCCAACACAGTAGTTTGTACGATGTGAAACACCAGGAATGAATCTACCGTCACTTTCAGAGTCCTGAAGCTCTTCACCTCCGACCTCCACAGGATTCAAGACATACTCCTTCAAACATCATTGACCCTGCATTCGTACCGGCAGCTGTCTTCCTGTCCAGCCGATATATAACTTCATCTTGTTTAGATTCACGAATATTCATAAAACCAATATAAAAAGGTTCAAAGGGATGGTTTTTCTTTGTCGCTGAGCTCTTTGTCTCAGAACTCTTCGTCTCAGAACTCATTGTCTCTGAACTCTTCGTCTCAGAACTCATTGTCTCTGAACTCTTCGTCTCAGAACTCATTGTCTCTGAACTCTTCGTCTCAGAACTCTTTGTCTCAGAACTCATTGTCTCTGAACTCTTCGTCTCTGAACTCTTCGTCTCTGAACTCTTCGTCTCTGAACTCTTCGTCTCAGAACTCTTTGTCTCAGAACTCTTTGTCTCAGAACTCATTGTCTCTGAACTCTTCGTCTCAGAACTCTTCGTCTCTGAACTCTTCGTCTCAGAACTCTTCGTCTCTGAACTCTTCGTCTCAGAACTCTTTGTCTCAGAACTCTTTGTCTCAGAACTCTTTGTCTCAGAACTCTTTGTCTCAGAACTCTTTGTCTCAGAACTCTTTGTCTCAGAACTCTTTGTCTCTGAACTCTTTGTCTCTGAACTCATTGTCTCTGAACTCATTGTCTCTGAACTCATTGTCTCAGAACTCATTGTCTCTGAACTCTTTGTCTCAGAACTCATTGTCTTGGCACATTTTCTTTTGTTAAAAGTACCTCAAGTGTCTGTGCAACCAAAAAGAGACTTTAATGAATTTTCAAAGCCTGGCAAAGGGTTTAAGGATACTTCCAAATGATGTGACTTGAGTATAATTTATGCTACAAACTGAGTTGTATCCGACAGTCCTGGTCCCTCCTGACACCCGGAAATAAAAACCTGAATGTTTCCTAATAATTTAAAAGTGGTTGATCCAGTTCTCAGCAGCTTCGTCTGAAGTCCAACAAGCAAAAGCAGAAGTTCAGTTTCTGGTCTTTACTGGACCGGACCGGTCTGGACCTGTTCGTACCAGAGGGAGTCCGTGGGGCTCACATGAGGCTCTTCCGGTCTGGGTTTAGTTTGGTGCTGTTGGAGGGGGGTAGGGGGGAGGAGGAGTCCAGTTGTCGGTATAACGCCCTCAGCTCCTTCACCTCCTCCAGCACCTCCTGAGCCTGACTCCACGTTGCCGCCGCCTCCCTCAGGAGTCTCTCAGCTTCAGTCGACTCCTTCCCCTTCATCCGCCCCCGTTCCCCGGCCTCCCCCTCCCCCCGCACCTCCGTCAGCAGTCGCTCCGTCTTCTCCAGTTTCTGGCTGATCAGCTCCTGCAGCCGGCTGATGGGCGCCGCTGTTTTGTTCTTAGCGACTTTAGTCTCCGAGTGCGTCAGGATCTCGTCCATGGAGGCACAGCGGTTTTTCTCTGCCGGCGTCAGGCGTTTTCCCGGCTGGGGGGTCTGGCCCGTCTGCTCCCACACCACTGCCACCTCCCGGGGAAGGCTCTGGGATTTCCCAGAAGCCTCGGCGGTTCTGGCGGAGAGAGCGCCGTCGGTTTTGGACCTGGGACAGTCCGGACTGAGGTGGGACGGCGTTTTGTCCGAGTCGACCCTGAACCTGTCGCAGCCGTTGGCTGCCAGGGGAGACGGCGCGTCCTCCTCATGGATCAGATCCAGAGTCAGCATCCCGTCTGAGGAGGAGGAGGCCTGACAGACCGAGAGGAGGAAGATCAGAACATCAATACCTCAGTTTATACGATCTGAAACAATCTCAACTCAAGATCCTCTTACTTCCTTTGCTTGTTCTGGAGCGTTTTACTTGTATTACACGGTCTTCATCAGTCGATTCCTTTGAAAGTTTGGAGCAACTCATCCAAGTTGTCGTTAAACGTCCTGGAGGACAGTGTGATGCGTTCCAAAGCTCCAGAACAAGCCAGTAAGTGGATGGATTAAGATCCAAGATGTATTCAATTGAAATGACAGATGTTTTATTTTGTAAGGGCTGCTGTTCGAGGACAGTAAGGAGGTGATGAAGGATCAGACTGACCACAGCCAGCAGGTGACCTCTGGTGGGCAGCCGTCGGTTGTGAGGAATCTTCACTCGATCTCGAGTCAGATGAGACAGCTGAGAGTCTTCGACTGTCACCTGTAAACAACAAACAAACCTCCTACTGTCACCTGTAAACAACAAACAAACCTAATATCACCTGTAAACAACAAACAAACCTACTGTCACCTGTAAACAACAAACAAACCTCCTACTGTCACCTGTAAACAACAAACAAACCTACTGTCACCTGTAAACAACAAACAAACCTCCTACTGTCACCTGTAAACAACAAACTTCATAATGTCACCTGTAAACAACAAACAAACCTCCTACTGTCACCTGTAAACAACAAACAAACCTCCTACTGTCACCTGTAAACAAACAAACAAACCTACTGTCACCTGTAAACAACAAACAAACCTCCTACTGTCACCTGTAAACAACAAAAAACCTCCTACTGTCACCTGTAAACAACAAACAAACCTCCTACTGTCACCTGTAAACAACAAACAAACCTACTGTCACCTGTAAACAACAAACCTCCTACTGTCACCTGTAAACAACAAACAAACCTCCTACTGTCACCTGTAAACAACAAACAAACCTCCTACTGTCACCTGTAAACAACAAACCTCCTACTGTCACCTGTAAACAACAAACAAACCTCCTACTGTCACCTGTAAACAACAAACCTCCTACTGTCACCTGTAAACAACAAACAAACCTACTGTCACCTGTAAACAACAAACCTCCTACTGTCACCTGTAAACAACAAACAAACCTCCTACTGTCACCTGTAAACAACAAACCTCCTACTGTCACCTGTAAACAGCAAACAAACCTCCTACTGTCACCTGTAAACAACAAACCTCCTACTGTCACCTGTAAACAACAAACAAACCTACTGTCACCTGTAAACAACAAACTTCATAATGTCACCTGTAAACAACAAACAAACCTCCTACTGTCACCTGTAAACAACAAACAAACCTACTGTCACCTGTAAACAACAAACAAACCTCCTATTGTCACCTGTAAACAACAAACTTCATAATGTCACCTGTAAACAACAAACAAACCTACTGTCACCTGTAAACAACAAACAAACCTCCTACTGTCACCTGTAAACAACAAACTTCATAATGTCACCTGTAAACAATAAACAAACCTACTGTCACCTGTAAACAACAAACAAACCTACTGTCACCTGTAAACAACAAACAAACCTCCTACTGTCACCTGTAAACAACAAACAAACCTCCTATTGTCACCTGTAAACAACAAACTTCATAATGTCACCTGTAAACAACAAACAAACCTACTGTCACCTGTAAACAACAAACAAACCTCCTACTGTCACCTGTAAACAACAAACAAACCTACTGTCACCTGTAAACAACAAACAAACCTACTGTCACCTGTAAACAACAAACAAACCTCATACTGTCACCTGTAAACAACAAACAAACCTACTGTCACCTGTAAACAACAAACAAACCTACTGTCACCTGTAAACAACAAACAAACCTCCTACTGTCACCTGTAAACAACAAACAAACATCCTACTGTCACCTGTAAACAACAAACAAACCTCCTACTGTCACCTGGAAACAACAAACAAACCTCCTACTGTCACCTGGAAACAACAAACCTCCTACTGTCACCTGTAAACAACAAACAAACCTACTGTCACCTGTAAACAACAAACTTCATAATGTCACCTGTAAACAACAAACAAACCTCCTACTGTCACCTGTAATCAACAAACCTCCTGTCACCTGTAAACAGCAAACAAACCTCCTACTGTCACCTGTAAACAACAAACAAACCTCCTACTGTCACCTGTAAACAACAAACAAACCTTCTACTTTCACCTGTAAACAACAAACAAACCTCCTACTGTCACCTGTAAACAACAAACAAACCTACTGTCACCTGTAAACAGCAAACAAACCTCCTACTGTCACCTGTAAACAACAAACCTCCTACTGTCACCTGTAAACAACAAACAAACCTTCTACTGTCACCTGTAAACAACAAACTTCATAATGTCACCTGTAAACAACAAACAAACCTACTGTCACCTGGAAACAACAAACCTCCTACTGTCACCTGTAAACAACAAACAAACCTACTGTCACCTGTAATCAACAAACCTCCTACTGTCACCTGTAAACAGCAAACAAACCTCCTACTGTCACCTGTAAACAACAAACAAACCTAATGTCACCTGTAAACAAACAAACCTCCTACTGTCACCTGTAATCAACAAACCTCCTACTGTCACCTGTAAACAGCAAACAAACCTCCTACTGTCACCTGTAAACAACAAACAAACCTCCTACTGTCACCTGTAAACAACAAACTTCATAATGTCACCTGTAAACAACAAACAAACCTACTGTCACCTGTAAACAACAAACAAACCTCCTACTGTCACCTGTAAACAACAAACAAACCTACTGTCACCTGTAAACAACAAACAAACCTCATACTGTCACCTGTAAACAACAAACAAACCTACTGTCACCTGTAAACAACAAACAAACCTCCTGTAAACAACAAACAAACCTCATACTGTCATCTGTAAACAACAAACAAACCTACTGTCACCTGTAAACAACAAACAAACCTACTGTCACCTGTAAACAACAAACTTCATAATGTCACCTGTAAACAACAAACAAACCTACTGTCACCTGTAAACAACAAACAAACCTCCTACTGTCACCTGTAAACAACAAACAAACCTACTGTCACCTGTAAACAACAAACAAACCTCCTACTGTCACCTGTAAACAACAAACAAACCTCCTGTAAACAACAAACAAACCTCCTACTGTCACCTGTAAACAACAAACAAACCTACTGTCACCTGTAAACAACAAACAAACCTACTGTCACCTGTAAACAACAAACAAACCTCCTACTGTCACCTGTAAACAACAAACAAACCTCCTACTGTCACCTGTAAACAACAAACCTCCTACTGTCACCTGTAAACAACAAACCTCCTACTGTCACCTGTAAACAACAAACAAACCTACTGTCACCTGTAAACAACAAACAAACCTACTGTCACCTGTAAACAACAAACAAACCTAATGGTCTGATCAATGGTCTGATCAATAGGAGCAGACCATCAGCAGCTGGAGCTGAAAATCACAGATCATTTAAATACAAATACGGGTTAAAAAACGGATGGAAACAGATTACAGGAACTGTTAAAGCACATGCAGATTAATCCGCCGCTGAAAATAGTTCCCAACAAATGCAAAACTACAGCGAGCAGCTGTTTTAGGACATCACTCATGAAACTATATACTTGTGTTTTTTAAACATCGTCTTCAGTGGGAACCAACGGGTCACAGACAGGAAGTCAGACAGTATTGAGAGACGGACCAACACGCAGATTTGTTAACGACAATTAAAAACCTTCCAAACCAAACCTCCGGAAAAAACTAGACGGCGTTTCATCCATTAACCCTGAAGACACAGCGAGTGGACAAACGAGCCAACGTGTTGGTCGACAGGTAAACTTACATTTATTTTGTAAATCTACGCCCCCGGTATAAAAGGTGCCACATATCACTATTATGTTATAATACAATGATAACACCAGATGTGTCGTTAGTGACCGACTCCGTACCTCATCCAGGATTCTGTTTTTGGCTCGTGTGATGGCAGCGTTCAGGACGTTGATCCAGGACTCTTTTTCCTCCGGACTGACAGCCAGTAAGACCAGGTTAGGAACCTACAACACACATGATGCGTTATTGTCTTATTGTTCCAGGTGAAACGTTGGGTTATGTGTAAATACAGTCAGCTGCACAGTATTAGCTCTAAGCGACAGCTAGCTTTGTTTGAGCTTGTTAAATGTCATGAAAGAGTTTCTGACTGATTATCTTATTGAATTGATGTGAATTGAGATGCTTCATTTAATTGTTAAATATATGTTGTTAGCATGTTCAAGCTTGTTGTACCTCGGTGTCAACTTGTTATTCAATTGTTTTTTATAGTCGGCTTCTTTTAGCATGTTAGCAACTCCTTCCTTTGTTGTCAGTATGTTTTAGTGTGTTCTTAGCTAGTTGTAGCTTTTTGTGAGCATGTTCTTAGCTTGTTGTACCTTTGTGTTAACTTGTTATTCGATTGTTTCTTTCCATTTAACTTCCTGTCATATGTTCTCCTCTGGTTGTATAGAAGTCTATAGAAAATGACTCTACTTCTCTCTTGATTTATTACCTCAGTAAACATTGGAAACATGAGTTTATGTCTCAATCTCTCGTTTCAAGTCTTCTTCAAACAACTATTGTCGATGTGAATAAATGGTGGGGTAGGGTTAACCCTGTCAGCACTTTAACCGTTCTTAGCACTGTTAGCGGTGTTAGCACAGTTAGCTGCCGTGTGGAGGCAACAGAAATACTCTGATTATTGAATTCAGCATCTTTTAATATTTTTAAAGCTGATTCTCATTTATGTCTGACAGAAAATACACCGAGGAGCAAAGACTGAACGAAAATGCTGACATCACACATTAGACACACTGGTTAACCAATCACAGGGCAGAACACACACACACACACACACACACACACTGTTTTCTGCAGCCTCAGGGGGAGACACATCACCAGATGGCTGAGAGTGTGTGAGTCTGTGTGTGTGTGTGTAATAGAAGCTGCCCCCTGTCTGCAGGACACCTGATCCCTCCCAAGGGCATTCTGGGTATTTGTGGGATGGCCTGCAGATATCTGCTGTGTGTGTGTGTGTGTGTGTGTGTGTGTGTGTGTGTGTGTGTGTGTGTGTGTGTGTGTGTGTGTGTGTGTGTGTGTGTGTGTGTGTGGTATAAAGCAGAGGCTCCACCTGTTTACAGTCCATCACTGATTCAGTTTGATCACATTTCATGTAGTGAACTGATCTAAAAATAAAAGTGTTTCCTGTCTGAGGTGTAAAAGTAGCTGTGAGGATGTGTGTGTGTGTGTGTGTGTGTGTGTGTGTGTGTGTGTGTGTGTGTGTGTGTGTGTGTGCGCGTGCGCGTGTGCGTGTAACATTTCTCACATTTCTACATGAAGCCAACACAAATGATTTGACTGGAGCTCTTTTAATCACTTCTTCTTCTGTGGTGCTTTAACCAGCTGTTTATATCAGACCAGTCAGCTTTTATTTTGTCATTTTATAAAAATTCAGTTCAGATTTGAGCAGAATTTGGAAACTTTAGAGTTTAATGTTTAACTTTAGAGCTGCTGAGTTAACTAAAACACTGATATGTCCTCACAGACAGACAGACAGACAGACAGAGAGACAGACAGACAGACAGGTGTAGGGAGAGACAGACAGACAGGTGTACAGACAGAGAGACAGACAGGGAGACAGACAGACAGGTGTAGGGAGAGACAGACAGACAGACAGGTGTAGGGAGAGACAGACAGGTGTAGGGAGAGACAGACAGACAGGTGTACAGACAGAGAGACAGACAGACAGGTGTAGGGAGAGACAGACAGGTGTAGGGAGAGACAGACAGACAGACAGGTGTAGGGAGAGACAGACAGGTGTAGGGAGAGACAGACAGGTGTAGGGAGAGACAGACAGACAGGTGTAGGGAGAGACAGACAGGTGTACCGTGTTTCCAGGTGAGCTGCAGCGCTGCAGTCTGAACTTGCTGTGGTTCTTCTTGCTCCGACTCTTGTTCTTCCTGATCTCCTCACAGCGCTCATAGTCAGACAGGTCCAACACCTCGTCAGCTCGACCCAACTCCTTCACCTGCAGGGGACACACAGGTTAATGCTAAGCTACGCTAACACATCCAGTGAGAGTGATGTCTATCTGAACACCTGAGAAGAAGAGAAGGAGAGCGTTGAACTGCTCCTTTAAATCCTGCTGCAGGTTTTCTTTCAAATAAAATGTAAATCCAGTCAAATACACGAGAAGAAGACTTTACAGACAGTAGGTACATGAGCAGGTAGTGAACAGAGTACCTGAACAGGTAGTGAACAGAGTACCTGAACAGGTAGTGAACAGAGTACCTGAACAGGTAGTGAACAGAGTACCTGAGCAGGTAGTGAACAGAGTACCTGAGCAGGTAGTGAACAGAGTACCTGAACAGGTAGTGAACAGAGTACCTGAACAGGTAGTGAACAGAGTACCTGAACAGGTAGTGAACAGAGTACCTGAGCAGGTAGTGAACAGAGTACCTGAACAGGTAGTGAACAGAGTACCTGAGCAGGTAGTGAACAGAGTACCTGAACAGGTAGAGAACAGAGTACCTGAGCAGGTAGTGAACAGAGTACCTGAACAGGTAGAGAACCGAGTACCTGAACAAGTAGTGAACAGAGTACCTGAGCAGGTAGTGAACAGAGTACCTGAACAGGTAGTGAACAGAGTACCTGAACAGGTAGAGAACAGAGTACCTGAGCAGGTAGTAAACAGAGTACCTGAACAGGTAGTGAACAGAGTACCTGAGCAGGTAGTGAACAGAGTACCTGAACAGGTAGAGAACAGAGTACCTGAGCAGGTAGTGAACAGAGTACCTGAACAGGTAGAGAACCGAGTACCTGAACAAGTAGTGAACAGAGTACCTGAGCAGGTAGTGAACAGAGTACCTGAACAGGTAGTGAACAGAGTACCTGAACAGGTAGTGAACAGAGTACCTGAACAGGTAGAGAACAGAGTACCTGAGCAGGTAGTGAACAGAGTACCTGAACAGGTAGAGAACAGAGTACCTGAACAGGTAGAGAACCGAGTACCTGAACAGGTAGTGAACAGAGTACCTGAGCAGGTAGTGAACAGAGTACCTGAACAGGTAGAGAACCGAGTACCTGAACAGGTAGTGAACAGAGTACCTGAACAGGTAGTGAACAGAGTACCTGAACAGGTAGTGAACAGAGTACCTGAGCAGGTAGTGAACAGAGTACCTGAACAGGTAGAGAACCGAGTACCTGAACAAGTAGTGAACAGAGTACCTGAACAGGTAAAGAACAGAGTACCTGAACAAGTAGTGAACAGAGTACCTGAACAAGTAGTGAACAGAGTACCTGAGCAGGTAGAGAACAGAGTACCTGAACAAGTAGTGAACAGAGTACCTGAACAGGTAGAGAACAGAGTACCTGAACAGAGTACCTGAACAAGTAGTGAACAGAGTACCTGAACAGGTAAAGAACAGAGTACCTGAGTAGGTAGAGAACAGAGTACCTGAACAAGTAGTGAACAGAGTACCTGAACAGGTAGAGAACAGAGTACCTGAACAGAGTACCTGAACAAGTAGAGAACAGAGTACCTGAACAGGTCGTGAACAGAGTACCTGAACAGAGTACCTGAGCAGGTAGAGAACAGAGTACCTGAACAGGTCATGAACAGAGTACCTGAACAGGTAGAGAACAGAGTACCTGAACAGGTCGTGAACAGAGTACCTGAACAGGTAGTGAACATTGGTTCATGTTTTGTTGACAGTTTGTAGGTAAACACATTGAACTGCTGCTGCTTCAGGTGGCTGTGTAACACACACACACCGACACACACTCTGTGGCTTCTGCAGGTAAACCTTCAGCTCATTGATCCCCATGGAAACAGCATCCATTATTAAGCAGCTTTAAACTGAGACTTCCTGGCAGAGAGGCCACGCCCACCACACACACACACTGGTTAAACTGTGTTTCCTGTTTCAGACTGCAGCTCTGACTCTGATTGGCTGCTCCGCTGCAGGTAAGTGACATCACCATACACAGCATGACGTTCACATTAATGTGGACAGGAAGTGATGTGAACATTTAGGTCCTCTGAATATTCCTCTGATGATGATGATGATGATGACTCACTCACTCACTCTCACACTAACTCTCACATTCTCACACTCACTCACTCGCTCTCACACTCACTCACTCACTTACTCACTCTCACACTAACTCTCACTCGCTCTCACATTCACTCTCACACTAACTCTCACACTCACTCACTTACTCGCTCTCACACTCACTCGCTCTCAATTCACTCTCACACTCACACTCACTCGCTCTCAGTCACTCACACACTCACTCACACACTCTCACACTAACTCTCACACTCACACACTCGCTCACTCACTTGCTCTCACACTCTCACACTCACTCACTTGCTCTCACACTCACTCGCTCTCACATTCACTCTCACACTCACTCACTCGCTCTCACACTCCTTCACTTACTCACTCACACTAACTCTCACACTCATACTAACTCTCACGCTCACTCGCTCTCACACTCTCTCACTCACTCTCACACTAACTCTCACACTCTCACACTAACTCTCACACTCACTCTCTCTCACACTTGCTCTCACATTCACTCTCACACTCTCTCACTCGCTCTCACACTCACTCACTCACTTACTCACTCTCACACTAACTCACACTCACTCTCTCTCACACTTGCTCTCACATTCACTCTCACACTAACTCTCACACTCTCACCGTCACTCACTCACTCTCACACTAACTCCCACTCACTCTCACATCACTCACACTCACTCACTCACACTCTCTCACCCACTCTCACACTCACTCACTCACTTCCTCACTCTCACACTCACTCTCACTCTCATACTCACACTCACTCACACTCACTCTCACACTCGCTCTCACATTCACTCTCACACTCACTCACACACTCACTCACTTACTCACTCTCACACTAACTCTCACTCGCTCTCACATTCACTCTCACACTAACTCTCACACTCACTCACTTACTCGCTCTCACACTGACTCGCTCTCACATTCACTCTCACACTCACTCTCACACACTCGCTCACTCACTCACTCTCACACTCTCACACTCACTCACTTGCTCTCACACTCACTCTCTCACTCGCTCTCACATTCTCTCACTCGCTCTCACACTCACTCACTCACTTACTCACTCTCACACTAACTCTCACACTCACTCTCTCTCACACTTGCTCTCACATTCACTCTCACACTAACTCTCACACTCTCACCGTCACTCACTCACTCTCACACTAACTCCCACTCACTCTCACATCACTCACACTCACTCACTCACACTCTCTCACCCACTCTCACACTCACTCACTCACTTCCTCACTCTCACACTCACTCTCACTCTCATACTCACACTCACTCACACTCACTCTCACACTCGCTCTCACATTCACTCTCACACTCACTCACTCACTCTCACTCTCACTCTCATACTCACACTCACTCACACTCACTCTCACACTCGCTCTCACATTCACTCTCACACTCACTCACACACTCACTCACTTACTCACTCTCACACTAACTCTCACTCGCTCTCACATTCACTCTCACACTAACTCTCACACTCACTCACTTACTCGCTCTCACACTGACTCGCTCTCACATTCACTCTCACACTCACTCTCACACACTCACTCACTCACTCTCACACTCTCACACTCTCACACTCACTCACTTGCTCTCACACTCACTCTCTCACTCGCTCTCACATTCACTCTCACATTCTCTCACTCGCTCTCACACTCACTCACTCACTTACTCACTCTCACACTAACTCTCACACTCACTCTCTCTCACACTTGCTCTCACATTCACTCTCACACTAACTCTCACACTCTCACCGTCACTCACTCACTCTCACACTAACTCCCACTCACTCTCACATCACTCACACTCACTCACTCACACTCTCTCACCCACTCTCACACTCACTCACTCACTTCCTCACTCTCACACTCACTCTCACTCTCATACTCGCACTCACTCACACTCACTCTCACACTCGCTCTCACATTCACTCTCACACTCACTCTCTCTCCCACTCACTCACACACTCACTCACTTACTCGCTCTCACATTCACTCTCACACTAACTCTCACACTCACTCACTTACTCGCTCTCACACTCACTCGCTCTCACATTCACTCTCACACTCACACTCACTCGCTCTCAGTCACTCACACACTCTCACACTAACTCTCACACTCACTCTCACACACTCGCTCACTCACTTACTCTCACACTCACTCACTTGCTCTCACACTCGCTCTCACATTCACTCTCACACTCACTCACTCGCTCTCACACTCCTTCACTTACTCACTCACACTAACTCTCACACTCATACTAACTCTCACACTCACTCTCACACTCACTCTCACACTCACTCTCACACTCACTCGCTCTCACACTAACTCTCACACTCTCACACTCACTCACTCACTTACTCACTCTCTCTCACACTTGCTCTCACATTCACTCTCACACTAACTCTCACACTCTCACCGTCACTCACTCACTCTCACACTAACTCCCACTCACTCTCACATCACTCACACTCACTCACTCACACTCTCTCACCCACTCTCACACTCACTCACTCACTTCCTCACTCTCACTCTCATACTCACACTCACTCACACTCACTCTCACACTCGCTCTCACATTCACTCTCACACTCACTCACTCTCTCTCCCACTCACTCACTTACTCACTCTCACACTAATGCCGTGTTCACACCGGTCGCGTTGATTTTTTGACGCGCGTCGAGATTACATACAAAGTCTCTGCACACACGCGATGAGACTGGCGCGCCGCGATTTTGCGACGGCGCGGCGCGTTGGACGCGTTATTGCAGTGCGGTGGACGCGGTGGACGCGTTGGACGCCGCAAAATCGCCAACGCGCGAGTTGAAATTTTTCAACTTCAGCGACATAATGGCGTGACGCTGTGGCGCGATAGCCTATCAGCGTTGAGTTGTTCCCCCTGTCATCACTGACTTCCTGCCGGTGTTGAATCAGGAAATAAATCCTGTCGCCGTCTGTGTTCACCCAGAGCTCTGATACCTCATATCAACAGAGACCGGACCAAACTATGTGTATGCATGTGTGTGTGTAAACCATACGGTACAAACAATGAATACACGCTACCGTATTTACGTCTACGTGACGTTATTGAGTGCTGGTGGAGCTGCTACGATGTTAGCATAGCCTAGCACCGATCCATCAGAGCTCCATTGAGAAGACCAGTAACCTACAAATCGGCATCATTACGTAGTTATTTCGGAGTCCCTTTTTGTCGGTTTATTGCCGTTGAATCACAGCCAAATCAGTTTATGTTGTGTTCCTACAGCTGTAGTAAACAGCGACCGGTGGCTTGCTAGACAGTGAATACAGCTCGATACAATCAACGGAGCTCCTCTGAACAATATTATGAACCAGACATGACGGCGTTTGGCAGTCCGATGTTTGAGGGACTTCCACAACACGTACAAAGCAGCAATTGTCCTTATTCCTTTCACGGTTGACAGCGGAAAGAAATGGCGGCCAGGTGAACGGCTTCCAGGACGATAAACCACGCCCCCTCTCCGGCGCTACGAGATTTTGCGGCGTCTGGTGTGAACACGACCGGCGGCGCGTTGGACGCTTTTTTGCAGTGCGTCAAAAAATCAACGCGACCGGTGTGAACGCAGCATAACTCTCACACTCACTCTCACACTCACACACTCGCTCTCACACTCGCTCTCACACTCACTCACTTGCTCTCACGCTCGCTCTCACATTCACTCTCACACTCACTCTCACACTCACATTCACTCTCACACTAACTCTCACACTCACTCACTCGCTCTCACACTCGCTCTCACACTCACTCACTCGCTCTGACTCGCTCTCACACTCACTCACTCGCTCTGACTCGCTCTCACTCACTCACTCACTCTCACTCTCACACACTCGCCCTCACACACACTAACTCTCACACTCACTCACTCGCTCTCACACTCACTCTCACTCTCACACACTCGCCCTCACACACACTAACTCTCACACTCACTCACTCGCTCTCACACTCACTCTCACTCTCACACACTCGCCCTCACACACACTAACTCTCACACTCACTCACTCGCTCTCACACTCACTCTCACTCTCACACACTCGCCCTCACACACACTAACTCTCACACTCACTCACTCGCTCTCACACTCACTCACTCACTCTCACACTCACTCACTCACTCTCACACTCACTCACTCGCTCTCACACTCACTCACTCACTCTCACACTCACTCACTCACTCTCACACTCACTCACTCACTCTCACACTCACTCACTCACTCTCACACTCACTCACTCGCTCTCACACTCACTCGCTCTCACTCGCCCTCACACACACTCACTCTCACTCTCACACACTCTCACACTTACTCACTCTCATACACACACAGAGTTTTCTTTTGTTCCTGTTGTTGACAAAGTGTGTGAAACTGAAACTTGTCTCATAAATCTCCAGAACAGTAAATTAAATAATCAATCTGCCCGTCAACAGACAGTCAAGTGCAGACTATTAAAAATAATGTTTCTTAATTTCCAGCTTCTTAAATGTTTTATCTCAGGAAACCAAAGACACCTGAAGGCATCACACTGGACTCACAGCAGGATAAAGGAAGTCTGCAGCTTTAAAGATTATAAATTGTCGTCAACACAATTATTCAATGGATTATAATCAATAAATGATTTATGTGTGTAAAAAAACAAAACAGCTGAAGAAGAAGAAGAAGAGATGCCAGAAATCAGAAAACTCTTAGAGGAAGTTTTATTTTGGTAAATCTAAAGCAGATGTGGTCAGTGTGTGTGTGTGTGTGTGTGTGTGTGGTTTCTATTCCTGCTGAGACAGGAAGTGTCACGAACCACAGAAGCAGAAGTCTGAACCTCGTCGACGCACAGAGATGGACAGATGTCCTAATATGGTCGTGAGACCGTTTTCATGATGTGTCCCGTGACAGCTGATCATGTGACAGCTGATCATGTGACAGCTGATCACGGCTGATGTCAGAGAGAGGAACCGAACTTTAGATGATGTGGAGCTCTGAGATAAAAAACTGAATCAATACAACTGATCGCTTTAAAATCAGAACTCAATGTGGATCAGATCTCCTCCAACAATCCTTCTCTGGTTCTCTGTGCTCAGGAACATGTGGGGTTCCTGGGGAGAACGTCCTGGGACCTCGGTTCTCTTCATTAAACCTCAAGACAAACACTCAAATATTTAAATTTAACACTGTTCTTTCATCTCTGTGTGTCAAGACAGTTACGTGTATAGCCTAGCTTAGCACAAAGACTGGAAGCAAAGAGAGACTGTTAGCCTAGCTTAGCACAAAGACTGGAAGCAGAGGGACACTGTTAGCCTAGCTTAGCACAAAGACTGGAAGCAAAGGGAGACTGTTAGCCTAGCTTAGCACAAAGACTGGAAGCAGGGGGATATTGCTAGCCTAGCCACGAATATAAGACTAAATTATTTCAGATGAAGGTTCTAACGGGACGTTCTGCAGCAGATAAAGGTTCTCTGAGGACATTCTGCAGCAGATAAAGGTTCTCTGAGGACATTCTGCAGCAGATAAAGGTTCTAACGGGACATTCTGCAGCAGATAAAGGTTCTCTGAGGACGTTCTGCAGCAGATAAAGGTTCTCTGAGGACGTTCTGCAGCAGATAAAGGTTCTCTGAGGACGTTCCGCCCTGTGTGTGGTGCTGCAGTGAAACCGGAGCTCTCTGTGTGTCTGCAGCTCAAACTGAAACTCGACTCCTGCAGAAGGTCGCTGTAGAAAGTGGAAGAGAAACTTTGTGTTTCCAGTCAGAACCACAACAGAACACTGAGGAACATAATAAATACTACACAGAGTACTCACAAGTACTGTGATGTACTCAGCTAACAGTATATGATTATCTATAGATTGCTTATATCTCACAAAGAGTTTGAAGGTATTCATTTATTGATTAAAAAGCTGCACTGTCCCTTTAAATCTGTTACAGTTTACGAGGTTAACGAGCAGTGATGACATCACAGGTGATGTCTCACTGCCATCCGTCTCACGAGTCAGAAATGTGTCCGTTCTGATCGGTTCCAATAATGAATCGAATCGATGGGTGTCAGTCACCTGTAGGCCCCGCCCCCCTCTGACTCACCTCTTTCTCACAGACGAACAGCTGATCTCCCCTCAGAACCACGAAGCGGTTCTTCCAGATCTCTCTGAAGATCCCTTTCCCGCAGAACTTCCGGATCCAGCCGACCTTATCGGGCTGAACGTGCGGCGACGAGTCCTGCGCCCCCTGAAGAGGAAACAGGAAACAGGAAGCTGTCAGAGGAGCATCACCAGAGCAGGTGAACTATTTAATTAACACACAAGCTTCTTCTTCTGTCATTTCAGACATTGAAAGTGAATCCAAGTGAGATTTCAGTGTGTAGTTTTCACCAAACTCCATCAAAAAAAGCTGAATTTTATTCGTCTGACGTCCATGAATTAAGAAATATCCGTTCTGTTGACATTCTGTTGACATTCTGCTGACGTTCTGTTGACGTTCTTCTGACGTTCTGCTGACGTTTTTCTGACATTCTGCTGACGTTCTGCTGACGTTCTGTTGACGTTCTTCTGACGTTCTGCTGACGTTCTTCTGACGTTCTGCTGACGTTCTTCTGACGCTCTGTTGACGTTCTGCTGACGTTCTGTTGACGTTCTCCTGACGTTCTCCTGACGTTAAACAGCCTTTAGGCTGAATATTCCCGATGTGATTCCTGATGTAAAGTAGTTTGTTCTTTCTGCAGCCTTTAAACCTTAGAACTACAGAGAAAAACTACAAATACCAAACAGCTGCTGTAAACCGGATTTATGCAGACATTTTGATATTTTATTAATCCTGACTTCTTTCGATACTTTAAATCTGTTTGATGTCAGAACAGACGCTCTGATGGAACCAAAATATTTCAGATAATCTTTATAATAACAATCATACCAATGGAATATCATAATTATTAATTCCTGTTAATAATAATAATAATGTTAATAATAATAATAATGTTAATAATAATAATGTTAATAATAATAATAATAATAATAATAGAAATGTTAATAATAATGATAATAATATATTAGATCGTAGTTAAATTACTTTTTTTGTTCCTCTTTTTCTCAGTTATTTAACTTTCACTCCAGATCTGAAACACATCTTTTAAAAATCATTTTTAACTTTTAATGTTTTCTCTTTTTTTACATTTTTAAAACCGTTTTTAACGTCAACAGCGCTCTTATTGTGAAAACCGGAAGCGTAGTCTCAAGTCTCAAAGGCAGCTAAAACGGCCGTTTTTTGCTGCCTTCAAAATAAAAGGCGTGAAACTAATCCTTGAGGCTTTTGTTCCTCGAGCTCCGGTTTAACGTGACAAAACAAAAAAAAAAAAACGGACCGCAACGAGCCGCCGGTGTTCGGTTCCGTTAACACTCACCCGTTTACCGGAGTTGTTCTTCTTCATGCTGCCGGTTGTCAGGCTTCCTGTGTAGAAACGTCCGACACTGTAGGAAAACTCCTGTTATGTCCCCACAAAGAGCAGCGGAGCGGCGGGAGGAGAAGAGAAGAAGCGGGTAAATCTAAACCCCGGTTAAAGTCCCGGACCGGAGCCGCTCCTCAGCTGTTGGTCCTCGGTTTGTTTCTCTCTCTCTGCCCGTCTCCGTGCTGCTGCCGCTGGACTCCGATGCACTCTGACCGGACAGGAGCCGCTCCGAGAGTCGGTGTCCGGTTCCTCCTCCTCCGGACTCCCTGCTGGCTCAGCGGCTCCTCGGCAGACACACGGCGCCTCCTACCGACCTGATAGAGGAGAGGAGGAGGGGGGGGGTATAAGTACACACTGTAAAAGTACAAACGTATTAGCAGTATAATGTACTTAAGAAACACTGATATGCAGATATGTGTTTTATTATATATAATATTAAATATATATATAATATATATATATATAATATTAAATATATATATAATATATATATATATGTATATATATATATGTGTATATATATATACATATATATACATATATATGTATATATATACATATATAATATATATATATACGTATATATATATGTGTATATATGTATATATATGTATATACTGAGTATATATACATATATAAATACATATATATATATATATATATTAGTGCTGGGCAAGTTAACGCGTTATTATCTCGTTAACGCATTCATTAATTAACGCCGACAATTATTTTAACGCAGTTTATTCTTTTTATTATTATTAAGCAGACATTTTTAACAGTGTGTGTGGCGTCTCTCTCTTTTCACCCTCTATGTACCAACGTACATAACAAATAGCGCACATATTACGGTCATCAGCGTTATGTGTCTGACCACAATACCAAAAAATAAATGATTCCTTTAAATGATTCTTTGAGTTTTTAAAGTGTTTTGTGTGTAATATGTATCATAAGCATCATTTAGTATCACTACTGAGAATTTAACAAACATTAAAACATGACGTAGATGGGTTTGTAGTATTCAAGGTGTACATTTAAATATCATCTCTTCCACACATGAAGATAACGTTGTGAACACCTGAATATCTCTGATCAGAATCATTATAACTGTGTTATAACTGCTGCTGTGTGAAGAGAACACTGCTGCTAACAACAACCTGATGTGTTTAAAGTGTTTACACCAAATGTTATTGACCTTTAGTTCATAGAGCAGCACTTTAAAATAAAAGTGCACAATACACTACTTATGAATTCATGATTGAATTTTGCCATAACAATGAGATTAATCGCGATTAAATATTGTAATCGTTGCCCAGCACTAGTATATGTAGTTACACTCCACCAATGAGTTTGAATGTTGTCCATCAGATACTAATAATATTAATAAAGTTAAAGTATTAACATCCTTTTATGTATCCATGTTTTTATTGTGTATTTGTACACACATGTGTATCTATTAATAGCTGACGGTAGATTTAACTGTAAAAAGACACAAATGTCCTCACTGGGAGACAAAGAGACAACAAGGCTTTGTGTTGTGGGTCAGTCTGGACCTGGGCCCTGATCCTCGGCTCACATCTGGATCAGTGTAATCCGGTTCACAGCCGGTCTGGTCTGGAGTCAGTTTCACTCTGAGCTCAGATCATCAAAGTGGGTCAGACTGAGAGGAGGAGGCTGATCTGAGGATTATCTGCTGACACGCTTCATTACAGACACGACAACAACGACAGCAACAAGAATAACAGCAACAGCAACGACAGCAACAACGACAGCAATAACAACAACAACAACAATGACAGCAACAAGAATAACAGCAACAGCAACGACAGCAACAACGACAGCAATAACAACAGCAACAACAACGACAGCAACAAGAATAACAGCAACAGCAACGACAGCAACAACGACAGCAATAACAACAACAACAACAACGACAGCAACAAGAATAACAGCAACAGCAACAACGACAGCAATAACAACAGCAACAACAACGACAGCAACAAGAATAACAGCAACAGCAACGACAGCAACAACGACAGCAATAACAACAACAACAACAACGACAGCAACAAGAATAACAGCAACGACAGCAACAACGACAGCAATAACAACAACAACAACAACGACAGCAACAAGAATAACAGCAACAGCAACGACAGCAACAACGACAGCAATAACAACAGCAACAACAACGACAGCAACAAGAATAACAGCAACAACGACAGCGACAGCAACAACGACAGCAACAACAACAGCAACAACAAAGACAGCAACAAGAACAACAGCAACAACGACAGCAACAAGAACAACAGCAACAACGACAGCAACAAGAACAACAGCAACAACGACAGCAACAAGAACAACAGCAACAACGACAGCAACAAGAATAACAGCAACAACGACAGCGACAGCAACAACAACAGCAACAACAAAGACAGCAACAAGAACAACAGCAACAACAAAGACAGCAACAAGAACAACAGCAACAACGACAGCAACAAGAACAACAGCAACAACGACAGCAACAAGAATAACAGCAACAAGAATAACAGCAACAACGACAGCAACAAGAATAACAGCAACAACGACAGCAACAAGAATAACAGCAACAACGACAGTAATAACAACAACGACAGCAACAAGAATAACAGCAACAACGACAGCAACAAGAATAACAGCAACAACGACAGTAATAACAACAACAACGACAGCGACAACAATGACAACAGAAACAACAACAACGACAGCAGCAACAACAACAAGAATAACAGCAACAACGACAGCAACAACAATGACAGCAACAAAAACGACAGCAACAACAATGACAACAGAAACAACAGCAACAACAACGACAGCAACAACAGACATTGTACTTTTTACTACATTTATCTGTCAGATTCAGATTATTAATAAACAAATAAATGATGACATAATATAGATTAGTAATTAGTAATTAAAATAAGATCCACCTTTAAAGTGATAAACACATTAATGCATCAACAATTAAAATATTATAATATGATTTATATTATTGTTGACAGTTTTACTTTCAAGTAACAAATTCAAATGCAGGATGAGTATTTCTACACTGTGGTATGAGTACTTTTACTTTTAAGTTGCTGGAAAGTTTTCGGCTTCATTTCATGGATTCATCGTGACCGACAGATATGATGTTATTCATGATGTCATCGATGATGTCATCGCTGTGTCCAGTCATGACTCAGTTCAGTTTATTACCGTCATCTCAGTCCCTTTTTTTGTGATTTATAGTTATTAACTCGTCGAATGTCTATTTTCAGTTTAATGAATACATTTATGTACATTTCAGTTTATGAAAGTATTGTTTCAGTTTTATAATATATTTATGTTTATTTAAGTGTATTAAGTAGATACAAGACAATTCACATTTTAATTATTGTAAACAATAAATGTATTTATAAAACACTTAACAAAACAGATGTGACAAAGTGCTTCAGAACACAATATAAGAAAGAATTTTTTCAACAAAACATCACAGAACATAATCAGTAACAATATGATGATAAAGTGGTAAAACAAGATACAAACAAAACGCATCAAATTAATTTGCTTCTTTTCTCTGATTGAAGTCACGATTTTAAAACTTCTTCTTTGGTTCATGTTTCTGAGACTCTGCTGCCTCCTGCTGCCTTATATATATATATATATACCATTAAAGCCTCATATTAATATTTAATGTATGTAATATATACTATTACAGCTTCATATTATTTCATATATATAATATATACTATTACAGCTTTATATTAATATATATATAATATATGCTATTACAGCTTTATATTATATATATAATATATACTATTACAGCTTTATATTATATATATATAATATACTATTACAGCTTTATATTATATATATAATATACTATTACAGCTTTATATTATATATATAATATATACTCTTACAGCTTTATATTATATATATAATATATACTATTACAGCTTTATATTATATATATAATATATACTCTTACAGCTTTATATTATATATATAATATATACTATTACAGCTTTATATTAGATATATAATATATACTCTTACAGCTTTATATTATATATATAATATATACTATTACAGCTTTATATTATATATATAATATATACTATTACAGCTTTATATTATATATATAATATATACTCTTACAGCTTTATATTATATATATAATATATACTATTACAGCTTTATATTATATATATAATATATACTCTTACAGCTTTATATTATATATATAATATATACTATTACAGCTTTATATTATATATATAATATATACTATTACAGCTTTATATTAATATATATAATATATACTATTACAGCTTTATATTATATATATAATATATACTCTTACAGCTTTATATTATATATATAATATATACTATTACAGCTTTATATTATATATATAATATATACTATTACAGCTTTATATTATATATATAATATATACTCTTACAGCTTTATATTATATATATAATATATACTATTACAGCTTTATATTATATATATAATATATACTCTTACAGCTTTATATTATAGATATAATATATACTATTACAGCTTTATATTATATATATAATATATAATATAAAGCTGTAAGAGTATATATTATATATATAATATATACTCTTACAGCTTTATATTATAGATATAATATATACTATTACAGCTTTATATTATATATATAATATATACTCTTACAGCTTTATATTAATATATATATAATATATGCTATTACAGCTTTATATTATAGATATAATATATAATATTACAGCTTTATATTATATATATAATATATACTCTTACAGCTTTATATTAATATATATATAATATATGCTATTACAGCTTTATATTATAGATATAATATATAATATTACAGCTTTATATTATATATATAATATATACTCTTACAGCTTTATATTATATATATAATATATACTATTACAGCTTTATATTATATATATAATATATACTCTTACAGCTTTATATTATATATATAATATCTACTATCACAGCTTTATATTATTATATATGTAATATATACTCTTATGCTGCGTTCACACCGGTCGCGTTGATTTTTTGACGCACTGCACAATCGCGTCCAACGCGCCGCCGGTCGTGTTCACACCAAACGCCACAAAATCGCATAGCGCCGGAGAGGGGGCGTGGTTTATCGTCCTGGAAGCCGTTCACCTGGCCGCCATTAACCATGGAAAAAATAACCTCTATTTCTACGTGTTGTGGAAGTCACAGATATCCCGGGAAACTAAACGCCGTCATGTCTGGTTCATAACATTGTTCAGAGGAGCTCCGTGGATTGTATCGAGCTGTATTCACTGTGTCTAGCAAGCCACCGGTCGCTGTTTACTACAGCTGTAGGAACACTAAATAAACTGATTTGGCTGTGATTCAACGGCAATAAACCGACAAAAAGGGACTCCGAAATAACTACGTAATGATGCCGATTTGTAGGTTACTGGTCTTCTCAATGGAGCTCTGATGGATCGGTGCTAGGCTATGCTAACATCGTAGCAGCTCCACCAGCACTCAATAACGTCACGTAGACGTAAATACGGCAGCGTCTATTCATTGTTTGTACCGTATGGTTTACACACACACATGCATACACATAGTTTGGTCCGGTCTCTATTGATATGAGGTATCAGAGCTCTGGGTGAACACAGACGGCTACAGGATTTATTTCCTGATTCAACACCGGCAGGAAGCCAGTGATGACAGGGGGAACAACTCAACGCTGATAGGCTATCGCGCCACAGCGTCACGCCATTATGTCGCTGAAGTTGAAAAATTTCAACTCGCGCGTTGGCGATTTTGCGGCGTCCAACGCGTCCACCGCACTGCAATAACGCGTCCAACGCGCTGCGCCATCGCAAAATCGCGGCGCGCCAGTCTCATCGCGTCTGTGCAGAGACTTTGTATGTAATCTCGACGCGCGTCAAAAAATCAACGCGACCGGTGTGAACGCAGCATTAGAGCTTCAGATTAATGTTGCTGCTCATTCGAAAATCAGACATTATATGAAATGTAAATCTAATCCTTTATTCAGAAAAATACAATCATGTCCTGTCATCATCTTCATCTTCATCATCAGAAGTTTTCATGTTACAAACTTAAAAATATCACAATTTGTTTCATGAAACTTAAAATTTTAAAGGTGAAACTTCATCTTGTTAACTCTTTAAATATATAAATATCAACGACTCAGAGGAGCAAACAACAAGGAAATATCAAATGAACTCTAAGGGAACAATAAGGAAACAATAAGGGGGAAAGAGGAAAGAGAGGAAAGAGATAAAGGCAGTTAAATGAGAATTAAAAGCAAACAAAAAGAAGAAAAACTGGAGGAAACATTCAGAAAAATCGAAGAAACCTGAAATAAATGTGAATAAGAATGTATTAAAAGTGAACATCAGGAACATTTAAATGGATTAAAGGAACATGTTGATGTTTGAACTTTGCTCTGATGGAAACTAAAAAAAAAATTCAGTCCAAACTTTTTTTTAAACGCCGTCCAATCAGGCGCCACGTTCACATTCTAGTAAATCACAATATTTTTCACATCACAGCTGTTTAAAAAAAGTTTGGTTCCATATTTATTATGAAAGACAGATTACTGAAAAACATTCTCAGAAATATCTTAGTCATTACTTTTTAATCTCATAATAATAATAATTTGATCATGATTTACAAAGTCATAATAATAAAACAGCAAACTTTTTTGATTCAGTCAAATTATTGATAATTCTTTCTCCCACCCTGACCATCAGGGACGCCTCTGATTGGCTCCCATCATCTGTCAGTCACACTGAGTGCTTCACGGATGTCGTACCGCCCTCCCCCTGATGGGGACGCTGCAGTCAGTCCGCACAGACAGCAGGGTCGAGGTCAAAGGTCAGCACGTGTCCTTCAATCCGACCAATTGGGCGCTCTCCTCCCACAGCTTCCTCGCCACGAAGTTGTCCCGCCCCTCTGGAGCCGCCTCCTTCTCTGCACAGTCACTGATGACGAAACAAGAACAAAACTTGTTTTCATGACTTACGAGGACACGACATTGGTTTACATTCATTCCATAGAAACGGATTCAAAACTACAACACAAAGAAGCTCAGAGAACTGTTGTGACCGACAAGTCCTAGCAGGTTAGCCGTTTAAACTTTTAGCTCCGCCTATTTTAGGAAAACATTTTGATACATTTAAGCCTTAAATATAATGTCTTCCTGCTGTTTGTCCTCATATTGAGTCCTCATAATGTAGCTATTACAGATTATTACATTCTTTTAAAAAACAAAAACGGTATAAACCCCTCCCCCACACCTAAAGTATCGTCCCGATTGGCCCTCCAGACCCGGTGTCACAGCGCAGTACATGGTGGTCTGACATCCCTGACTGGGGGTCTTCATGAGTAGCAGGGAGGGGAGTCTCAGCAGCGCCCCCAGCATGGGGAACCAGCCCTCCACGTGACGACCCAGTTCGGTCCGGATCACACCCGGGTGGAGACAGAACGACGACACACCGGAGCCTGAAGCGAGACACCGAGGTCAGTGTCAGCAGGTAGAAACAACGGGCTACTGTCAGTCCATCAATATATTTATCTGGTGTGTAGTGTTTGTGGGGACCTCTTTAGTGTGTTGAATGTTCAGTGTTTGTGGGGACCTCTGTTGGGAACGTAGAGGGGCGTGTTTGGATTATCAGCATTTAAGAAACTGAATTCTTGACATCACTAGAATTATTAACGTAAGTAACAATTATTAATGATTATTAATAACAACGGGGCACCACCCTGTAAACAGGGACTAATAACCAAATGATAAACTAAGTCTCATAATTAGTGGCCACTCATAATGTCAATAGTCAGGTGCGACTACACATTCGAAGTGACAGTGAAGGTTTAAGTTCGTACACAAGACTACTACATCCAGATCGTATTACATCAATATGCACAAGTAATCACAAACGACTGCTCTTTAAAATATAACAGAGTTTATTAAATCAAAATAATAAGTGATCAGATCAATTAATAGCACAACCAACAAACGCTGTCATACAATTGTATGTGCCTAACCTAACAAATTAATAAAATGAGTGAGGATGTATGTATACAAGTATGTGTGTGTGTGTGTGTGTTAGTCTATGTGTGTGAAAAGGAAGGGGGGGTCTTAAAACTACAGCTAAAGACTACAAAGATGGCGGAGTGGGAGTCAGCGTGTCGTCACGTGTGTAAAAGGGGAGGGGCCTTAAAGAACTACAGCTAAAACCTACCACCAGATGGCGGAGTCGAGTGACTTAGACAAAGTGGCGGAGGGGGGGGTCAGCTGTATGTAATCACGTGTGTGTGAGCACGTGTGTTGGAACAATAGGTGAGAGTTTCACTCACAATCCGGAGCTCTATGTGTATGTAAATTACGGAAAAACAAGAGAAATAAAAGGGCAGAGAGAGGAATCAGAGTTTCTGTGTGCGGTGTCGCGTTGTAGTGAGTGTGAGGGTCGCAGATCGTATCTCACACAAGTTGCCGTTGTCGCTTCGCGAACTGACGACACTTATGCCCGATAGTCGCGTTTCCACACTTCACTCACAGAATCGATTCAAGGAAATAGAGCAAGAACAAAATGAAATCAAATAATCCCCAAACAGGAAGCGCACACTGCGACGGGCCCTCTGAGGTCCGTCGACGATTGCGAAATCTCTCAGCAAAACGAAAACAATGACTTAACACGACAAAAACACGGGAATAATAACATATAAATAAATGACCTGAATTAAACTTAAGTTAATTTAAGCTAAGCTACGCCCAGACACCGGGACTCTTACTTTGAGGCGCTTCGTTGCAACGTTGTAGAGTGTTTGTCGATGAATTGTTTTCTTCCTCCAGAAGAAAAAGAAAGGCGTGAGGCTGCAGCTTCTTTCAGCGTCGCTGGTGAGGCTGCTGTTTCGGCCCGGCTCGCTGCAGAGAGGGGGGCCTGTGGTTTTCAACGTCGGCTGAGACGCGTGTCGGTTCGTATCTCCCGGTAATGATCGGTGAAGGAAGAGGTTTTGGTCTTCCTGGTACCGTTGCGTGTACACGGAAGGCGGGGAGCGAATCGCGGGAGGGATGCGCTCTCGCGGGCCAAGGCCTTAACTCAGAATCGACGTGGTCGGTTTCGGCCAGCCAAATGGCACGTGCGTGCTGAGATGAGGGGGGGGTGAGGTCGATCGGGTCCTCTGTGGTTCTTCTTAGAGGCCGGACAGGAGTCCAGAGCGAAGAGACCGATTTTCGCTGCGTTGGCGCTTATAAGCGGGTCTGCACGCACAGCGGGAGGCTGCTTGTCGGCCAATGAAAGGTCCACTTCAGCGGTGGCTGAAGGCTGGAGGTGCGGTAATCTCGAAGGGGGCAAGGATCAGATCCGAGGTCAGCTTGTGAAGAGGGGAGACACATGTGAGGGACTCAGCCAGCCAGGAGGTGGCGCCAGACCCCAACACCTCTTAGTGTGTCAAATGTTTAGTGTTTGTGGGGACCTCTTAGTGCGTCAAATGTTTAGTGTTTGTGGGGACCTCTTAGTGCGTCAAATGTTTAGTGTTTGTGGGGACCTCTTAGTGCGTCAAATGTTTAGTGTTTGTGGGGACCTCTTAGTGTGTCAAATGTTTAGTGTTTGTGGGGACCTCTTAGTGCGTCAAATGTTTAGTGTTTGTGGGGACCTCTTAGTGCGTCAAATGTTTAGTGTTTGTGGGGACCGCTTAGTGTGTCAAATGTTTCGTGTTTGTGGGGACCTCTGTGTGTGTCAAATGTTTAGTGTTTGTGGGGACCTCTTAGTGCGTCAAATGTTTAGTGTTTGTGGGGACCGCTTAGTGTGTCAAATGTTTAGTGTTTGTGGGGACCGCTTAGTGTGTCAAATGTTTCGTGTTTGTGGGGACCTCTTAGTGCGTCAAATGTTTAGTGTTTGTGGGGACCGCTTAGTGTGTCAAATGTTTCGTGTTTGTGGGGACCTCTGTGTGTGTCAAATGTTTAGTGTTTGTGGGGACCTCTGTGTATGTTGAATATTTAGTGTTTGTGGGGACCTCTGTGTGTGTCAAATATTTAGTGTTTGTGGGGACCTCTGTGTGTGTCAAATATTTAGTGTTTGTGGGGACCTCTGTGTGTGTCAAATATTTAGTGTTTGTGGGGACCTCTGTGTGTGTCAAATATTTAGTGTTTGTGGGGACCTCTTTGTGTGTCTCGTGTTTGTGGGGACCTGTGAGTCGTCGGCCGAGTTCTCTGGAGAACAGGACGTTGGCCAGCTTGCTCTGTCTGTAGCTCTCCATAGAGCTGTACGTCTTTCTGCTGGAGAACAAGTCGTCAAAGTCGATGCGACCTGAAAAAAACCCATCAAAATGTAATCTGAAAAACATCAGAAACATTAAAGCTCAGAGGCCAAAGGTCAGAGGTTGTACCCCCTCGGTGGGCGATGGACGACACGGTGACCACGCGGCTGGGGACGGAGCTCTTCAGCATCGGCAGCAGCAGATTGGTCAGCAGGAAGTGACCCAGATGATTGACAGCCAGCTGAGTCTCAAAACCGTCTTCTGTCAGCCATCTTGGACACATCATCACTCCTGCAGACAGACAGGTGGAGAGACCGGTAGGTGGAGAGAGACAGTTGAGCAGACAGACAGGTGGAGAGACAGGCAGATAGAGACAGACGGGTGAGCAGACAGAACGGTGGAGAGTGACAGACAGGTAAGCTCACCTGCGTTATTGATGAGGACGTCCAGTCTGTCCTCAGTGTCCATGAAGTCTTTACTAAACTCTCTGACGGAGTAAACGGAGCTCAGATCCAGATGTCTGATCACAACGTTTCCGTTTCCTGTCGACTGACGGATCTCCTCCGCTGCCTGCTCCGCCCGGGTCAGGTCTCGGCACGCCATCACCACCCGGGCCCCTGCAACGAATCAAACATGCCCATCACCACCCGGGCCCCTGCAAAAAATCAATGACACCCATCACCAGACTGGGTGTGTTTGAGGCCCGGGTGGTGTTGGGTGTGTTTGATTTAACACACACACAAAGGAGGCATTATCCTTGTAATCGGCTCAGGTGGTTTCAGCCTCTGGGATTACAGTGACCTCTGACCTCTGGTGATGTCATCATGTTGCCGGAGTGTGCGTGTGTGTGTGTGTGTGATTATGATCTGTAGACAAAAGCATCAGCTAATAAATCACAAATAAATATCAAGATATACTTCAATCCTACATACGGACAGAATACAGCGTGTACTATTTGCAATGTGTACTCATACCTTTTAATATTAACAGAAAAGTATTACCATAGAGATCCTAAGCAGTCTCTTAAACCTGACATGAACACGGTCCCCACAAAGTGGGTCCTCACAATGTGGTGTGTGAACAGAGGTCCCCACAACGCCAGTAAAACAGACTGACCTCTGCGTGCCATGTCTCTGCTGGTCTCTTTGCCGATGCCGGTGTTTGCTCCGGTGATCAGAACCGTCTTTCCATCCAGACGAGCTGGAGAGCGACACACTCCGCCTGCAATCCACCTCCTCAACACCGTCACACCTGGACACATGTACACATGTACACATGTACACATGTGTACATGTACAGATGTACACATGTACAGATGTACACATGTACAGATGTACACATGTACAGATATACACATGTACAGATATACACATGTACACATGTACAGATATACACATGTATTTTATTACTTATTTAACAGTTTTAATGTAAAAATGTGAAACACGACTCACTAAATAATGAATTAATAAATAGATATTTCACAAGAATGTGAATGTGTTGAAGTAGAAACAGAAGAAGTTATTGATCGTTGATCAGAAGACTTACAGATCAGAATGAGTCCCACTAGAGCTCCAGACCTCAGCAGCAGACCCCCCTGGTCCTCCTCCACTGGCTCCAGGTCCAGGGCTGGGTCTGACCCCCCTCCTCCGCCCGGCCACGGCAGCACCAGGAATCCTCCCGGAGCGTCGGCTCTCATCGATGCTGGTCAGAACAGACTGAGGACAAGCTGAGCCGAGCCGAGCCAGGACAGGGAGGTGGGGAGGGCGGAGGGGGGGGCAGATTAACTCAAAATAGAGCAGATTATCAGCCACAGAGCTGCTCTGGGATCAGTTAGAGAACCGGACGGATCACTGGATTGACCACATGTCAGCTCTCTAAGAACAGCTGAGCAACATTATATATTTATATATTGATAATATACATATATATATTATAATATACAATCAGAAATCATAATCATAATATATATGATTGTCTATTATAATATATATATATATATATATATTATACTATATAATAATATATCATATATATATACATATTAATACATAATATATATAATAATATAATAATATATTATAATATATAATAATATATAATATTTATACCTGGGCCTTCTGTGCTGTCCTACTGCAGTTGAGCCATCTCCTAATAAGCTCATTATGACGCTTATTTGTTTCTAGGGGTGTAACATCACGTATTCATATTACACCGTTCGGTACGAGGCTTACGAACCGAACAATACGTTTGAATAATACTAGCGCATTTGGAAAATGCAGAAGCTTAAATTGTGGGAAATATAATGTTTTGGGTGGACTGTGTGACCTCTGAACCCGGCACAATAACAAAAAACTGCGGCACCGCACGTGTCTTCAGGGAGGCTACGCTAGTTTAGCTTAGCGGGGAAATAACAGCCCAAACGGACAATAACCCCGCGCATGACGGGATGCTTCGTAATTAACGGACAATGCATATAGTCCAAATTAATGTAATTAACACAATGACAAGAGCAATAAATATGTATGTACATATATATATATACATATTTATATGTATATACATATATATGTATACATATTTATATTTATATGTATATACATCACTTCATTCAGCCTGAATGTAACGATGGACAGGCTACGTGTCTACAACCTGTAAACCCGTCTATCTCTCCCTACCCGTCTATCTCCCTTCCCGTCTATCTCCCTACCCGTCTATCTCTCCCTACCCGTCTACCTACCTGTAAACCTGTCTATCTCCCTACCTGTCTATCTACCCGTCCCTCATTGCTCATCACCAGCTTCTAACTTAACAGCTGTGAGTTCTAACAGCAGCCATGTTGTTTGTTTATGTTCATGATAATTTAGGGGGCGTGTCTTTAGAAGGGACTGACTGTCAGTGATGAAGACATTAATAGAATTATAATTAATTTGAATGAAATCAGTAGCAGCTGAATAAAAACACTGTGTTACTTTATCTTGTACATTTTGTTTAAAAAATATATATATTTTAAAGATCGTTTTATTTGTTTATTTTTTTCAGCTCATGATGTCACTCTGTAACTCCTTCCCGCTGCAACACAACAAAACCAAAATGGCGTCCTGCCCCTGAGACAGCGGTGTTTGATTTGGCGCCTCTTCTCTTCCGTGTTGTTTGGTAGTTTGTGTTTGTCAGTTTTTTTACAGCTGTTTACCGGGAGTCCCATACGGTCGTTTCGGAGCTCTTTGACCCCTTTAGACCGAAAAAGCCCCGCAGCTCTCCGCAGCTGGTGGGAATCTCCACCGACCAATGAGAGGCATCGCTGTTTGAGAGGGGAAGTGACGTAGCAGTCTCTGTGGGCCAATCCGCGGCTCCGACACCCAAAGAGCAAGCCGGAAGACCCGCCTCCCACAGCCTCCTGAAACCTGAACGCGCCAGGAGAAGAATCGTGCGAACCCGTCCGTGCTCTGCAGCTCCAGGAGAAGGTAAGACCAGCATGGCCCGGCACGGCACAGCACAGCCACGGTCCGGGTCAATACGCAGGTCCCTTCCCCTGGCCCGATAGGTACATGTAAGGAGCGCTAGGTGTGTAAGCAGTTCGCTGCAGCCGGCGGGCGGTGCAGACAGACAGTTGTTTCTAAACGCAACGCGGCGGATGGGTATCAAACTAGTGCCCTGTTTTATTCATTTATTTAATTTATTTAAAGAGTCTAATAACACACCGCTCACTGTTTTCCTGTTTTATACATTTATTTAATTTATTTAAAGAGTAATAACACACCGCTCACTGTTTTCCTGTTTTATTCATTTATTTAATTTATTTAAAGAGTCTAATAACACACCGCTCACTGTTTTCCTGTTTTATACATTTATTTAATTTATTTAAAGAGTCTAATAACACACCGCTCACTGTTTTCCTGTTTTATACATTTATTTAATTTATTTAAAGAGTATAATAACACACCGCTCACTGTTTTCCTGTTTTATTCATTTATTAAATTTATTTAAAGAGTATAATAACACACCGCTCACTTTTTTCCTGTTTTATTCATTTATTTAATTTATTTAAAGAGTCTAATAACACACCGCTCACTGTTTTCCTGTTTTATTCATTTATTTAATTTATTTAAAGAGTCTAATAACACACCGCTCACTGTTTTCCTGTTTTATACATTTATTTAAAGAGTATAATAACACACCGCTCACTGTTTTCCTGTTTTATTCATTTATTTAATTTATTTAAAGAGTCTAATAACACACCGCTCACTGTTTTCCTGTTTTATACATTTATTTAATTTATTTAAAGAGTATAATAACACACCGCTCACTGTTTTCCTGTTTTATTCATTTATTTAATTTATTTAAAGAGTATAATAACACACCGCTCACTGTTTTCCTGTTTTATACATTTATTTAATTTATTTAAAGAGTAATAACACACCGCTCACTGTTTTCCTGTTTTATTCATTTATTTAATTTATTTAAAGAGTATAATAACACACCGCTCACTGTTTTCCTGTTTTATTCATTTATTTAATTTATTTACGTAGCAACATGGATACGGAGTTGTTTATGGAATGTGATGAAGAGGAGCTGGAGCCATGGCAACAGGTGGACGACAGCGTGGAGGAAGACGAGATGGACTTCATCGACAGCTACTGCCAGCCAGGTGACACACACACACACGCACCGCTTATTAAAGCTGCATTCTCTCTAGTGTCCACCAGGGGGCGACTCCTCTGGTTGTATAGAAGTCTATGAGAAAATGACTCTACTTCTCTCTTGATTTATTACCTCAGTAAACATTGTAAACATGAGTTTATGTCTCAATCTCTAGTTTCAAGTCTTCTTCAATACAGCATGATGTTCATTTAGTACATTATGGTCCATTTAGAGTCACACAGACCATAAAGCAGGGGATGCTTTAGGGCGGGCTACACGCTGATTGACAGGTCTCTACGTCATTCCTCCTCCGTCCATATATGGTCACTTCCTGTTCACTGCTACAGCTGTTTGTGTGTCTCTAGTGGGGGATTCTCCGTCTCCTCTTCCAGCCTCTGAGACTCCGCCCCCTAGGACTCCTCCACCAATCACACCTCTGACAGGTACCTGTGTGTGTGTGTGTGCGCAAAAGGGGGTGTGGCTTGACTTCACTCTTTGTTTTCTTTGTCCCTCAGCTTCTCCTTTTGTACGGATCGTCTGCTCCTCTGTGAGGCCTCCTCCTCCTCTTCCTCATCCCTCCTCCGTCTCTCGCCTCGCCCCGTCCTCCACACCTGCTGTGGCCCCGCCCCTGATGGCTCATGCCCCGCCCCTCTTCCTGACACAGACGGCTGGTGGGACGTTCCTCCTCCCAGCGGCCCACGGAACGCGCCACGCCACGCCCATCCTCCTCACCACGCAGGTACAGGAATCAAACGCACCTCTGTGAAGGAGCTTCAGATGCTCTGACGCTCCGCTCTCATTGGTCAGTTCTGTCCTCCTATCGGGCAATATTTAAAACCATGAGATATATATATATATATTTAATAACTTTTAAATTGCCTCCCTTTCAGCCTCATGAATTATTTTTTTAAATAATTAAAATATAATGTGTATATTGATGTTTTCAAATGAATGAATGTCTGTCATCATATTTTATGACAATATTATCTCATTATAACACAAACAAAGAAAGAAATCCCTATATTCATGAATATATATGCACATATATATGTATGTGCTCGGCTGTATTCATTATTTCTTAAGCAGATAATAAATAATAATTAATTGTTTAACATCATAAACAGACATAAATGTGTTTCTCCGCTCAGGGTTTCCCGGTGATGAACCGAGGGACTCCTCTGGTGCTGAACCTTCAGCCGGGTCAGACGGTGCAGCCTCTCACTCTGATCCAGTGTAGGACGTCGAATCACGAATCCATCACACTCACGACCTCGTTATCAGCACTAATCCATCACACTCACAACCTCGTTATCAGCACTAATCCATCACACTCACGACCTCGTTACTGATCAGCACTAATCCATCACACTCACGACCTCGTTACTGATCACCACTAATCCATCACACTCACGACCTCGTTACTGATCACCACTAATCCATCACACTCACGACCTCGTTCTCACCACTAATCCATCACACTCACGACCTCGTTATCACCACTAATCCATCACACTCACGACCTCGTTCTCACCACTAATCCATCACACTCACGACCTCGTTATCACCACTAATCCATCACACTCACAACCTCGTTACTGATCACCACTAATCCATCACACTCACAACCTCGTTATCAGCACTAATCCATCACACTCACAACCTCGTTACTGATCAGCACTAATCCGTCACACTCACGACCTCGTTATCAGCACTAATCCATCACACTCACGACCTCGTTATCACCACTAATCCATCACACTCACGACCTCGTTATCACCACTAATCCATCACACTCACGACCTCGTTATCACCACTAATCCATCACACTCACGACCTCGTTATCACCACTAATCCATCACACTCACGACCTCGTTATCACCACTAATCCATCACACTCACGACCTCGTTACTGATCACCACTAATCCATCACACTCACAACCTCGTTACTGATCACCACTAATCCATCACACTCACGACCTCGTTATCACCACTAATCCATCACACTCACGACCTCGTTACTGATCAGCACTAATCCGTCACACTCACGACCTCGTTATCACCACTAATCCATCACACTCACGACCTCGTTATCACCACTAATCCATCACACTCACGACCTCGTTATCACCACTAATCCATCACACTCACGACCTCGTTATCACCACTAATCCATCACACTCACGACCTCGTTATCACCACTAATCCATCACACTCACGACCTCGTTACTGATCACCACTAATCCATCACACTCACAACCTCGTTACTGATCACCACTAATCCATCACACTCACGACCTCGTTATCACCACTAATCCATCACACTCACGACCTCGTTACTGATCAGCACTAATCCGTCACACTCACGACCTCGTTATCACCACTAATCCATCACACTCACAACCTCGTTATCACCACTAATCCATCACACTCACGACCTCGTTATCAGCACTAATCCATCACACTCACAACCTCGTTATCACCACTAATCCATCACACTCACGACCTCGTTACTGATCACCACTAATCCATCACACTCACGACTTCGTTATCACCACTAATCCATCACACTCACAACCTCGTTATCACCACTAATCCATCACACTCACGACCTCGTTACTGATCACCACTAATCCATCACACTCACGACCTCGTTATCACCACTAATCCATCACACTCACGACCTCGTTACTGATCACCACTAATCCATCACACTCACGACCTCGTTATCACCACTAATCCATCACACTCACGACCTCGTTATCACCACTAATCCATCACACTCACGACCTCGTTACTGATCAGCACTAATCCGTCACACTCACGACCTCGTTATCACCACTAATCCATCACACTCACGACCTCGTTATCACCACTAATCCATCACACTCACGACCTCGTTATCACCACTAATCCATCACACTCACGACCTCGTTATCACCACTAATCCATCACACTCACGACCTCGTTATCACCACTAATCCATCACACTCACGACCTCGTTATCAGCACTAATCCATCACACTCACGACCTCGTTATCACCACTAATCCATCACACTCACAACCTCGTTCTCACCACTAATCCATCACACTCACGACCTCGTTATCACCACTAATCCATCACACTCACGACCTCGTTACTGATCACCACTAATCCATCACACTCACGACCTCGTTACTGATCACCACTAATCCATCACACTCACGACCTCGTTATCAGCACTAATCCATCACACTCACAACCTCGTTACTGATCAGCACTAATCCGTCACACTCACGACCTCGTTATCAGCACTAATCCATCACACTCACGACCTCGTTATCACCACTAATCCATCACACTCACGACCTCGTTATCACCACTAATCCATCACACTCACGACCTCGTTATCACCACTAATCCATCACACTCACGACCTCGTTATCACCACTAATCCATCACACTCACGACCTCGTTACTGATCACCACTAATCCATCACACTCACGACCTCGTTATCACCACTAATCCATCACACTCACGACCTCGTTACTGATCAGCACTAATCCGTCACACTCACGACCTCGTTATCACCACTAATCCATCACACTCACGACCTCGTTATCACCACTAATCCATCACACTCACGACCTCGTTATCACCACTAATCCATCACACTCACGACCTCGTTATCACCACTAATCCATCACACTCACGACCTCGTTACTGATCACCACTAATCCATCACACTCACGACCTCGTTATCAGCACTAATCCATCACACTCACGACCTCGTTATCACCACTAATCCATCACACTCACAACCTCGTTATCACCACTAATCCATCACACTCACGACCTCGTTATCACCACTAATCCATCACACTCACGACCTCGTTACTGATCACCACTAATCCATCACACTGACGACCTCGTTATCAGCACTAATCCATCACACTCACAACCTCGTTACTGATCACCACTAATCCATCACACTCACGACCTCGTTATCACCACTAATCCATCACACTCACGACCTCGTTATCACCACTAATCCATCACACTCACGACCTCGTTACTGATCACCACTAATCCATCACACTCACGACCTCGTTACTGATCACCACTAATCCATCACACTCACGACCTCGTTACTGATCACCACTAATCCATCACACTCACGACCTCGTTACTGATCACCACTAATCCATCACACTCACGACCTCGTTACTGATCACCACTAATCCATCACACTCACGACCTCGTTACTGATCACCACTAATCCATCACACTCACGACCTCGTTATCAGCACTAATCCATCACACTCACAACCTCGTTACTGATCACCACTAATCCATCACACTCACGACCTCGTTATCACCACTAATCCATCACACTCACGACCTCGTTATCACCACTAATCCATCACACTCACGACCTCGTTATCACCACTAATCCATCACACTCACGACCTCGTTATCACCACTAATCCATCACACTCACGACCTCGTTATCACCACTAATCCATCACACTCACGTCCTCGTTACTGATCACTAATCCATCACACTCACGACCTCGTTACTGATCAGCACTAATCCATCACACTCACGACCTCTTTATCACCACTAATCCATCACACTCACGACCTCTTTATCACCACTAATCCATCACACTCACGACTTCGTTATCACCACTAATCCATCACACTCACAACCTCGTTATCACCACTAATCCATCACACTCACGACCTCGTTACTGATCACCACTAATCCATCACACTCACGACCTCGTTATCACCACTAATCCATCACACTCACGACCTCGTTACTGATCACCACTAATCCATCACACTCACGACCTCGTTATCACCACTAATCCATCACACTCACGACCTCGTTATCACCACTAATCCATCACACTCACGACCTCGTTACTGATCAGCACTAATCCGTCACACTCACGACCTCGTTATCACCACTAATCCATCACACTCACGACCTCGTTATCACCACTAATCCATCACACTCACGACCTCGTTATCACCACTAATCCATCACACTCACGACCTCGTTATCACCACTAATCCATCACACTCACGACCTCGTTATCACCACTAATCCATCACACTCACGACCTCGTTATCAGCACTAATCCATCACACTCACGACCTCGTTATCACCACTAATCCATCACACTCACAACCTCGTTCTCACCACTAATCCATCACACTCACGACCTCGTTATCACCACTAATCCATCACACTCACGACCTCGTTACTGATCACCACTAATCCATCACACTCACGACCTCGTTACTGATCACCACTAATCCATCACACTCACGACCTCGTTATCAGCACTAATCCATCACACTCACAACCTCGTTACTGATCAGCACTAATCCGTCACACTCACGACCTCGTTATCAGCACTAATCCATCACACTCACGACCTCGTTATCACCACTAATCCATCACACTCACGACCTCGTTATCACCACTAATCCATCACACTCACGACCTCGTTATCACCACTAATCCATCACACTCACGACCTCGTTATCACCACTAATCCATCACACTCACGACCTCGTTACTGATCACCACTAATCCATCACACTCACAACCTCGTTACTGATCACCACTAATCCATCACACTCACGACCTCGTTATCACCACTAATCCATCACACTCACGACCTCGTTACTGATCAGCACTAATCCGTCACACTCACGACCTCGTTATCACCACTAATCCATCACACTCACGACCTCGTTATCACCACTAATCCATCACACTCACGACCTCGTTATCACCACTAATCCATCACACTCACAACCTCGTTACTGATCACCACTAATCCATCACACTCACGACCTCGTTATCACCACTAATCCATCACACTCACGACCTCGTTACTGATCACCACTAATCCATCACACTCACGACCTCGTTACTGATCACCACTAATCCATCACACTCACGACCTCGTTATCACCACTAATCCATCACACTCACGACCTCGTTATCACCACTAATCCATCACACTCACGACCTCGTTACTGATCGGCTCGCTCACTACAGCTGTTTTCTCTCTCCCCCCCCACACACACACACACACAGCGCCGTCACTGGGTCAGCTGGTCCGGCCCAGTGTGGGCGTGTCCCCGGCGGTCCAGACCAGAACAGGCCCCGCCCCCTTCACCGCCATGCAGCTGCCCGCCACGCTTACCTTCCGCACCGGCACGCCGGGACCCGGTCCGTCACACCACTTCTGATCACTGCTGATCGATCGATTGATCGAGTGAGATATTGATTATAGTTTTGTTGCTTTTCTCTCCAGTTAACCTTCAGATGACCCAGGTGGGCGGAGCCAAATCCCTGAAGCTGGTGGCTTCCCCCGCCCTCCCCTTTGGATCGGCCAATGGCGTTGCCAGAATCTCTCCTTTTAGCAGCGGTACGAGTCGAGACGTTATTGATATCACATTTATCTGATAATATATTTATTATATATATGATGTATTTAATATATTTATGAAGAAGAGTTACTCTCAGATTAAGATTATTGATGCAAAATCACCACTAAGTATTACCAAGTATTATAAAAGATGAAACTAGTTTTAGGTCAGAGGCAGTTCGATCCAAATTATGATTTAAGTTTTAAAATCATTAATTCAGAATTTGTGGGCGGGTCCATATCAACCAGATGTTTCAAATGGCACAGATATATATACACTTATTATTGCAAAAAGAAAATCAAGACACAAACTGGTTTTAGCAGCAGAATTAATTACAAGCTGCTGGACTTTTATTGTGAAGGAGGTACAGGAAGTGTTGAGGGCCGTCGTCACACTTACCTAATGACAGCTGTTTCTGTGTGTCACCTGGTCCTGCAGCTCCTGGCCCCGCCCCCTCCGTCATCACCGCCCACAGTGTGACCTCAGCGCTGAGCCTGGACCCCCCCAGGGTGGTGATGAGCGTGGAGGAGTTCTACTACGGGACGTTTGAGGGCGACCTGAGTCTGAGGAAGCCACTCCCACTGGGGATCAAATCTTCCACCTTCACCTGCCAGATCTGCACTTACCTGGCCGAGAACAACCTGAGGTGGGACCAACAAGCACCTGAACACACCTGAGAACCTGTACACACCTGAGAACCTGTACACACCTGAGCAGTAGTCCCGCGCTAGGGGACACCTCGCCCTCAAAGCAGGGTTGCTCTTCCAGGCTGCAATTTGCTCGCGCCAGCAGAGATATTCTGCACGGAGTGATGTGAAAGCACTCGTCAAAGGAATACACACACACACATCTTATTTGCGCTCTTAGATCTTGACAGTGATTTTCCTTCACACTAGTGATATTTTTAGAACACGCCTTGCGGGCGACTCACGTGGTCCCTGCAGGCGACCAGGTGCCCGCAGGGGCCGTGTTGGCTACCTCTGCCTTAGCACCTGAACACACCTGTCTGGATGCAGGTGCAGTGGTCTGTATGTTCACCTGTGTGTGTGTGTGTGTGTGTGTGTAGGTTGATGCAGCACATGCTCCACCACTCAGAGCTGGTTGGAGGAAGAGCAGCAGGGGAGGAGAGGAAGTGCTGCAAGTTCTGTTACCGACAGTTCTCTTCTGCAGCTCAGCTGCAGAGCCACCAGGAGCAGGTGCATGGCCCCGCCCTCTCTTCCTGTAAGAACCACACCTGGTCAAACACCTGAAAATATACAACTAATGCATGTTCCTGCACTGGACATGGAACCTTTGGGTTTTCTCTTGGGACTTGTCTTACTTGAGTTGGCCTTTATTTGGGTCTTACCCATCTTTACCTGGACTTGACTCAGGTCTTACTTGTGTTTACCTGGACTTGACTCAGGTCTTACCCATCTTTACCTGGACTTGACTCAGGTCTTACCTGTCTTTACCTGGACTTGACTCAGGTCTTACTTGTGTTTACCTGGACTTGACTCAGGTCTTACCCATCTTTACCTGGACTTGACTCAGGTCTTACTTGTGTTTACCTGGACTTGACTCAGGTCTTACCAGTCTTTACCTGGACTTGACTCAGGTCTTACCCATCTTTACCTGGACTTGACTCAGGTCTTACTTGTGTTTACCTGGACTTGACTCAGGTCTTACCAGTCTTTACCTGGACTTGACTCAGGTCTTACTTGTGTTTACCTGGACTTGACTCAGGTCTTACTTGTGTTTACCTGGACTTGACTCAGGTCTTACCAGTCTTTACCTGGACTTGACTCAGGTCTTACTTGTGTTTACCTGGACTTGACTCAGGTCTTACCAGTCTTTACCTGGACTTGACTCAGGTCTTACCCATCTTTACCTGGACTTGACTCAGGTCTTACTTGTGTTTACCTGGACTTGACTCAGGTCTTACCAGTCTTTACCTGGACTTGACTCAGGTCTTACCCATCTTTACCTGGACTTGACTCAGGTCTTACTTGTGTTTACCTGGACTTGACTCAGGTCTTACCTGTCTTTACCTGGACTTGACTCAGGTCTTACCTGTCTTTACCTGGACTTGACTCAGGTCTTACCCATCTTTACCTGGACTTGACTCAGGTCTTACTTGTGTTTACCTGGACTTGACTCAGGTCTTACCTGTCTTTACCTGGACTTGACTCAGGTCTTACCTGTCTTTACCTGGACTTGACTCAGGTCTTACCCATCTTTACCTGGACTTGACTCAGGTCTTACTTGTGTTTACCTGGACTTGACTCAGGTCTTACCTGTCTTTACCTGGACTTGACTCAGGTCTTACCTGTCTTTACCTGGACTTGACTCAGGTCTTACTTGTGTTTACCTGGACTTGACTCAGGTCTTACTTGTGTTTACCTGGACTTGACTCAGGTCTTACTTGTGTTTACCTGGACTTGACTCAGGTCTTACCTGTCTTTACCTGGACTTGACTCAGGTCTTACCTGTCTTTACCTGGACTTGACTCAGGTCTTACCCATCTTTACCTGGACTTGACTCAGGTCTTACTTGTGTTTACCTGGACTTGACTCAGGTCTTACCTGTCTTTACCTGGACTTGACTCAGGTCTTACCTGTCTTTACCTGGACTTGACTCAGGTCTTACCTGTCTTTACCTGGACTTGACTCAGGTCTTACCTGTCTTTACCTGGACTTGACTCAGGTCTTACCTGTCTTTACCTGGACTTGACTCAGGTCTTACTTGTGTTTACCTGGACTTGACTCAGGTCTTACCCATCTTTACCTGGACTTGACTCAGGTCTTACCCATCTTTACCTGGACTTGACTCAGGTCTTACTTGTGTTTACCTGGACTTGACTCAGGTCTTACCTGTCTTTACCTGGACTTGACTCAGGTCTTACCTGTCTTTACCTGGACTTGACTCAGGTCTTACCCATCTTTACCTGGACTTGACTCAGGTCTTACCCATCTTTACCTGGACTTGACTCAGGTCTTACTTGTGTTTACCTGGACTTGACTCAGGTCTTACCTGTCTTTACCTGGACTTGACTCAGGTCTTACCTGTCTTTACCTGGACTTGACTCAGGTCTTACTTGTGTTTACCTGGACTTGACTCAGGTCTTACCTGTGTTTACCTGGATTTGACTCAGGTCTTACCTGTCTTTACCTGGACTTGACTCAGGTCTTACCTGTCTTTACCTGGACTTGACTCAGGTCTTACCTGTCTTTACCTGGACTTGACTCAGGTCTTACCTGTCTTTACCTGGACTTGACTCAGGTCTTACCTGTCTTTACCTGGACTTGACTCAGGTCTTACCTGTGTTTACCTGGACTTGACTCAGGTCTTACCTGTCTTTACCTGGACTTGACTCAGGTCTTACCTGTCTTTACCTGGACTTGACTCAGGTCTTACCTGTCTTTACCTGGACTTGACTCAGGTCTTACCTGTCTTTACCTGGACTTGACTCAGGTCTTACCTGTCTCTGTCTCTCAGGTTTGTGTCGTATTTGTGAGTGGGCGTTTGAGAACGAGCCGGCCTTCTTGAACCACATGAAGTCCAACCACAAACCCGGAGAGATGCCTTACGCCTGCCAGGTGAGTTTTTACCACCGACCTAATTAACCTGAGTGTCCTCGGCCCTCATTAACTCAGGTGTGACTTCCAGGTGTGTTCCTATCGCTCGTCGTTCTACTCCGATATCCTGCAGCACTTCGCCAGCTTCCACAGAGACTCTCGCTTCCTGATGTGCCTTTTCTGCTTGAAGGTGACCAGAAACCCCATCAGCTACCAACAGCACCTGTTAAGACACCAGGTAACCACCCAAGCACACACACAACCATCAAACAATATGAATACTGATGGAATAAGAACATCTTTCTTTCTCTGTTCCTCAGATGAACCAGGCCTTCCACTGTAACAGGTGTCGTCTTCAGTTCATCTTCCTGAAGGACAAGATGCAGCACAAACTGGAAAACCATCGCAGCTTCCGTCGTCCCGCTCAGTTTGAAGGACTGCCGCCGGGGTCAAAGGTCAGCTCTTTCAACCCTTTCACCCCCTAATCTCAAGACCCGACCCCTATTTGTCCGTTCTTATTATTGATCCATGTGTGTCCAGGTGACGATCAGGATTTATGGGAAGATCAGACCTCTGACATTAGCGGGGAGCCGGCTGCTTCAGAGCCCCGCCTCCCTCATCCAGCCAACCAACATCAAGACTGAGATGTCTCCCCTCCAGAGGAGTCCCGGCCTCCAGAAATCACCTCTGTCCCCAACCAAGAGGCCGGGCGGCCGCAGAATCCACGTCGACAGGTGAGACTCAGATTAACAGTCAGAGTCAACAGGTGAGACTCAGATTAACAGTCAGAGTCAACAGGTGAGACTCAGATTAACAGTCAGAGTCAACAGGTGAGACTCAGATTAACAGTCAGAGTCAACAGGTGAGACTCAGATTAACAGTCAGAGTCAACAGGTGAGACTCAGATTAACAGTCAGAGTCAACAGGTGAGACTCAGATTAACAGTCAGAGTCAACAGGTGAGACTCAGATTAACAGTCAGAGTCAACAGGTGAGACTCAGATTAACAGTCAGAGTCAACAGGTGAGACTCAGATTAACAGTCTGAGTCAACAGGTGAGACTCAGATTAACAGTCTGAGTCAACAGGTGAGACTCAGATTAACAGCCAGAGTCAACAGGTGAGACTCAGATTAACAGTCTGAGTCAACAGGTGAGACTCAGATTAACAGTCAGAGTCAACAGGTGAGACTCAGATTAACAGTCTGAGTCAACAGGTGAGACTCAGATTAATCTGGTCTCTGTAATATTTGCAGGTCTTCCGGTTGTGGTGAAGACCACCTGGTGTGTCTGGAGTGTGGAACCAAGGTCCTGGACTTCTCGGCTCACTACCCGACTCACGTCCAGTGTCTGTTGTGTCCGTACAGCAGCTGCTGCTCCAGAGCCTACGCTTCCCACATGATCCAGTAAGGTCACACTCAGATTAAAGTGTTTCAGTTCGTATCTTTATCTTCTCATTCTTTCTTCCATTTTCTGTAGTTTTGAATTTCTCTATCCGTGTAAAATGCTTTCATTCTTCACCATTTTCTCTGTTTTCCGTCTATTTAAACTTTATTCTGGGTGACGGGATCATCGCTGAATATTTTACGTCAGTGATTCAGATAGTTGTGATTTCTGATTGCTGTTGTTTGTTGTTGTTTTCAGTCACCACGTGCCGCACACCAAAGACAAAGTTGTTCCTCTGCACAGACTGTCTCCTCCATGGTGAGACTCTCTTCTGTTATCACTCTGTCTGACCTACAGGTGTCGCTCTTCATCACGGAAACATCACGTCTCACGTATTTATGACTGAATGATTATCACTGTTGGACAAGGTTTTATGTTCTTTATGGGCCTTAGTTACATGGGTTACAGGTGTAACAGGGGTCACAGGTGTAACAGGGGTTACAGGTGTTACAGGTGTAACAGGGATTACAGGTGTTACAGGTGTAACAGGGGTCACAGGTGCAACAGGTGTAACAGGTGTTACAGGGGTTACATGTGTAACAGGGGTTACAGGTGTAACAGGTGTAATGGGTTACAGGTGTAACAGGTGTTACAGGGGTTACAGGTGTAACAGGGGCTACAGGTGTTACAGGTGTAACAGTGGTTACAGGTGTTGCAGGGGTAACAGGTGTTATAGTGGTTACAGGTGTCACAGCGGTTACATGTGTTACAGGTGTAACAGGGGTAACAGGTGTAACAGTGGTTACAGGTGTAGCAGGGGTAACAGGTGTAACAGTGGTTGCAGGGGTAACAGGTGCAACAGTGGTTACGGGTGTTGCAGGGGTAACAGGTGTTGCAGGGGTAACAGGTCTTACAGTGGTTACAGGTGTTGCAGGGGTAACAGGTCTTACAGTGGTTACGGGTGTTGCAGGGGTAACAGGTGTTGCAGGGGTAACAGGTCTTACAGTGGTTACAGGTGTTGCAGGGGTAACAGGTGTTACAGGGGTTACAGGGGTTACAGGTGTAACAGGTGTTACAGTGGTTACAGGGGTTACAGGGGTAACAGGTGTTACAGTGGTTACAGGTGTTACAGGGGTTACAGGTGTAACAGGTGTTACAGTGGTTACAGGGGTTACAGGGGTAACAGGTGTTACAGGGGTTACAGGTGTTACAGGGGTTACAGGTGTAACAGGTGTTACAGTGGTTACAGGGGTTACAGGTGTAACAGGTGTTACAGTGGTTACAGGGGTAACAGGTGTTACAGTGGTTACAGGTGTTACAGATGTTGCAGAGGTAACAGGTGTTGCAGGTGTAACAGGTCTTACAGTGGTTACAGGT
>NC_136642.1:787500-835000 GCF_949748355.1 Melanostigma gelatinosum | reverse complement strand
AAGGAACAATTCATCAAAGAAGTAAAACGTCCGATGTCTCACCTGCCGTCAACGACCAACGGCCGCGCCCAACCGGCGACCGCCCCGTCCGCCTGTAAAGAGCGCAGTGATTTCCTCACCGCCCGTCAGCTCAGGATCGCCCTCTTCGCTCTGTGCGACGGACTCCGCCAAGCCTCCAGGGTGTTTTTAACTGAGACGCAACTCATCTGGTCCTGGCTGAAGGATGCCAAGAAGCGTTTGAAGTCAACTGAACGGGAGCAGAAGCTGGACGCCAACGGTGGGGACCGCATGGTGGCCTGGGTGCTGTCCATGCGCGAGCAGCAGCTTCCGATCACAGAGAGCAACCTCTTCCACAAGGCCTCCACGCTGAAGAAGAAGGGAGGTTTCAGTGACTCCTTCCGCATCTCCTACGACTGGGCGGTGAGCTTCATGCTGAAGCATCGGCTGGGCGTTCGGAGCATCGGCAGGGCGGCCACGCTGGCTCGGGCTCTGCCGCTTTCGCTGGAGGCCAAGATCAAGTCCTTCAGGGATTTTACGCAGAAGGTCATCCGGGTCAACAAGCTGCCGGAAAGCGCCGTGGCTGCGATGGACGAGTTGTGTCTCTTTGTGGATTTGAGGTTAGTTCAGGACAAGTCTCGCCGCTCGGAGGCCCTGGAGCTTACTGGGTCATTACCTCTGGTCACCGTGTACCTGACGGTGCTGTCCGACGGTACCATGTTGCCGTCTGTGGTGCTGGCGAACCGGCAGCTGGCTGAGAAAGTCCTGCCCGAGTTTATCCTGCTGGAGGCCGGACCGGAGAGACTGTTAGTAGAAGAAACCTTAGATCTCTGGACTAACAAGGTTTGGCTGAAGCACGTGTCCGGTCCAACTAGGCCCAGTAAAACAATGCTGGTCTTGGACCGACACCGGGAGCACATGGGAGATCCGTTCCTCACTTCCATCAGCGGATCGGGCACCTTGCCGGCTGTGATTCCTGGAGGCTGCTCTTTCCATCTTCAGCCCCTGGAGATTTGCGTGAAGCCGGTTCTGCAGCACTTCCTGTTGTCACGCTGGGCAAAGTTCACCGCCGGAAACCCGAAGGAGTTGGAGGAGACGTCGCCCCACCAGCTCCAAGCCAATGTGACCCAGCAGCTGGTTGACTGGCTGGTCGAGGCCCTGACGGACTTAGACAAACTCCCACGGCTTTGGAAGAAGTCGTTCCACCTGACGGGCCTTCTGTCGGTGAGGAAAGAGGAGGACCGGGAGGTGGAGGAGGAGACCATGAGTCCAGAGGAGATCCAGTCGGACCTCCTCAAGACCCTGACGGAGACCCTGCTGGGTCCGGAGGCTTTAGAGGACGATTATCCTGAGCTGCTGGAGCTGGAAGACAAAGAGGACACCGAGGAGGAACAAGAACAAGGACAGAAGGTATCAGAGGAGAAACATGAGGACAAAGAGGGAGAAGGAAAGGAGGTGAAACAGGACAAGGAAGAGACCAGGGAGGAGATTGGGGAGAAAGGGAAGGAAACAAAGGAAGGAGGTCAGCCAGAGGACACAGAAAAGGACACAATCAAAGGAGTGGAAGACAGGAAGGAGACAGACGAGGACAGGAAAAAAGAAGTTGAGGAGGACAGTGAGGAGGAAGGAAAGGAGACAGAGGACAGGAAGGAAGTGAGCAAGGAGAGACGAGAGACCAGGATAGTGATAGGTGAGGAAGTCGGTGATGAGTGGAAGATAACGGTGAAGAGCCGGACTGACGGCGTCGAGGACGACAGGATGGACGAAAGCTGAAGCAAAGACAGAGACATGGATGTCAACACACCTGTCCACAGGTGTCTCCAACAGGTGTCTGACGGGACGTTTACCGCCGGATCTCCTCCCCGAAATCTACCAAAAACCACAGAAAGTAGGGCGATGAGACAAGCAAGGAGCACACCTGTCTACGTGGGGGACATGAAGCTGACACAGGTGTGCTGTTGAGTTGGTCCCAAATATTTAGTTTGAACTCTTTGACCCTATTGGTCCGATTCCGACGGGACCCTGTTCCTAGTGGACCCTGAGAGTCCTAAGAGGTTAAAAGAACTGCAGCTGGTTTAGTGACGAGCCAATCGGCTGATGTCCACATGCAGGAGTTATGAGTGATGCTGGTTCTCCACCTCACAGGATCAGCGATTTAGATAGGTAAGAACATCTGTGTGTCTGGGTCTTAATTCTTACACAAGACACATTCAACAGATAAATAATGAGACATGAAGACCAAAATGTTTGTGTTCCAAAATGAACTCAAAAACAAAAGTCACTGAGATGAGAAACAGAAAGTCTGAGACGTTACAAACAGCTGTTGGCAATAAATCCATTGATCTTTAAAGCAGTTTCTCTGATCTGTTGTCTGAAGCTGCAGCAGCTTCCTCTGAATGTTCGTGTGATGATGATGATGATGATGATGGGGACCAGCTCTGGAAGCTGATTGGCCGGTTCGGGAACATGTGTTAATGGTGGATCATGTGACCAGAAACTGGACCTGAATATTTTGATGGTGCCTCCGACAGAACGGATGTTGTTGTACAGACGATGATGATGATGATAGATCCTCTTCCTCATCAATAAAATACAAACATCTTCAGCTTTGGATCCTTTTCCTTTTAGTTGTAGTTTTTTTTAGGTGGTTTCTTCAGGAGACAACCTCCGGTTCTTCAGTGCTTCACGTCTTAAAGCTGCATTCTCTCTAGTGGCCACCAGGGGGCGACTCCGCTGGTTGTATAGAAGTCTATAGAAAATGACTCTACTTCTCTCTTGATTTATTACCTCAGTAAACATTGTAAACATGAGTTTCTGTCTCAATCTCTAGTTTCAAGTCTTCTTCAATACAGCATGATGTTCATTTAGTACATTATGGTCCATTTAGAGTCAAACAGACCATAAAGCAGGGGATGCTTTAGGGCGGGGCTACACGCTGATTGACAGGTCTCAAACAGACCATAAAGCAGGGGATGCTTTAGGGCGGGGCTACATGCTGATTGACAGGTCTCAAACAGACCATAAAGCAGGGGATGCTTTAGGGCGGGGCTACACGCTGATTGACAGGTCTCAAACAGACCATAAAGCAGGGGATGCTTTAGGGCGGGGCTACACGCTGATTGACAGGTCTCAAACAGACCATAAAGCAGGGGATGCTTTAGGGCGGGGCTACATGCTGATTGACAGGTCTCAAACAGACCATAAAGCAGGGGATGCTTTAGGGCGGGGCTACACGCTGATTGACAGGTCTCAAACAGACCATAAAGCAGGGGATGCTTTAGGGCGGGGCTACACGCTGATTGACAGGTCTCAAACAGACCATAAAGCGGGGGATGCTTTCGGTCCATTAGTGACAACACAGAAGTTCACCTTTGTGCTCCGTACGTCGTTAACTTCTATGTGTAGAAGTGTTTACATGTTCTCAGTCATCTGACCATCATTCGTGGGTCTGTAGTTCTAAACTTAAAGTAGAACTACATGTGCTACGTTGTAATGTAGATGTAGCTTCTTTTACTGCAGTTATGAAAGTAATGCCACTCATGTAGTTATCATAACAAAACCATCTTCTCCTAAACCGAACAGTATTTAACAGCACACACATACACACACATACAGACACACATACACACATATACATACACACACACATACACACATATACATATACACGCACACACATATACATATACACACACATATATACACACACACATACACACATATACACACACCTACACACACACATATACACACATATACACCTACACACACATATACACACACATACACGCACACACATATACACACACATACACGCACACACATATACACACATATACACGCACACACATATACACACATATACACGCACACATATACACACACATACACACACATACAGACACACATACACATGTACATACACACACATATACACGTACACACATATACACACACATACACACATATACACACACATACACACATACATATACACACACATACACGCACACACATATACATATACACACACATATATACACACATACACACATACACACACATACACACACACATATACACACATATACACCTACACACACATATACACACACATATACACACACATACACGCACACACATATACACACACATACACGCACACACATACATATACACGCACACACATATACACACACATATACACACACATATACACATACACCCATATACACACACACATATATACACACACACACATATACACATATACACACACACATATACACACATACACGCACACGTGTATATATACACACACAAATATAGATACACACCCGTTATAACACACACACCCGTTATAACACACACACCCGTTATAAAATACACACCCGTTATAACACACACACCCGTTATAAAATACACACCCATTATAACACACACACCCATTATAAAATACACACCCATTATATCATACACACCCATTATAACACACACACCCATTATAAAATACACACCCATTATAACACACACACCCATTATAAAATACACACCCATGATAACACACACCCATTATAACACACACCCATTATAACACACACACCCATTATAAAACACACACCCATTATAACATACACACCCATTATAACACACACACCCATTATAAAATACACACCCATTATAACATACACACCCATTATAACACACACCCATTATAACATACACACCCATTATAACATACACCCATTATAACATACACACCCATTATAACATACACACCCATTATAACATACACACCCATTATAACATACACACCCATTATAAAATACACACATTATAACATACACACCCATTATAACATACACACCCATTATAACATACACACCCATTATAACATACACACCCATTATAACATACACAGCCATTATAAAATACACACCCATTATAACATACACACCCATTATAACATACACAGCCATTATAACATACACAGCCATTATAAAATACACACCCATTATAACATACACACCCATTATAAAATACACACATTATAACATACACACCCATTATAACATACACACCCATTATAACATACACACCCATTATAACATACACACCCATTGTAAAATACACACCCATTATAACATACACACCCATTATAACATACACACCCAGTATAACACACACCCATTATAACACACACCCATTATAACATACACACCCATTATAACACACACACCCGTTATAACACACACACCCGTTATAACACACACACCCGTTATAACACACACACCCGTTATAACACACACCCGTTATAACACACACACCCGTTATAAAATACACAGCCATTATAAAATACACACCCATTATAACATACACACCCGTTATAACATACACACCCGTTATAACACACACACCCGTTATAACACACACACCCGTTATAACACACACACCCGTTATAACATACACACCCGTTATAACATACACACCCGTTATAACACATACCCATTATAAAATACACACCCATTATAACATACACACCCATTATAACATACACACCCATTATAACATACACACCCATTATAAAATACACACCCATTATAACACACACCCATTATAAAATACACACCCATTATAACATACACACCCATTATAACATAAACACCCATTATAACACACCCATTATAAAATACACACCCATTATAACATACACACCCATTATAACATACACACCCCTTATAACATACACACCCGTTATAAAATACACACCCGTTATAACATACACACCCATTATAACATACACACCCATCATAACATACACACCCATTATAACATACACACCCGTTATAACATACACACCCATCATAACATACACACCCGTTATAACATACACACCCGTTATAACATACACACCCGTTATAACATACACACCCGTTATAACATACACACCCGTTATAACATACACACCCATTATAACATACACACCCGTTATAACATACACACCCGTTATAACATACACACCCGTTATAACATACACACCCATTATAACATACACACCCATTATAACATACACACTCATTATAACGTACACACCCATTATAACATACACACCCATTATAACATACACACCCATTATAACATACACACCCATCATAACATACACACCCATTATAACATACACACCCGTTATAACACACACACCCAGTATAACACACACACCCATTATAACATACACACCCATCATAACATACACACCCATTATAACATACACACTCATTATAACATACACACCCATCATAACATACACACCCATTATAACATACACACCCGTTATAACATACACACCCAGTATAACACACACACCCAGTATAACACACACACCCATTATAACACACACACCCATTATAACATACACACCCGTTATAACATACACACCCATCATAACATACACACCCATAATAACATACACACCCATTATAACATACACACCCATTATAACATACACACCCGTTATAACATACACACCCATTATAACACACACACCCAGTATAACACACACACCCATTATAACACACACACCCGTTATAACATATACACCCGTTATAACATACACACCCGTTATAACATACACACCCGTTATAACATACACACCCATCATAACATACACACTCATTATAACATACACACCCATCATAACATACACACCCATTATAACATACACACCCGTTATAACATACACACCCAGTATAACATACACACCCATTATAACACACACAACCATTATAAGACACACACCCATTATAACATACACACCCGTTATAACATACACACCCGTTATAACATACACACCCATTATAACATACACACCCATCATAACATACACACTCATTATAACATACACACCCATCATAACATACACACCCATTATAACATACACACCCGTTATAACATACACACCCAGTATAACACACACACCCATTATAACACACACACCCATTATAACATACACACCCATTATAACATACACACCCATTATAACATCTGAAACAGACATCTTCCTGAAACTTAATCTGTGACTTCATGGAAACTGTGCTAGCTATCAAAATGTCCCTTTGGCTCAATAAAGTGCAGCGTTTCGTCTACGTTTTAAACTTTGAATCACGTTAAAGTACGGCAAGTCAATATGGGCCCAAAGTTAAGTGTTTTTTTGCTCTCTTCACGCCGAATCCCCATTCAAGTGAATGGAGAAATTTTGCTCAGTTTTTGGGGATTTTCGGGAAAACCGCTTGGCGAATCCCTCCGAAAAATAGATAGCAAACTATTCCCGATCAGGCCGCACGTTGATGTATTTTTCACGCCGCTGTTGGCAACGCTGTGTGAGGAGAAGCGCCCAAAAGCTTAGAACTGTTGTGCTGGTCGCAGTAAAGTGTCTGTGGAATCCAACGTACCAGTTTTGTCTGTTGCTCTTGAGCTCACATTATTAACACCACAAACATAAAAAACACATCAGCGCGTTCGGCAGAGTCTTCTCTTTCTCACCGTATCCGTATTTGATTGATTAGTCTCATGGTTTTTGTCCAGAGGGCATATGTTTGACAGGTAGTTTTGTTGAAAATCACTGTTCACTCTCTCTCTCTTAACATGTCGGTTGTTTGAGGTACATGTAAGCCCCGCCCCTCTTCTCTGATTGGACTGTGTCCTGATCTCCCGGCGGTGAGACTCCTCCCTCCCACTTTTATTCCCAGTGGACCTGTCTGAGAGAACCCAGAACCTGCAGGATCTGACCAGACCAGGATCTGAAGCATGGGTGAGTCTCTCCATCACCTCTCTCTCTCTCTCTTTCTGCTTAAAGCTCTCTCTTCTCCCGTGACCTTTGTTCTGTTGCTGTTCGCTGCAGCGCTTCCACCCTCTCTCCACTCACTCGGCTGCTCGTCTCCTAAACGAGTGGAACGAGCAGCGAAGACGTCTGTGTGCACGACATGACCTGCAGAAACAAACGCAATCCTTTATTTTAATACTTTAATCGACTTTTTACTCGAAAACAAAACTTTTAAAGACTTTTTCTGCAGGAAGATTTTTATAGAAATAAAGTAAAAGCAAAAAGAAGGAAAATCAAAAGTGTCCAGAGTCCAACGTCACGTCTTCAAACTCTTCTCTTTCTGTTGATCGACCAATCACTGCAGCCCACAACGCTGCAGAAAACAGCGTACTGTTCCTTTAAATGGCCTGCCGTGTGTGTGTGCGTGCGCGTGCGTGTGTTATATAACACCTCCCAAGGTCACATTAGTACAAATGAATCCTTGAACTGAACGATAACAGAACCGGGTCAGTCACAGGTCTGATGTGGACCGGTTCGAATGATGATGATGATGATGATGAACTCGACAATATAAAATAGATTAAATCAGTCATTTATTGCTAATTAATTCATAATTAAACATTTAAAAGTCTTTCAGAGATCGTTCGCTCTTACTTTGACGAATAGAGGTTGTATTTTTACCGGAGTACTTTCTGTGGTATTAGTACTTTAACTTGAAGGATCTGAAGACGTCACAAGTATTAACTGTGGAGGCCGTAATAATACTGATTATTTAACAGTTGTTATAATTTCAGGTAATTGAGCAGCTCAGTTTAAAATACATGAACAACTCGTTTATTTGTGTACTTGTACTTTTGTATTTATATTTTACGTTCTACTTTTGAAGTTTTTAACACTTAACATCTGATCCACCTTTAAATTATGGTAAATATATAAATGAATATATAAACAACACGTGACTGAGTTCTTAACACACTTTATTTTGTGTTGTGAGTTGATTGAAGTATTTTTATTTTATTCTCAGATTGTTTTAGTTTTTTGAGATGAAACAAACTCAAATTAAAATACTTTAAATCAGCTCCACATGAAACTATAGTTAAAACACATAATAATCCTGTAATCAAATATATATATATATATATATATATATATATATATATATATATTTATATATGATACAATGTGTATATGTGTACAATGAGTATTTGTGCTACATGACACTGATAATACTTGTGTACTCTTCCTGAAGTAACGTTGTGAATGAAGGACTTTTACTTGTATTGAATGTAATGGAGTATTTATTGTGGTACTGCTACTTTTACTTGAGTATAATATCACAGTACTCTCCCAGCTGCTTAAAGCTCTCTCTTCTCCCGCGACCTTTGTTCTGTTGCTGTTCGCTGCAGCGCCTCCACCCTAAACGAGTCGAACGAGCAGCGAAGACGTCTGTGTGCACGACATGACCTGCAGAAACAAACTGTTCAATAAGGATGCGAGTGTAGGAAGCAGTGGCGGCCGTGCATTTCATACCTGGGCCTTCACTGCTGTCCTGCAGCTGAAATACCACCTTACAACCACATTGTGGCGCCACAGCTCATTGTTAAGGCTGTAACTATGTACGTCTTCTATTAAACCGTTCGGTACGAGTCGTTTGAATAACGCTTCACCATTTCGAGAATGCAAAAGCCTAAATTCAGAAAAATATAATGTTCTCAGCTGGTCTGGCTGTGGGATCCACTGTCATTCCTTAATGACAAGCCGCGCCCCAAAGAGAGACATTTTACTTTCACAACACGAACGCTGAACGCACCTCTCTGCAGCGTCTTTCCTCCTCTCAGCACCTTGTGTCATGGTGCAGCTCAACTCAGTCACAATGCATTTTGATTGGCTGAACTGCATCACGTGATGTGATTCACTACCCATCAGCCTCTGCTGGCTGTTAAGTTTCGTGATAGTCACGTGCTCGCCCACTGACCAATCACAGCACACTCTGCACCTAGCGGGAAAGCTACAGATGAACACTGAGCGGCACGTAATGCCGACGTCATTATGGGCGGCTAGCGGCCGCTGACACGTCAAAGAACACGCCCAACATGTCAAACTAAAGATCTGATTGGTTGAACACGATGACAATCAACAATATCGTCCCCATGTACTTTAACCTGCTCTGGCTGCAGGTGAGAGTCTGCAGGCCTCTGGCACAGACACACACAGAGGTGAGATCTGAGAGCAACTGAGGAAGACAGTAGCTGTGCAATGAGAAAATAAGATATTTATATATATTTATATAAATTATAATACATGTAGTGCATTTAAGACAAATTATTCAATTATAAAATAGATTTTTTTTTTGACAGATAGATATAGCTTTGTGATTCTGTTTAGGCCAGCAGAGAAGGACGGCCTGCCACTGGTAGGAAGGAACCTCATACCGCTATAACAAGACAAAATCATTTGAAAACACTCCCATGTATTAATCATGTCAGTCTGACCTCTGTCACACGTCCTGCAGTGATAACAGTGTTAAGGTTCTTTCTTCAGGAGACAACCTCCGGTTCTATAAGTTCTTCAAAGCTTCACGTGTTAAAGCTGCATTCTCTCTAGTGTCCACCAGGGGGCGACTCCTCTGGTTGTATAGAAGTCTATAGAAAATGACTCTACTTCTCTCTTGATTTATTCCCTCAGTAAACATTGTAAACATGAGTTTATGTCTCAATCTCTAGTTTCAAGTCTTCTTCAATACAGCATGATGTTCATTTAGTACATTATGGTCCATTTAGAGTCACACAGACCATAAAGCAGGGGATGCTTTAGGGCGGGACTACACGTGATTGACAGGTCAACACCAGAGACGTATACGGCGTCTCTATGTCGCTCCTCCTCAGTCCACATATGGTCACTTCCTGTTCACCGGCTGCAGAAAAAACAAGATGGCGACGGACAAATGGTTGAACTAGGGAGGCTTGAAAACATCAGATGAATACGTCTTCTTAAAGTCTGTGTGTTGTGTTTTCTCAGCGAGTTGTTCAGAATGTGGACCAGGATACCGAAGCCCACTGGACGCCATGAAAGGTGAGTCTAACTGACCACTACATCTTTGTGTATGAATATATATATATATACATATATATACATATATATATGTATATATATGTATATATATACATATATATACATATATATATATATGTATATATATATATGTATATATATACATGTATATATGTATATATATATATATATATATACATATATATATATATATATATATATATACATATATATATATATATATATATACATTTGTCCTTATTGAAGGCCGTCGGGAGGAGATCGTCTACCTGCCCTGCATCTACCGCAACACTGACATCCTGAAACCGGACTATCTGGCCACCGTGGACGTGGACCCGAAGTCTTCCACCTTCACTCAGGTAGAACCAGTCCTCCAGTCAACCTTCTCCTTCTCCTTCTTCTCCTCCTTCTTCTTCTTCTCCTTCTTCTCCTTCTTCTCCTCCTTCTTCGCCTTCTCCTCCTTCTTCTCCTTCTCCTTCTTCTCCTCCTTCTTCTTCTTCTTCTTCTTCTTCTTCTTCTTCTTCTTCTTCTTCTTCTTCTCCTCCTTCTTCTTCTCCTTCTTCATCTCCTCCTTCTCCTTCTCCATCTCCTCCTTCTCCTTCTCCATCTCCATTTTCTCCTTCTCCTCCGTCTTCTGCTTCTCCTTCTTCTCCTTCTTCATCTCCTCCTTCTTCTTCTCCTTCTTCATCTCCTCCTTCTCCTTCTCCATCTTCTCCTTCTTCTTCTCCTCCTTCTTCTGCTTCTTCTCCTTCTCCTTCTTCATCTCCTCCTCCTTCTTCTCCTTCTTCATCTCCTCCTTCTTCATCTCCTCCTTCTCCTTCTTCATCTCCTCCTTCTCCTCCTTCTTCTTCATCTCCTCCTTCTCCATCTCCTCCTTCTTCTCCTTCTCCATCTCCTCCTTCTTCTCCTTCTTCATCTCCTCCTTCTCCATCTCCTTCTTCTTCTCCTCCTTCGCCTTCTTCATCTCCTCCTCCATCTCCTTCTTCTCCTCCTTCTTCTTCGTCTGAGGAGCATTTTTTAAATCTCCTCTGACCTGTTGACCTCTCGACCCCCCTCAGGTCATCCACCGGCTGCCGATGCCGAGCGTCGGTGATGAGCTGCACCACTCCGGCTGGAACGCCTGCAGCAGCTGCTTCGGCGACGCCTCCAAGCAGAGGAACCGTCTGATCCTCCCGTCGTTCATCTCCTCCAGAGTCTACGTGGTCGACGTCGGGTCGAATCCCAGAGCGCCTCAGATCCACAAGGTGCTGAAGGACGCTGTGTCTGTGAATCAGTGTTGAGATGCTCCTCCTGTTGTCTCTCACAGTGTTGAGATGCTCCTCCTGTTGTCTCTCACGGTGTTGAGATGCTCCTCCTGTTGTCTCTCACGGTGTTGAATCAGTGTTGAGATGCTCCTGTTGTCTCTGACGGTGTTGGATCGGTGTTGAGATGCTCCTCCTGTTGTCTCTCACGGTGTTGAATCGGTGTTGAGATGCTCCTCCTGTTGTCTCTCACGGTGTTGAGATGCTCCTCCTGTTGTCTCTCACGGTGTTGAATCGGTGTTGAGATGCTCCTCCTGTTGTCTCTCACGGTGTTGAGATGCTCCTCCTGTTGTCTCTCACGGTGTTGAATCAGTGTTGAGATGCTCCTGTTGTCTCTCACGGTGTTGAATCGGTGTTGAGATGCTCCTCCTGTTGTCTCTCACGGTGTTGGATCAGTGTTGAGATGCTCCTCCTGTTGTCTCTCACGGTGTTGAATCAGTGTTGAGATGCTCCTGTTGTCTCTCACGGTGTTGGATCGGTGTTGAGATGCTCCTCCTGTTGTCTCTCACGGTGTTGGATCAGTGTTGAGATGCTCCTCCTGTTGTCTCTCACGGTGTTGAATCAGTGTTGAGATGCTCCTGTTGTCTCTCACGGTGTTGAATCAGTGTTGAGATGCTCCTCCTGTTGTCTCTCACGGTGTTGGATCAGTGTTGAGATGCTCCTCCTGTTGTCTCTCACGGTGTTGGATCGGTGTTGAGATGCTCCTCCTGTTGTCTCTCACGGTGTTGAATCAGTGTTGAGATGCTCCTGTTGTCTCTCACGGTGTTGGATCGGTGTTGAGATGCTCCTGTTGTCTCTCACGGTGTTGAATCGGTGTTGAGATGCTCCTCCTGTTGTCTCTCACGGTGTTGAATCAGTGTTGAGATGCTCCTGTTGTCTCTCACGGTGTTGGATCGGTGTTGAGATGCTCCTCCTGTTGTCTCTGACGGTGTTGAATCAGTGTTGAGATGCTCCTGTTGTCTCTCACGGTGTTGGATCGGTGTTGAGATGCTCCTCCTGTTGTCTCTCACGGTGTTGGATCGGTGTTGAGATGCTCCTCCTGTTGTCTCTCACGGTGTTGGATCAGGAACACGCTGCCGTATTTACGCCTGTGTAACGTTACGTTGAGTGTTGATGGAGCTGCTACAATGTTAGCTTAAAATAGCGCCGATCGAACCAGACTCCATTCAGAAAACAAGCATTTTAAAAGTGATTGAGCAAGAACTAACAAAACATGAATTCAGATGTTTTAAAAGTCGGCATCATTATGTAGATATTTTGGCATCTTTTTTATCCATTTAGCGTGATTAAATCTGTTTACTTAGTGTTCATACAGCTGTAGTAAACAGATGTGTGTCTTCACAGATACAGTCAATACTCCAGATGTTATGAACCAGACCAGAATATATAATATCATATAAATATCTTCAGCTTTAGCTCGACGTTAGCGGAGCGCCTCTTGTTTCTCCTGATGGATTCTGTCTCTCTGGTAAGTGATGTTTCCAGACCGAACAGGAATGTGGGAAGAAGAACTTCCTGTGTTTACACAGCGGAGAGGATCAACATTAGCCTTTTGGGCCAAAATAAGATAAAGAAGTTACTGCCCCAGAAAGCTTCAGGGTTCATTGTGTCATTGAGGTTCAATGAATTACATACCTCTGAGGGGTCCTGGATGTGCCGAGGTTTTGGGGGGATGGGGGGTTCCATGGGGGCCTCATAGTGGGTTAATTCAGCCCTGCTGAAAAAACTGCTGCTGTTTTCTTTAAAATTCTGTGAAATAACAGTCTGTCAGAGAGCAGGAGGAGGAGGAAGGTTCATCCTAAGTTCACTTTTGGACGATGAACACTCTGCCAGCTGTTCTTTAACAGACTTGACATTGGACTGTTTGGTGTTGTGAGAGATGAAGAATGTGTCTCTGTTGGCTGCAGCCGGTCAGCCTGCTGAGTCACTGTGGAATCATTAACCTGAGACAGCTTACAGCATGCTAACAGCATGCTAACTGAGCTAACTGCTGTCGATCTGGACGGTGTTATCAGCTGTAACTAACGTGCACTAAAAGGCAAGGTCGGCCGGCTATGTGAACAAAACAAGGAGATAAGAAACACACATGAGAGAGACTTCATTCTCAGGAGGACGTAGAGACGCCGTATACGTCTCTGGTAGAGACCTGTCAATCACACTAAGCCCGCCCTAAAGCATCCCCTGCTTTATGGTCTGTTTGACTCTAAATGGACCATCATGTACGAAATGAACATCATGCTGTATTGAAGAAGACTTGAAACTAGAGAGTGGTCCAGTCCCAAACATGGATGGAGCTGCCGTAAAGTCCTGGAACACCAACACCAATGAAGTTGACGAGTTATCAGACAGAATTGTCGACTTGTTTAACTCTGTTTATTCACAATGGTGCTGATTGGCTGATTGTTAGTCCCCCTCGTTCCATTCGTTGGCTCGAGTACGTCACAATACCAGACAAGTCAATCGATTCGAACTTGGTGAACTGGGCGGATTCAAAGGTCTGGACCCAGGAAATAGATACCCTCATGTCTTACTGGAAGTGGAACAAAGATTCGAACTTGGTGTAAACATTGTAAAAGGTAATAAATCAAGAGAGAAGTAGAGTCATTTTCTCATAGACTTCTATACAACCAGAGGAGTTCACTCTGTAGAACTGGAGGTTAGAAGAAAGAAGAAACCATTTTTATTGTCATATACATTTTTACACATACACGAAATTTGACTACTGCATTTGCCCCATCCCTGTATATAGGGAGCAGTGGGCTGCCATTGATCGGCGCCCGGGGAGCCGGGGGTTCAGTGTCTTGCTCAGGTACACTTCGACACGTGACACGTCCCAGTCGGGGATCGAACCGTTGACCTTCCGGTTCCTAGACAACCCAGTGCGCCACGGTCTACCTTAGGTTTTCCGAGGTAGACGTTACTCCTCTAGATCTTTACATAGACTCCCTTCAGAAGAGCTTTGGTTTTGAAAGTGCTTTATGAATAAAAAAATACTTTATTTCGACTGCATTAACATGAAATTGTTGTGGTTCTGTTGTTGTGTCTTCAGGTGGTGGAGCCTGTCGATATGTACTGGAAGTGCGACCTGGCGAACCCTCACACCACTCACTGTCTGAGCAACGGTCAGATCATGATCAGCTGTATCGGAGACCCGTCTGGCAACGGCAAAGGTGAGGCGACCAGCAACCGTGTGACATTAATGCAGTTGAAATAAAGTATTTCTTTATTCTAGACTCTAGGTTCTAGACTGGTGGACGGTATCAGTGATGCACCTGCTGTCGTTCCTCTTTAGGTGGTTTCGTCCTGCTGGACGGTGAGACGTTCGAGTTGGTCGGTAACTGGGAGCACCCGGGTGAAGCCGCACCTTTTGGATACGACTTCTGGTACCAACCTCGACACAACGTGATGATCAGCACTGAATGGGGTGCACCCAAAGCTCTGGCTAACGGTTTTAATCCCGCACATGTCAAAGAAGGTGAGTTAAGAGGAAACATCAATCTTTCTTCAATCCTCCCAGTAAGACTCCAGTCAGTAGCAATGGGCCTCCAGATTCTGGTCCCAGTATTAAGTCAGCCCCACAGAGTTCTAGATGCCAGTAAGACTCCAGTCAAAAACAGATGGTTCTTTGAGTTGATCCCAGTAAGACCCAAATCAGTGCACCTGGGTTCTAGGTTCCTATGCCAGTACGAATCCAGTCGGTATCACAAGGTTATTGATCCTAGAAAGGCTTGAGTCTTCATCACAGGGCTCTTTGTTCCACTTCCAGTAAGACATTAGGGTATCTATTTCCTGGGTCCAGACCTTTGAATCCGCCCAGTTCACCAAGTTCGAATTGTCAAAAATAGTTGAGATCCCAGGGAAGCTGCTTTAAATGAGGGAATACATGTTCGGTATGTAAATTAGGCTAAAGGGACATAAAGCGTATAATTATAGTTTAACGGATGAAATCTAATAATCATTTTAAAGCAAGCGTGTATTATATAACAAATGTAAAGTGATTTTAACAAATGTAAACCTGATAATCCTGGAGATCGAATCCACTTAACAATCCCTTACGGTTTTAGAAGTAATCCTAGCCGTTAAAACCTAACCTGGCAATTTACCAAGAGCCCGGATCCAAAAGAGGGAAGCTGCAATAACTGACGCGACTGGTAGGAGTGCCCGGGGCCAGGGTGGCCCCTCAGCCGAGTGCGCATTTACCGGAGGAAGCAGGGTAGACGTCAGGAGTAACGGCAGTTAGCAGAGCCAGGCGAGTTCCCTCGCAAGAACACCAGCTCGACAATCTTTTAATAGAGAGCTGAGTCAGTAAGTAGCCCTGTATCGGGCCAGAGAACCCCGGGATCTAACACGTGGCGCCCAACAAGAAGAAGAACCCCGGCAGCCGAGAGAGGCTGTCGTTCGTGTACGAAAGACCCGAGGAAAAGAGACTTGGGTAGAAAGTAACGCTGCCCAATGCTCAGTGAAGTCCGATTGCGAGACATCCACGCATCGAAGCTGTGCGTGGTATTTACAAGCCGGCACAGGAGAAGCCGCAGGCGACGGGGAGCATCGACCAGAATCATCCGACCTGTAGAGGGGCCAGAGCCTGATCCCATCCTGACTCGACGAGAGGCTTTGGGAGGAAGGCGACTCGAGACAACAAAGACAAAGTCCAAGATGCAAGAGCAGCAGAACGGACCAGACGTTCCAGGGACCGGCCGGCAGACGGAGGCGACCCAGCGGGACGAGCCAGCGGCCCCGATGAAGGAATCGCCACCGGACGGCAGCGAGGACCAGAGGGATGACGCGGCAGAACGAGCGGCATCGGGAGAACCGACACCGGATAAAGACAACAGAGGCAACGTCCAACATCAGGTCATCCTGTACGGAAGAGGATGGACCACCTGGGACGCTGCCATCCAACAACACCTAACCAACCTACATCAGGAAGAAAGTAGGGCGTCGGTTAAAAGAGAAGTAGAACAGCAGTGCAAAGAGAAGGTTGAAAAGAGCTAGTCATAACTGATAGTTATTACTGTGCTCAGGCCCTTAACGAAGACCTGTCCATATGGGAGGAAAATGGGTTTGAGAGCGCTAAAAGTAAAAAAAGTGGCTCATCAAGACCTATGGAGAAAAATAGCCGAATTACGGCTAAGCATGGAGCTTGAAGTGGTGCACCAGAGGGCCCACACGCGAGAAGAAATTCACTGGCAAGGAAACGAAGAAATGGATTGTTTCGTCCAGATGAGACAAATTGTCTTTGTTGGGATCGAGAAGTGGGAAGATTTGCCCAAAGGAAGGGTAGTCCCAGAAGAGAGCGTGGAGGAGGTGGTGCAGGCGGTGCATGGCGCACTAGGATATGCAGGCACCGTTCCAACGCAAAGGGAACTGGAAAAGCAGCGACTCTGGATTCCTGAAAAAGAAGTCCGCAGAATCCTAAAAAACTGTGAGTTGTGTGGTCGATACAACGCAGGAAGGAGAGGACAAAGGGTGGGGGGGACTCACCATTAAGAAAAGAGGAATCCAAGGAGTAGGGCAGCTGAAGCCAGTTCCGTACTAGGAGAAAACCAGGAACTCAAGAATGGCCACCAACATACAAGATTACCCTCGGCCGAGTGCGCATTTACCGGAGGAAGCAGGGTAGACGTCAGGAGTAACGGTAGTTAGCAGAGCCAGGCGAGTTCCCTCGCAAGAACACCAGCTCGACAATCTTTTAATAGAGAGCTGAGTCAGTAAGTAGCCCCGTATCGGGCCAGAGAACCCCGGGATCTAACAGAATCGATTGACTTGTCTGGTATTGTGACGTAATCGAGCCAACGAGTGGAACAAGGGGGACTAACAATTAGCCAATCAGCACCATTGTGAATAAACGGAGTTAAACAAGTCGACAATTCTGTCTGATAACTCGTCAACTTCATTGGTGTTGGTGTTCCAGGACTCTACGGCAGCTCCATCCATGTTTGGGACTGGACCACCCACAGGAAGCTGCAGACCCTCGATCTGGGGGAGGAGGGGGCCATTCCCCTCGAGATCCGATTCCTTCATGACCCCGATGCCACAGAGGGCTACGTGGGATGTGCTTTAAACTCTGTAGTCTTCAGATTCTACAAAACATCAGTCAGTACCATAGGGTTCTAGTTCTAAGTAAGGCTTTAGTTGGTACCACAGGCCTCTAGAACCCAGCGAAACTCAAGTGACTACTATAGGGTTCTAGATCTAAATCAGGCTATGGTGAGTATCACGGAGCGCTAGCACCGAGAGAGACTCTAGTCAGTACCACAGGGTTATAGATCAAAGTAAGGCGATAGTACCACAGGGTAGAACCCAGCGAGACTTAAGTCAGTACCATAAGGTTCCAGATCAAAGTGAGGCTATAGTTGGTACCACAGGGCCCTAGAACCCAGCGAGAGTCCAGTCAGTACCACAGGGTTCTAGATCCAAGTAAGCTTAAGTTGGTACCACAAGGCTCTAGAATCCAGCTAGGTTCAAGTCAGTACTATTGGGTTCTAGAGCTAAGTAAGGCTATAGTGAGTACCACAGGGCTCTATAACCCAGCTAGACTCCAGTCAGTGCTACAGGGTTCTAGGTTCTGATCCCAGGAAGACTTCAGACAGCACTGCAGGGTTCTAGGTTTGACTCCCAATACGATTCCAGTCTGTTCCACACAGTTCATAATGAATTATCTGTTCCATTTAGTGACGACCACTTACAGATACAGAGCCACAAAACTAAACTACCCTGAACTTTACACTTTTTAGCCTTTAGACGCTGAAGGTATTTCACCAACCAACCCTCAATCAAGCCAAACACATTGTCACTGAGAGCATGTTAGCATGCTGATGTTAGCATTTAGCTCAAAGCACAGAGATGATTGTGTTACTTCAGACTCGTCTGGCTTTGTGTGTCTTCAGAAAGGTGACTGGGCTGCAGAGAAAGTGATCAATATTCCCAGTAAGAAGGTAGAGGGATGGGTGCTACCTGAGATGCCTGGTAAGTCTGTCTGCCTGTCTGTCTCTCTGTCTATCTCTCAGTCTGTCTGGTTGCATGACTGGTTTCCTGTCTGTCTGCGCAGGTCTGATCACAGACATCCTGATCTCATTGGACGACCGTTATCTCTACTTCAGCAACTGGCTCCACGGTGACATCAGACAGTATGACATCACAGACAGGAGGAACCCACGATTGGTCGGCCAGGTCTGAACGTTACACCTGTCCAGTGACTAGAAGGTAAAAAGCTTCAGAGTGAGACAGCTCACCTGTCTGTCTGTTCCAGGTGTTTCTGGGAGGAAGCATCGTCAGTGACGGTCCCGTCAGAGTCCTGGAAGACTCGGAGAACCAGCAGCAGCCCCGCCCATGCTTCATCCAGGTACCACAGACAGGATGAGAGAGAGACAGGAAGCTGTGAGACAGGAGGCTGTGACAGGAGGCTGTGAGACAGGAAGCTGTGAGACAGGAAGCTGTGAGACAGGAAGCTGTGAGACAGGAGGCTGTGAGACAAGAAGCTGTGCGACAGGAAGCTGTGAGACAGGAAGCTGTGGGACAGGAGGCTGTGAGACAAGAAGCTGTGCGACAGGAAGATGTGAGACAGGAAGCTGTGCGACAGGAAGTTGTGCGACAGGAGGCTGTGAGACAGGAGGCTGTGAGACAGGAAGGTGTGAGGCAGGAAGCTGTGGGACAGGAAGCTGTGGGACAGGAAGCTGTGAGACAAGAAGCTGTGGGACAGGAAGCTGTGAGACAAGAAGCTGTGGGACAAGAAGCTGTGGGACAGGAGGCTGTGGGACAGGAGCCTGTGAGACAGGAAGCTGTGAGACAGGAAGCTGTGAGACAGGAAGCTGTGGGGCAGGAGGCTGTGGGGCAGGAAGCTGTGGGACAGGAAGCTGTGAGACAAGAAGCTGTGGGACAGGAGGCTGTGGGACAAGAAGCTGTGCGACAGGAAGCTGTGGGCCAGGACAGGATGGACTTGTGTCCAACATCCTTTCTTCTATCCTCTGCTTTATGATTGCTTGTTGATCTCTACCTGTCTCTCTCTCCACCTGTCTGTCTCTCAGGGGAGGCGTGTCCCTGGAGGTCCTCAGATGTTACAGCTGAGTTTAGACGGTCGGAGACTTTATGTGACGACGTCTCTCTACAGCGGCTGGGACAAACAGTTCTACCCCGACATGGCCAAGTGAGTACTACTGTAGTATACTGTAGTACTACTACAGCAACATACTGGATGACTACTACTGCTACAGACTGTCTGTATCGCTGTCTGTCTGACTGTCTCTCTCTCTATCTGTCTGTGCAGAGAGGGCTCCGTGATGATGCAGATCGATGTGGACTCAGTGGATGGGGGTCTCTCTGTGAATGAGAACTTCCTGGTGGACTTCGGTAAAGAACCCGGTGGTCCGTCTCTGGCTCACGAGCTCCGTTACCCTGGAGGAGACTGTACGTCTGATATCTGGCTGTAGAGACCTGAGACCTGATCCCGACCACCTGAGACCTGATCCCGACCACCTGAGACCTGAACCAGACCACCTGAGACCTGAACCACAGACCACCTGAGACCTGATCCCGACCACCTGAGACCTGAACCACAGACCACCTGAGACCTGATCCCGACCACCTGAGACCTGTACCACAGACCACCTGAGACCTGATCCCGACCACCTGAGACCTGTACCACAGACCACCTGAGACCTGATCGAGGAGGACACGTTCTGTTCCTCATTCATAGAACCCAAACAGGTTCCGGTTTAAATGTTCTGGTGAAACTGTTAAAAAGTTCACTGTGAGTGTGATCTGTCTTTAAAACCGACCAATCAGCTGTCAGCTTTTCAGTCTGTTAAATCAAACAAACCTGTCTGTCTGACCTGCAGCGCCCCCTGCTGCTCACTCTGTTCACACACAGTGTTTAAATAAAGTTCAGTTTGAAGCATCCTGTGTCTGATACACTCACCTGGAAACAAATAATATAATATCAAATAATATATATATATATTATATACAATATAATGTAGTGTACAAAAAATAATGTAATATTTACAGTAGCAGTATGGTATCGGTACTTGTACTGTACTTGAGCATTTAAATTGTGTGATACTTTCTACTACATGTCAGAGTAAATATTGTACTTTTACTACATTTGTCTGACAGCTTTAATTAATTCACAGATTCAGATTATAATCAACTAATAAATGATGATTTATTATCATAGATTATATAAAGTCATTAAAATGAGCTCCACCTTAAAAGTGATGAACACATAGTATTTCTCCCATATCTACAATGTTGTATTAGTACTATTACTGCAGTAAAACATCAGAATACTTCTCTTTCCTCTGGTTAACATATAATAGCATACCTGTATATCAGGTTAATATACTCTACCCCAGAGGTAGCCAACACGGTGCCCGCGGGCATCCTGTCGCCCGCAGGGACCACGTGAGTCGCCCGCAAGACATGTTCTAAAAATAGCACTTGTCACCATGGAGCTCAGTCTAAAATTGTAGTTGCTGTTCTTTTTTAATCAAAAACGCTTGCAGAGAGTCGGGTACCCGGAGGCGCACGGCGGACAGCCAGGACGAGGCCGCAGCACCGCTCTGGGTTTTCAGGTTGTGAATGGCGGCGCTTCCAGTTGGCGCCAGACGCGCGCCGCGAGCGCACCACGTCGTCAGGTCCGTAAGTCCTCGGACAGGCCGCGGGGCAACAACTCGGGGGTGGCGGGGGTAGAGGCGAGGCAACGCAATCCGAGCGAAAAGGCCCAGACTAGAGGTCTGAACGCGGGCGCCCGAAGACGCTCGCGCGCCTCGGAGGGTTGGATCCCCGCTCGGCTACAGACGAGACTTTTTGCTCGTTTCTTGGTGGAGAAAAAGGTTCCGTTGGAAGAGCTGGTGTCGGTGACAACAGACGGGCTCCCGCCATGACGGGCCGGCATGCAGGCTTCATTGCGCAATGCAAAGGTGACCCAGACTTCACTACATGTCCACATCACCACTGCATCATTCAGCAGCAGGCGCTGTGTGCAGCAGGACCCGGCTTTGATCACGTGATGATACAAACATATCAGAGATGTGACACCTCTGACTTTTACATGTTGAAACAGATTAACAGAAGTAAAAGTTGCATGTTTAAATATGTATGTGTAGCTATACCATCATTGTTGTGGAAATCATTCTTAATAATTATTGTGATGAATAATTAACTGACATGTGATCAAACAGTCTCTTCACATATATTATTATTATTAAGGTGATCTGTGCAACTTTGTTATTCAGGAAGTTTGTATCAAATAGGTAGCCCTTCGTGCTACTCGGTACCCTTGAAGTAGCTCTCAGTTTAAAAAAGGTTGGTGACCCCTGCTCTACACAGTACAAACTGTAGGAACCTGCAGTACCTGTAGATCAGACCCCAGGCCAGCAGGTGGCAGCACTGCAGCAGAAGAAGAAGGAGCCGCTAGCTGCTACTGTTGACATGACGATCAGAGAGCGTCAATGGAGATAAACGGGACATAAAACATCGCTTCTAACGCACTGAACGGTCACCAGGTAACACACACACAGACACGTCACTGCACCTGGAAGAGCGCACCTGCGGCTGAGATGGAGCTAGCGTTAGCTTAGCATATAATACAGCTTTAAAAAAAAAAAAAGCCGAGCGAAGTTAGCAACAGTTGTCCTGAAAGTTAGCCGGCTAATGTAATGCTAATGCTAACATTAACCGGAGCTAGTAACGTTAGCTTTGGTGTGTTTAATCTCTTAAGCTAACCAGCTACAGGACGATGCTAATATTTAGTTAGCTGGTTAACGGTAGCTGCGTCTCAACTAAAGCTAAAGTTCACCCACATTAAGCTAAGCTTAGCTAAGCTAACAGTCTGTTGATGACTGAACTTTACACCTAAGAGAGTCGGAGCTAATGCTAACAACTAGCGAGCTTTAAATACAAAGCTAAGCTAACATCAGCTGACTTCTATTTATCAAACTGCTTCTTTAAACAGAGTACCACAGTGTAGAAGTACTCTGTTAAAGTAATAATACCACGGTGTAAAAGTACTCTCTTAAAGTACTAATACCACAGTGTAGAAGTACTCTGTTAAAGTAATAATACCACGGTGTAAAAGTACTCTCTTAAAGTACTAATACCACAGTGTAGAAGTACTCTGTTAAAGTACTAACACCACAGTGTAGAAGTACCCTGTTAAAGTACTAATACCACGGTGTAAAAGTACTCTCTTAAAGTACTAATACCACGGTGTAAAAGTACACTCTTAAAGTACTAATACCACAGTGTAGAAGTACCCTGTTAAAGTACTAATACCACAGTGTAGAAGTACTCTGCTAAAGTACAAATACCACAGTGTAGAGGTACCCTGTTAAAGTACTAATACCACGATGTAGAAGTACTCTCTTGAAGTACTAATACCACAGTGTAGAGGTACATTGTTAAAGTACTAATACCACGGTGTAGAGGTACCCTGTTAAAGTACTAATACCACAGTGTAGAAGTACTCTCTTAAAGTACTAATACCACAGTGTAGAAGTACTCTCTTAAAGTACTAATACCACAGTGTAGAAGTACTCTCTTGAAGTACTAATACCACGGTGTAGAAGTACTCTCTTAAAGTACTAATACCACGGTGTAGAAGTACTCTCTTAAAGTACTAATACCACAGTGTAGAAGTACCCTGTTAAAGTACTAATACCACAGTGTAGAAGTACTCTGTTAAAGTACTAATACCACAGTGTAGAAGTACTCTGTTAAAGTACTAATACCACAGTGTAGAGGTACATTGTTAAAGTACTAATACCACAGTGTAGAAGTACTCTGTTAAAGTACTAATACCACAGTGTAGAAGTACTCTCTTAAAGTACTAATACCACGGTGTAGAAGTACTCTGTTAAAGTACTTATACCACGGTGTAGAAGTACTCTGTTAAAGTACTAATACCACGGTGTAGAAGTACTCTGTTAAAGTACTAATACCACAGTGTAGAAGTACTCTGTTGAAGTACTAATACCACAGTGTAGAAGTACTCTCTTAAAGTACTAATACCACGGTGTAGAGGTACCCTGTTAAAGTACCAATACCACGGTGTAGAAGTACTCTCTTAAAGTACTAATACCACAGTGTAGAAGTACCCTGTTAAAGTACGAATACCACAGTGTAGAAGTACTCTGTTAAAGTACTAATACCACGGTGTAGAAGTACTCTGTTAAAGTACTAATACCACAGTGTAGAAGTACTCTGTTGAAGTACTAATACCACAGTGTAGAAGTACTCTCTTAAAGTACTAATACCACGGTGTAGAGGTACCCTGTTAAAGTACCAATACCACGGTGTAGAAGTACTCTCTTAAAGTACTAATACCACAGTGTAGAAGTACCCTGTTAAAGTACGAATACCACAGTGTAGAAGTACTCTCTTAAAGTACTAATACCACAGTGTAGAAGTACTCTCTTAAAGTACTAATACCACAGTGTAGAAGTACTCTCTTGAAGTACTAATACCACGGTGTAGAGGTACTCTCTTAAAGTACTAATACCACGGTGTAGAAGTACTCTGTTAAAGTACTAATACCACGGTGTAGAAGTACTCTGTTAAAGTACTAATACCACAGTGTAGAAGTACTCTCTTAAAGTACTAATACCACAGTGTAGAAGTACTCTCTTGAAGTACTAATACCACGGTGTAGAGGTACTCTCTTAAAGTACTAATACCACAGTGTAGAAGTACTCTCTTCAAGTACTAATACCACGGTGTAGAGGTACTCTCTTAAAGTACTAATACCACAGTGTAGAAGTACTCTCTTGAAGTACTAATGCCACGGTGTAGAGGTACTCTCTTAAAGTACTAATACCACAGTGTATTCACCAGAAAGACTCTAACAAAGGAAACTGGTGTTTCCTCCTAGAAGCCTCCTCTCTCCTTGTCTCCTCACGAGTCACGAGAGGAGACGTTAGCGGAATGAGGTCCAATCAGAAGAGACGCCGCCCCCCCTTGTGAAATGTTCAGTGGGTGGAGAGACAACTCTTTGACCTTTCCTCTGTTTCAGCCGATGAGGGCGGAGCTTCCCAGCGGTCACGATGGAGGACACGGAGCCGGAGCTTTCCCCCCCCGCCCCCTCTGATCAGAACAGCCCCTCCCCCATCACCCCCCCCCTGGGTGTGATCAGCGAGGCCGTGGGCGAGCTCGGCCCGGTGATCGACGCCGAAGTGGCCCAGCGGGCTTGTCGGGAGGTTCTGCAGCAGGTGAAGCTCCACCAGGTGGACGGTGACGTCGCCGACCTGACCAATGGGGAGGCGGAGCCTGACAAGGAGGCGGAGCCTGAAACCGAGCTACCGTTAAGTGTCCCCGTGAAACCGCCGGCAGACGACCCGGAGGGCCCGGCCCCCGGCTCGGTGAAGAGCGCCCGACGGCGCCAGAGACACAACCCGTCCAAACAGTCGTGGCTGCTCCGCCTGTTCGAGTCCAAGCTGTTCGACGTCTCCATGGCGATCTCCTACCTGCACAGCTCCAAGGAGCCGGGGGTGCAGGCCTACATCGGGAACCGGCTCTTCAGCTTCGCCCACGATGACGTGGACTTCTACCTGCCGCAGCTGCTCAACATGTACATCCACATGGACGAGGACGTCGGGGACGCCATCAAGCCTTACGTGGTGGGTGTGGCCTGTGGCAGGGGGCGGGGCTTAACAGGACGTCGCGCTCTGATTGGACGTCTTTACGTTGAGGGTGAAAGTTAAACGAGTACAGTGATATGTAAACGTAATAATGGTTATGTATTCATTAATCGTACATTAACCTCGTATCGTGTATCAACACTAACGCGCCTCCACTATAGAGGATGATCATCTGTTTACTCACACTTAGATTTTTAACACTTCCTGTTTCTAAAAATGAACTAACCGTCGTCATGAAGTCACATTGATGTTGTTATCTGGAGGATCAACGACGCTGCAGCGAGTACGAAGTAGACTTACTCTGACGGGTGATGTGATGTATGTGTTTATCATTATCAGTGTGTTTTCATACAGAACGCAGTGATCTTCTGCTTTCATTTTCATTCTGGTATCTTCTTGATAATTGTGAGCATAAATCAACGAAAGCTTTTCTTACTTCCTGTTGAAGTTCCTGCTCCGTGACCTTTGACCCCTGCGTGTTGCGTTCAGGTGCACCGCTGCAGACAGAGCATCTCCTTCAGCCTGCGCTGCGCCTGGCTGCTGGGAGCGTACTCCTCCGACATGCACATCTCCACGCAGCGTCACTCCAGAGGCACCAAGCTGAGGAAGCTCATCCTGTCCGATGAACTCAAACCGTCGGGGTCCCGGGCCCGCAGAGACCCCCTGACTCTGACGCCTTTCTGTCCGTTGGCGGCGTCCACCGGCGAGCACAGCCTGTCGCCCTCCAAACGCACACATCAGCGCTCCAAGTCGGACGCCACCGTCAGCATCAGTCTGAGCAGCAACCTGAAGAGGACGGCCAGCAACCCCAAGGTGGAGAGCAGCCAGGACGAGGTAAGACCGGCTCCTGTGGGGGTCCAAGATCCGACTTCAAACCACAGATTATATCATTTATTTAGTCGACGAGAAATTGCGCTTTTTTTGTGATAAAACGAGAATAAAACCAAATAAAAATCGTTTTTCATTTTTTTGATTATTTATTTTGCACAATTTAAACAATAAAATGAAAATAAACAAAGATAACAGAGATGAATAATATGACAGAGCAGCAAGAGGCCTCCACCTTTATAACATGAAACACAAAACAAGATCTTTGTGTTCAGAAGACGTTTGACTCCTTTAGTCCCCAACAGTAACAGTTATTACCATGTATCAGTGGCGGGCCGTGCATTGTATACATGGGCCTTCACTGCTGTCCTGCAGGTGAAATACCACCTTATAACCACATGATGGCGCCACAGATATGATCAGTTCCTAAGGCTGTACCTCTGTACGCACCGTTCGGTACTTGCAATACGTTTGAATAGTAGAGAGCATCTGGAAAATGCAGAAGCTTAAATTCAGGAACACATCATGTTTTCTGCGCTGATGGAGGTCAGTGGTGTTCAGCTGGTCTGGCTGTGGGACCCACCATCACTCCAAAATGACAAGTCACGGCCAAAGACATCGTCTTATGATTTTACTTTCACAACTTGAGGATTGTACGTACTGCTCTGCAGTAATGTTGCACGGTGTATCGATACTAAAAAGGTACCGCGGTACCTGTACGTAAAAAACAATACGATTTTGCATATTTTTAGTGTCGATACTTTATTAAAATAGCGCGATCAGAGCGCACGCGCTGCTCCGCTCCCTGTCACGCTGCCTGCAGGCATGCAAGGGGGCGGGGCTACCCAGCGCTCACAGCAACAGGCAGCGCTCACTCACAGCGAGCGATGCAGGGGAGACATGGGTCCGTGTACGTTTTAGTCATCTGTTTTACCATTAATTCGGAAAAAACTAAATACGGAGATACCATGGTATTCTCGTTTTTCGATTCAAACTGGAAATGGGCGGTCGTATTTCCGTTTTTGGTTCTGAATTAAAAAACGGAAAAACCAAGAACCAAAGTCAAATAACGAGCCGTATTTCGTTTTTGCAAATCCCTTTTTTGTTTTTTCCTTTTAAAACGAGACATAGAGCACAACAGGTAACCCGGAACCAGAATATTTCAAAATAAAAGTATGCAAGATATAAATTAATTAATAAATCTGGGCCGATGGGAGTGTGTTAGCATCAGTAGTTGACGACATGCTGTTTAATATTCATTTATCAATGTACACAGCAATAATCAACTTTTCGATTAATCGGTGCATTGTTGAGAAAGGGCCAGCTCAAATCGTAGCAGCGGCAGCTAGTAGAGGCACTTCCTGTTGCAAACTCAGCTGCCACGACTTTGTCGTTATTTGACATTATGTGACAATACATTAAGGTCATTGAAGGTATGACTGTTGGTAGTTGTAATCGGTTTATTAAAAAAGGCAGAATTGTAATAGTATGGCTACTCGTTTTTATTAGCACGCTAATGTAGGCTAACATCAGTTGAGACTTGTTGCCCAAGGGAACCACACAGATGTTTTATTTATTACTATTACAGATAAATATACCAGTATCGTATCGAATTCTGGTATCGTATTGTAAGTATCGGGTATCATGATACTTATGGCAGGTATCGTATCCAAGTCATAATTTTGGTATCGTGACAGCCCTGCTCTGCAGTGTCTTTCCTCGTCTCAGTCCTCTGTGTCATGGTGTGGTACATCTCGCTCAGTCAGAATGCTCATATTTGATTGGCTGAGCTGCATCACGTGATGTGATTCACTACCCGACAGCCTCTGCTGTTAAGTTTCGTTTCACGATAGTCACGTGCTCGCCCACTGACCAATCACAGCGCACTCTGCACCTCGCATGGACAATGAGCTGCACTAATGCTGACGTACTTGTAGGCCAGCTACCAGCTCTGACCCCCAACATGTCAAACTAGAGATCTGATTGGTTGAACACTATGACAATCAACAATATCGTCCCCATTCACTTAAAGTGCACGTGGATGCACTTGTGAGTCTGCAGGCCTCTGGCTCTGTTCTACCTAGAGACACAGAGGTGAGATCTGATTGGATAAAAGCTCTACTTAAAACAAGCTGCACTGGAAGCAGAGCAACTGAAGAAGACAGTAGCTGTGCAATGAGAACATAAGATAATGGGGAAAATATTTTATAAATTAAAATACATGTAGTGTATTTAAGAAACATTATTAAATTATAAAATAGATATAACTTTGTGATTCTGTTTAGGCCAGCAGAGAAGGCCTTGCAGGCCCTGACGGCCCACCACTGCCATATATATATATATATATATATATATATATATATATATATATATATATATATATATATATATATATATATATATATATATATATATATATATATATAATAACAATCATTATGCTCATGCTTCAGTTGACATGTTGCATTAACGATGCAGACATTACATATGAAGATCATGTGAGGTTAAACATTGTGTTGACATAACTGAAGTAAACGTTCACATGAGAGGAAATACGACCAACGGATTGTTTTTATTGATCAATCGATTCATTGATATAACAATTCATCTACCAAAAATACATATCAAATATTAATGTTTCATATTTGAGTTTTTATTCAACAGTCTTCACTGGAACACAAACAAAAGCAAGGAGAGAATGAAGCGTCTGACAGATGACGAGTGAGTGTGAGACGCAACAATGAGTTTAATTAAATCACTGCTTTCACAGCAGCTCTCCCTCAACTGGAGAACTCTACATGGTTATTACATGGTTATTACTAGGGGTGGGAATCACCAGAGGTCCCGCGATATGATATTATCACGATACTGCGATATTCTGAGGATTGTGATAACATATTTTGCGATTTATTACTTTTTTCCACTTCAAATGATGTCTCCAAAGGAAAACTGTGTCAACATGTTTTATCTGATAAGATCAAGTTTTCAGTCTGTTCATCTCACTTCAATCATTTTTGTTGCAGCAGAATATGATTGTCGAGCAGACAGACTGACCAACAATGTCATGAATGTTGCATGAACCTGACAAACTGAACTGTTTGTGTTACTACATCGTCCAACTGAACTAAATGCAAACGTGTGGACTCAGCATATGAACTATAACTTATATAAGTAGGATATTAGAGTTATATAACTCAGTGTAACTTGTATAAGTAGGATATTAGAGTTATATAACTCAGTATAACTTATATAAGTAGGATATTAGAGTTATATAACTCAGTATATGAACTATAACTTGTATAAGTAGGACACGTGTCACGTGTTGAAGTGTCCCTGAGCAATACACTGAACCCCTGACGGCTCCCCGGGCGCCTGTCATTTCCCCCTTAAAGGGATAAAGATAGTATAATAAAAAAAAAAATTTAAATTATAAGACTTATATAACTCAGTATAACTTGTGATGCGTGGACGTGGAGGCAGAGAGCCAGTTATGCGCCGCTCTCTCCCCATGAGCCGGCTGCTGTTGGCAGATTTAACTCCGTTGTGAGGTCAGATTGAGCGTGTGAGCGAAACACTTCACATGCAGGAATCCCGCTAAGCCGCTAGGCCATGCGTCGCGTCCATGCGTCGCGTCCATGCGTCGCGTCCACTCTAAATGGACCATCATGTACGAAATGAACATCATGCTGTATTGAAGAAGACTTGAAACTAGAGAGTGGTCCAGTCCCAAACATGGATGGAGCTGCCGTAAAGTCCTGGAACACCAACACCAATGAAGTTGACGAGTTATCAGACAGAATTGTCGACTTGTTTAACTCTGTTTATTCACAATGGTGCTGATTGGCTGATTGTTAGTCCCCCTCGTTCCATTCGTTGGCTCGAGTACGTCACAATACCAGACAAGTCAATCGATTCGAACTTGGTGAACTGGGCGGATTCAAAGGTCTGGACCCAGGAAATAGATACCCTCATGTCTTACTGGAAGTGGAACAAAGATTCGAACTTGGTGTAAACATTGTAAAAGGTAATAAATCAAGAGAGAAGTAGAGTCATTTTCTCATAGACTTCTATACAACCAGAGGAGTTCACTCTGTAGAACTGGAGGTTAGAAGAAAGAAGAAACCATTTTTATTGTCATATACATTTTTACACATACACGAAATTTGACTACTGCATTTGCCCCATCCCTGTATATAGGGAGCAGTGGGCTGCCATTGATCGGCGCCCGGGGAGCCGGGGGTTCAGTGTCTTGCTCAGGTACACTTCGACACGTGACACGTCCCAGTCGGGGATCGAACCGTTGACCTTCCGGTTCCTAGACAACCCAGTGCGCCACGGTCTACCTTAGGTTTTCCGAGGTAGACGTTACTCCTCTAGATCTTTACATAGACTCCCTTCAGAAGAGCTTTGGTTTTGAAAGTGCTTTATGAATAAAAAAATACTTTATTTCGACTGCATTAACATGAAATTGTTGTGGTTCTGTTGTTGTGTCTTCAGGTGGTGGAGCCTGTCGATATGTACTGGAAGTGCGACCTGGCGAACCCTCACACCACTCACTGTCTGAGCAACGGTCAGATCATGATCAGCTGTATCGGAGACCCGTCTGGCAACGGCAAAGGTGAGGCGACCAGCAACCGTGTGACATTAATGCAGTTGAAATAAAGTATTTCTTTATTCTAGACTCTAGGTTCTAGACTGGTGGACGGTATCAGTGATGCACCTGCTGTCGTTCCTCTTTAGGTGGTTTCGTCCTGCTGGACGGTGAGACGTTCGAGTTGGTCGGTAACTGGGAGCACCCGGGTGAAGCCGCACCTTTTGGATACGACTTCTGGTACCAACCTCGACACAACGTGATGATCAGCACTGAATGGGGTGCACCCAAAGCTCTGGCTAACGGTTTTAATCCCGCACATGTCAAAGAAGGTGAGTTAAGAGGAAACATCAATCTTTCTTCAATCCTCCCAGTAAGACTCCAGTCAGTAGCAATGGGCCTCCAGATTCTGGTCCCAGTATTAAGTCAGCCCCACAGAGTTCTAGATGCCAGTAAGACTCCAGTCAAAAACAGATGGTTCTTTGAGTTGATCCCAGTAAGACCCAAATCAGTGCACCTGGGTTCTAGGTTCCTATGCCAGTACGAATCCAGTCGGTATCACAAGGTTATTGATCCTAGAAAGGCTTGAGTCTTCATCACAGGGCTCTTTGTTCCACTTCCAGTAAGACATTAGGGTATCTATTTCCTGGGTCCAGACCTTTGAATCCGCCCAGTTCACCAAGTTCGAATTGTCAAAAATAGTTGAGATCCCAGGGAAGCTGCTTTAAATGAGGGAATACATGTTCGGTATGTAAATTAGGCTAAAGGGACATAAAGCGTATAATTATAGTTTAACGGATGAAATCTAATAATCATTTTAAAGCAAGCGTGTATTATATAACAAATGTAAAGTGATTTTAACAAATGTAAACCTGATAATCCTGGAGATCGAATCCACTTAACAATCCCTTACGGTTTTAGAAGTAATCCTAGCCGTTAAAACCTAACCTGGCAATTTACCAAGAGCCCGGATCCAAAAGAGGGAAGCTGCAATAACTGACGCGACTGGTAGGAGTGCCCGGGGCCAGGGTGGCCCCTCAGCCGAGTGCGCATTTACCGGAGGAAGCAGGGTAGACGTCAGGAGTAACGGCAGTTAGCAGAGCCAGGCGAGTTCCCTCGCAAGAACACCAGCTCGACAATCTTTTAATAGAGAGCTGAGTCAGTAAGTAGCCCTGTATCGGGCCAGAGAACCCCGGGATCTAACACGTGGCGCCCAACAAGAAGAAGAACCCCGGCAGCCGAGAGAGGCTGTCGTTCGTGTACGAAAGACCCGAGGAAAAGAGACTTGGGTAGAAAGTAACGCTGCCCAATGCTCAGTGAAGTCCGATTGCGAGACATCCACGCATCGAAGCTGTGCGTGGTATTTACAAGCCGGCACAGGAGAAGCCGCAGGCGACGGGGAGCATCGACCAGAATCATCCGACCTGTAGAGGGGCCAGAGCCTGATCCCATCCTGACTCGACGAGAGGCTTTGGGAGGAAGGCGACTCGAGACAACAAAGACAAAGTCCAAGATGCAAGAGCAGCAGAACGGACCAGACGTTCCAGGGACCGGCCGGCAGACGGAGGCGACCCAGCGGGACGAGCCAGCGGCCCCGATGAAGGAATCGCCACCGGACGGCAGCGAGGACCAGAGGGATGACGCGGCAGAACGAGCGGCATCGGGAGAACCGACACCGGATAAAGACAACAGAGGCAACGTCCAACATCAGGTCATCCTGTACGGAAGAGGATGGACCACCTGGGACGCTGCCATCCAACAACACCTAACCAACCTACATCAGGAAGAAAGTAGGGCGTCGGTTAAAAGAGAAGTAGAACAGCAGTGCAAAGAGAAGGTTGAAAAGAGCTAGTCATAACTGATAGTTATTACTGTGCTCAGGCCCTTAACGAAGACCTGTCCATATGGGAGGAAAATGGGTTTGAGAGCGCTAAAAGTAAAAAAAGTGGCTCATCAAGACCTATGGAGAAAAATAGCCGAATTACGGCTAAGCATGGAGCTTGAAGTGGTGCACCAGAGGGCCCACACGCGAGAAGAAATTCACTGGCAAGGAAACGAAGAAATGGATTGTTTCGTCCAGATGAGACAAATTGTCTTTGTTGGGATCGAGAAGTGGGAAGATTTGCCCAAAGGAAGGGTAGTCCCAGAAGAGAGCGTGGAGGAGGTGGTGCAGGCGGTGCATGGCGCACTAGGATATGCAGGCACCGTTCCAACGCAAAGGGAACTGGAAAAGCAGCGACTCTGGATTCCTGAAAAAGAAGTCCGCAGAATCCTAAAAAACTGTGAGTTGTGTGGTCGATACAACGCAGGAAGGAGAGGACAAAGGGTGGGGGGGACTCACCATTAAGAAAAGAGGAATCCAAGGAGTAGGGCAGCTGAAGCCAGTTCCGTACTAGGAGAAAACCAGGAACTCAAGAATGGCCACCAACATACAAGATTACCCTCGGCCGAGTGCGCATTTACCGGAGGAAGCAGGGTAGACGTCAGGAGTAACGGTAGTTAGCAGAGCCAGGCGAGTTCCCTCGCAAGAACACCAGCTCGACAATCTTTTAATAGAGAGCTGAGTCAGTAAGTAGCCCCGTATCGGGCCAGAGAACCCCGGGATCTAACAGAATCGATTGACTTGTCTGGTATTGTGACGTAATCGAGCCAACGAGTGGAACAAGGGGGACTAACAATTAGCCAATCAGCACCATTGTGAATAAACGGAGTTAAACAAGTCGACAATTCTGTCTGATAACTCGTCAACTTCATTGGTGTTGGTGTTCCAGGACTCTACGGCAGCTCCATCCATGTTTGGGACTGGACCACCCACAGGAAGCTGCAGACCCTCGATCTGGGGGAGGAGGGGGCCATTCCCCTCGAGATCCGATTCCTTCATGACCCCGATGCCACAGAGGGCTACGTGGGATGTGCTTTAAACTCTGTAGTCTTCAGATTCTACAAAACATCAGTCAGTACCATAGGGTTCTAGTTCTAAGTAAGGCTTTAGTTGGTACCACAGGCCTCTAGAACCCAGCGAAACTCAAGTGACTACTATAGGGTTCTAGATCTAAATCAGGCTATGGTGAGTATCACGGAGCGCTAGCACCGAGAGAGACTCTAGTCAGTACCACAGGGTTATAGATCAAAGTAAGGCGATAGTACCACAGGGTAGAACCCAGCGAGACTTAAGTCAGTACCATAAGGTTCCAGATCAAAGTGAGGCTATAGTTGGTACCACAGGGCCCTAGAACCCAGCGAGAGTCCAGTCAGTACCACAGGGTTCTAGATCCAAGTAAGCTTAAGTTGGTACCACAAGGCTCTAGAATCCAGCTAGGTTCAAGTCAGTACTATTGGGTTCTAGAGCTAAGTAAGGCTATAGTGAGTACCACAGGGCTCTATAACCCAGCTAGACTCCAGTCAGTGCTACAGGGTTCTAGGTTCTGATCCCAGGAAGACTTCAGACAGCACTGCAGGGTTCTAGGTTTGACTCCCAATACGATTCCAGTCTGTTCCACACAGTTCATAATGAATTATCTGTTCCATTTAGTGACGACCACTTACAGATACAGAGCCACAAAACTAAACTACCCTGAACTTTACACTTTTTAGCCTTTAGACGCTGAAGGTATTTCACCAACCAACCCTCAATCAAGCCAAACACATTGTCACTGAGAGCATGTTAGCATGCTGATGTTAGCATTTAGCTCAAAGCACAGAGATGATTGTGTTACTTCAGACTCGTCTGGCTTTGTGTGTCTTCAGAAAGGTGACTGGGCTGCAGAGAAAGTGATCAATATTCCCAGTAAGAAGGTAGAGGGATGGGTGCTACCTGAGATGCCTGGTAAGTCTGTCTGCCTGTCTGTCTCTCTGTCTATCTCTCAGTCTGTCTGGTTGCATGACTGGTTTCCTGTCTGTCTGCGCAGGTCTGATCACAGACATCCTGATCTCATTGGACGACCGTTATCTCTACTTCAGCAACTGGCTCCACGGTGACATCAGACAGTATGACATCACAGACAGGAGGAACCCACGATTGGTCGGCCAGGTCTGAACGTTACACCTGTCCAGTGACTAGAAGGTAAAAAGCTTCAGAGTGAGACAGCTCACCTGTCTGTCTGTTCCAGGTGTTTCTGGGAGGAAGCATCGTCAGTGACGGTCCCGTCAGAGTCCTGGAAGACTCGGAGAACCAGCAGCAGCCCCGCCCATGCTTCATCCAGGTACCACAGACAGGATGAGAGAGAGACAGGAAGCTGTGAGACAGGAGGCTGTGACAGGAGGCTGTGAGACAGGAAGCTGTGAGACAGGAAGCTGTGAGACAGGAAGCTGTGAGACAGGAGGCTGTGAGACAAGAAGCTGTGCGACAGGAAGCTGTGAGACAGGAAGCTGTGGGACAGGAGGCTGTGAGACAAGAAGCTGTGCGACAGGAAGATGTGAGACAGGAAGCTGTGCGACAGGAAGTTGTGCGACAGGAGGCTGTGAGACAGGAGGCTGTGAGACAGGAAGGTGTGAGGCAGGAAGCTGTGGGACAGGAAGCTGTGGGACAGGAAGCTGTGAGACAAGAAGCTGTGGGACAGGAAGCTGTGAGACAAGAAGCTGTGGGACAAGAAGCTGTGGGACAGGAGGCTGTGGGACAGGAGCCTGTGAGACAGGAAGCTGTGAGACAGGAAGCTGTGAGACAGGAAGCTGTGGGGCAGGAGGCTGTGGGGCAGGAAGCTGTGGGACAGGAAGCTGTGAGACAAGAAGCTGTGGGACAGGAGGCTGTGGGACAAGAAGCTGTGCGACAGGAAGCTGTGGGCCAGGACAGGATGGACTTGTGTCCAACATCCTTTCTTCTATCCTCTGCTTTATGATTGCTTGTTGATCTCTACCTGTCTCTCTCTCCACCTGTCTGTCTCTCAGGGGAGGCGTGTCCCTGGAGGTCCTCAGATGTTACAGCTGAGTTTAGACGGTCGGAGACTTTATGTGACGACGTCTCTCTACAGCGGCTGGGACAAACAGTTCTACCCCGACATGGCCAAGTGAGTACTACTGTAGTATACTGTAGTACTACTACAGCAACATACTGGATGACTACTACTGCTACAGACTGTCTGTATCGCTGTCTGTCTGACTGTCTCTCTCTCTATCTGTCTGTGCAGAGAGGGCTCCGTGATGATGCAGATCGATGTGGACTCAGTGGATGGGGGTCTCTCTGTGAATGAGAACTTCCTGGTGGACTTCGGTAAAGAACCCGGTGGTCCGTCTCTGGCTCACGAGCTCCGTTACCCTGGAGGAGACTGTACGTCTGATATCTGGCTGTAGAGACCTGAGACCTGATCCCGACCACCTGAGACCTGATCCCGACCACCTGAGACCTGAACCAGACCACCTGAGACCTGAACCACAGACCACCTGAGACCTGATCCCGACCACCTGAGACCTGAACCACAGACCACCTGAGACCTGATCCCGACCACCTGAGACCTGTACCACAGACCACCTGAGACCTGATCCCGACCACCTGAGACCTGTACCACAGACCACCTGAGACCTGATCGAGGAGGACACGTTCTGTTCCTCATTCATAGAACCCAAACAGGTTCCGGTTTAAATGTTCTGGTGAAACTGTTAAAAAGTTCACTGTGAGTGTGATCTGTCTTTAAAACCGACCAATCAGCTGTCAGCTTTTCAGTCTGTTAAATCAAACAAACCTGTCTGTCTGACCTGCAGCGCCCCCTGCTGCTCACTCTGTTCACACACAGTGTTTAAATAAAGTTCAGTTTGAAGCATCCTGTGTCTGATACACTCACCTGGAAACAAATAATATAATATCAAATAATATATATATATATTATATACAATATAATGTAGTGTACAAAAAATAATGTAATATTTACAGTAGCAGTATGGTATCGGTACTTGTACTGTACTTGAGCATTTAAATTGTGTGATACTTTCTACTACATGTCAGAGTAAATATTGTACTTTTACTACATTTGTCTGACAGCTTTAATTAATTCACAGATTCAGATTATAATCAACTAATAAATGATGATTTATTATCATAGATTATATAAAGTCATTAAAATGAGCTCCACCTTAAAAGTGATGAACACATAGTATTTCTCCCATATCTACAATGTTGTATTAGTACTATTACTGCAGTAAAACATCAGAATACTTCTCTTTCCTCTGGTTAACATATAATAGCATACCTGTATATCAGGTTAATATACTCTACCCCAGAGGTAGCCAACACGGTGCCCGCGGGCATCCTGTCGCCCGCAGGGACCACGTGAGTCGCCCGCAAGACATGTTCTAAAAATAGCACTTGTCACCATGGAGCTCAGTCTAAAATTGTAGTTGCTGTTCTTTTTTAATCAAAAACGCTTGCAGAGAGTCGGGTACCCGGAGGCGCACGGCGGACAGCCAGGACGAGGCCGCAGCACCGCTCTGGGTTTTCAGGTTGTGAATGGCGGCGCTTCCAGTTGGCGCCAGACGCGCGCCGCGAGCGCACCACGTCGTCAGGTCCGTAAGTCCTCGGACAGGCCGCGGGGCAACAACTCGGGGGTGGCGGGGGTAGAGGCGAGGCAACGCAATCCGAGCGAAAAGGCCCAGACTAGAGGTCTGAACGCGGGCGCCCGAAGACGCTCGCGCGCCTCGGAGGGTTGGATCCCCGCTCGGCTACAGACGAGACTTTTTGCTCGTTTCTTGGTGGAGAAAAAGGTTCCGTTGGAAGAGCTGGTGTCGGTGACAACAGACGGGCTCCCGCCATGACGGGCCGGCATGCAGGCTTCATTGCGCAATGCAAAGGTGACCCAGACTTCACTACATGTCCACATCACCACTGCATCATTCAGCAGCAGGCGCTGTGTGCAGCAGGACCCGGCTTTGATCACGTGATGATACAAACATATCAGAGATGTGACACCTCTGACTTTTACATGTTGAAACAGATTAACAGAAGTAAAAGTTGCATGTTTAAATATGTATGTGTAGCTATACCATCATTGTTGTGGAAATCATTCTTAATAATGATTGTGATGAATAATTAACTGACATGTGATCAAACAGTCTCTTCACATATATTATTATTATTAAGGTGATCTGTGCAACTTTGTTATTCAGGAAGTTTGTATCAAATAGGTAGCCCTTCGTGCTACTCGGTACCCTTGAAGTAGCTCTCAGTTTAAAAAAGGTTGGTGACCCCTGCTCTACACAGTACAAACTGTAGGAACCTGCAGTACCTGTAGATCAGACCCCAGGCCAGCAGGTGGCAGCACTGCAGCAGAAGAAGAAGGAGCCGCTAGCTGCTACTGTTGACATGACGATCAGAGAGCGTCAATGGAGATAAACGGGACATAAAACATCGCTTCTAACGCACTGAACGGTCACCAGGTAACACACACACAGACACGTCACTGCACCTGGAAGAGCGCACCTGCGGCTGAGATGGAGCTAGCGTTAGCTTAGCATATAATACAGCTTTAAAAAAAAAAAAAGCCGAGCGAAGTTAGCAACAGTTGTCCTGAAAGTTAGCCGGCTAATGTAATGCTAATGCTAACATTAACCGGAGCTAGTAACGTTAGCTTTGGTGTGTTTAATCTCTTAAGCTAACCAGCTACAGGACGATGCTAATATTTAGTTAGCTGGTTAACGGTAGCTGCGTCTCAACTAAAGCTAAAGTTCACCCACATTAAGCTAAGCTTAGCTAAGCTAACAGTCTGTTGATGACTGAACTTTACACCTAAGAGAGTCGGAGCTAATGCTAACAACTAGCGAGCTTTAAATACAAAGCTAAGCTAACATCAGCTGACTTCTATTTATCAAACTGCTTCTTTAAACAGAGTACCACAGTGTAGAAGTACTCTGTTAAAGTAATAATACCACGGTGTAAAAGTACTCTCTTAAAGTACTAATACCACAGTGTAGAAGTACTCTGTTAAAGTAATAATACCACGGTGTAAAAGTACTCTCTTAAAGTACTAATACCACAGTGTAGAAGTACTCTGTTAAAGTACTAACACCACAGTGTAGAAGTACCCTGTTAAAGTACTAATACCACGGTGTAAAAGTACTCTCTTAAAGTACTAATACCACGGTGTAAAAGTACACTCTTAAAGTACTAATACCACAGTGTAGAAGTACCCTGTTAAAGTACTAATACCACAGTGTAGAAGTACTCTGCTAAAGTACAAATACCACAGTGTAGAGGTACCCTGTTAAAGTACTAATACCACGATGTAGAAGTACTCTCTTGAAGTACTAATACCACAGTGTAGAGGTACATTGTTAAAGTACTAATACCACGGTGTAGAGGTACCCTGTTAAAGTACTAATACCACAGTGTAGAAGTACTCTCTTAAAGTACTAATACCACAGTGTAGAAGTACTCTCTTAAAGTACTAATACCACAGTGTAGAAGTACTCTCTTGAAGTACTAATACCACGGTGTAGAAGTACTCTCTTAAAGTACTAATACCACGGTGTAGAAGTACTCTCTTAAAGTACTAATACCACAGTGTAGAAGTACCCTGTTAAAGTACTAATACCACAGTGTAGAAGTACTCTGTTAAAGTACTAATACCACAGTGTAGAAGTACTCTGTTAAAGTACTAATACCACAGTGTAGAGGTACATTGTTAAAGTACTAATACCACAGTGTAGAAGTACTCTGTTAAAGTACTAATACCACAGTGTAGAAGTACTCTCTTAAAGTACTAATACCACGGTGTAGAAGTACTCTGTTAAAGTACTTATACCACGGTGTAGAAGTACTCTGTTAAAGTACTAATACCACGGTGTAGAAGTACTCTGTTAAAGTACTAATACCACAGTGTAGAAGTACTCTGTTGAAGTACTAATACCACAGTGTAGAAGTACTCTCTTAAAGTACTAATACCACGGTGTAGAGGTACCCTGTTAAAGTACCAATACCACGGTGTAGAAGTACTCTCTTAAAGTACTAATACCACAGTGTAGAAGTACCCTGTTAAAGTACGAATACCACAGTGTAGAAGTACTCTGTTAAAGTACTAATACCACGGTGTAGAAGTACTCTGTTAAAGTACTAATACCACAGTGTAGAAGTACTCTGTTGAAGTACTAATACCACAGTGTAGAAGTACTCTCTTAAAGTACTAATACCACGGTGTAGAGGTACCCTGTTAAAGTACCAATACCACGGTGTAGAAGTACTCTCTTAAAGTACTAATACCACAGTGTAGAAGTACCCTGTTAAAGTACGAATACCACAGTGTAGAAGTACTCTCTTAAAGTACTAATACCACAGTGTAGAAGTACTCTCTTAAAGTACTAATACCACAGTGTAGAAGTACTCTCTTGAAGTACTAATACCACGGTGTAGAGGTACTCTCTTAAAGTACTAATACCACGGTGTAGAAGTACTCTGTTAAAGTACTAATACCACGGTGTAGAAGTACTCTGTTAAAGTACTAATACCACAGTGTAGAAGTACTCTCTTAAAGTACTAATACCACAGTGTAGAAGTACTCTCTTGAAGTACTAATACCACGGTGTAGAGGTACTCTCTTAAAGTACTAATACCACAGTGTAGAAGTACTCTCTTCAAGTACTAATACCACGGTGTAGAGGTACTCTCTTAAAGTACTAATACCACAGTGTAGAAGTACTCTCTTGAAGTACTAATACCACGGTGTAGAGGTACTCTCTTAAAGTACTAATACCACAGTGTATTCACCAGAAAGACTCTAACAAAGGAAACTGGTGTTTCCTCCTAGAAGCCTCCTCTCTCCTTGTCTCCTCACGAGTCACGAGAGGAGACGTTAGCGGAATGAGGTCCAATCAGAAGAGACGCCGCCCCCCCTTGTGAAATGTTCAGTGGGTGGAGAGACAACTCTTTGACCTTTCCTCTGTTTCAGCCGATGAGGGCGGAGCTTCCCAGCGGTCACGATGGAGGACACGGAGCCGGAGCTTTCCCCCCCCGCCCCCTCTGATCAGAACAGCCCCTCCCCCATCACCCCCCCCCTGGGTGTGATCAGCGAGGCCGTGGGCGAGCTCGGCCCGGTGATCGACGCCGAAGTGGCCCAGCGGGCTTGTCGGGAGGTTCTGCAGCAGGTGAAGCTCCACCAGGTGGACGGTGACGTCGCCGACCTGACCAATGGGGAGGCGGAGCCTGACAAGGAGGCGGAGCCTGAAACCGAGCTACCGTTAAGTGTCCCCGTGAAACCGCCGGCAGACGACCCGGAGGGCCCGGCCCCCGGCTCGGTGAAGAGCGCCCGACGGCGCCAGAGACACAACCCGTCCAAACAGTCGTGGCTGCTCCGCCTGTTCGAGTCCAAGCTGTTCGACGTCTCCATGGCGATCTCCTACCTGCACAGCTCCAAGGAGCCGGGGGTGCAGGCCTACATCGGGAACCGGCTCTTCAGCTTCGCCCACGATGACGTGGACTTCTACCTGCCGCAGCTGCTCAACATGTACATCCACATGGACGAGGACGTCGGGGACGCCATCAAGCCTTACGTGGTGGGTGTGGCCTGTGGCAGGGGGCGGGGCTTAACAGGACGTCGCGCTCTGATTGGACGTCTTTACGTTGAGGGTGAAAGTTAAACGAGTACAGTGATATGTAAACGTAATAATGGTTATGTATTCATTAATCGTACATTAACCTCGTATCGTGTATCAACACTAACGCGCCTCCACTATAGAGGATGATCATCTGTTTACTCACACTTAGATTTTTAACACTTCCTGTTTCTAAAAATGAACTAACCGTCGTCATGAAGTCACATTGATGTTGTTATCTGGAGGATCAACGACGCTGCAGCGAGTACGAAGTAGACTTACTCTGACGGGTGATGTGATGTATGTGTTTATCATTATCAGTGTGTTTTCATACAGAACGCAGTGATCTTCTGCTTTCATTTTCATTCTGGTATCTTCTTGATAATTGTGAGCATAAATCAACGAAAGCTTTTCTTACTTCCTGTTGAAGTTCCTGCTCCGTGACCTTTGACCCCTGCGTGTTGCGTTCAGGTGCACCGCTGCAGACAGAGCATCTCCTTCAGCCTGCGCTGCGCCTGGCTGCTGGGAGCGTACTCCTCCGACATGCACATCTCCACGCAGCGTCACTCCAGAGGCACCAAGCTGAGGAAGCTCATCCTGTCCGATGAACTCAAACCGTCGGGGTCCCGGGCCCGCAGAGACCCCCTGACTCTGACGCCTTTCTGTCCGTTGGCGGCGTCCACCGGCGAGCACAGCCTGTCGCCCTCCAAACGCACACATCAGCGCTCCAAGTCGGACGCCACCGTCAGCATCAGTCTGAGCAGCAACCTGAAGAGGACGGCCAGCAACCCCAAGGTGGAGAGCAGCCAGGACGAGGTAAGACCGGCTCCTGTGGGGGTCCAAGATCCGACTTCAAACCACAGATTATATCATTTATTTAGTCGACGAGAAATTGCGCTTTTTTTGTGATAAAACGAGAATAAAACCAAATAAAAATCGTTTTTCATTTTTTTGATTATTTATTTTGCACAATTTAAACAATAAAATGAAAATAAACAAAGATAACAGAGATGAATAATATGACAGAGCAGCAAGAGGCCTCCACCTTTATAACATGAAACACAAAACAAGATCTTTGTGTTCAGAAGACGTTTGACTCCTTTAGTCCCCAACAGTAACAGTTATTACCATGTATCAGTGGCGGGCCGTGCATTGTATACATGGGCCTTCACTGCTGTCCTGCAGGTGAAATACCACCTTATAACCACATGATGGCGCCACAGATATGATCAGTTCCTAAGGCTGTACCTCTGTACGCACCGTTCGGTACTTGCAATACGTTTGAATAGTAGAGAGCATCTGGAAAATGCAGAAGCTTAAATTCAGGAACACATCATGTTTTCTGCGCTGATGGAGGTCAGTGGTGTTCAGCTGGTCTGGCTGTGGGACCCACCATCACTCCAAAATGACAAGTCACGGCCAAAGACATCGTCTTATGATTTTACTTTCACAACTTGAGGATTGTACGTACTGCTCTGCAGTAATGTTGCACGGTGTATCGATACTAAAAAGGTACCGCGGTACCTGTACGTAAAAAACAATACGATTTTGCATATTTTTAGTGTCGATACTTTATTAAAATAGCGCGATCAGAGCGCACGCGCTGCTCCGCTCCCTGTCACGCTGCCTGCAGGCATGCAAGGGGGCGGGGCTACCCAGCGCTCACAGCAACAGGCAGCGCTCACTCACAGCGAGCGATGCAGGGGAGACATGGGTCCGTGTACGTTTTAGTCATCTGTTTTACCATTAATTCGGAAAAAACTAAATACGGAGATACCATGGTATTCTCGTTTTTCGATTCAAACTGGAAATGGGCGGTCGTATTTCCGTTTTTGGTTCTGAATTAAAAAACGGAAAAACCAAGAACCAAAGTCAAATAACGAGCCGTATTTCGTTTTTGCAAATCCCTTTTTTGTTTTTTCCTTTTAAAACGAGACATAGAGCACAACAGGTAACCCGGAACCAGAATATTTCAAAATAAAAGTATGCAAGATATAAATTAATTAATAAATCTGGGCCGATGGGAGTGTGTTAGCATCAGTAGTTGACGACATGCTGTTTAATATTCATTTATCAATGTACACAGCAATAATCAACTTTTCGATTAATCGGTGCATTGTTGAGAAAGGGCCAGCTCAAATCGTAGCAGCGGCAGCTAGTAGAGGCACTTCCTGTTGCAAACTCAGCTGCCACGACTTTGTCGTTATTTGACATTATGTGACAATACATTAAGGTCATTGAAGGTATGACTGTTGGTAGTTGTAATCGGTTTATTAAAAAAGGCAGAATTGTAATAGTATGGCTACTCGTTTTTATTAGCACGCTAATGTAGGCTAACATCAGTTGAGACTTGTTGCCCAAGGGAACCACACAGATGTTTTATTTATTACTATTACAGATAAATATACCAGTATCGTATCGAATTCTGGTATCGTATTGTAAGTATCGGGTATCATGATACTTATGGCAGGTATCGTATCCAAGTCATAATTTTGGTATCGTGACAGCCCTGCTCTGCAGTGTCTTTCCTCGTCTCAGTCCTCTGTGTCATGGTGTGGTACATCTCGCTCAGTCAGAATGCTCATATTTGATTGGCTGAGCTGCATCACGTGATGTGATTCACTACCCGACAGCCTCTGCTGTTAAGTTTCGTTTCACGATAGTCACGTGCTCGCCCACTGACCAATCACAGCGCACTCTGCACCTCGCATGGACAATGAGCTGCACTAATGCTGACGTACTTGTAGGCCAGCTACCAGCTCTGACCCCCAACATGTCAAACTAGAGATCTGATTGGTTGAACACTATGACAATCAACAATATCGTCCCCATTCACTTAAAGTGCACGTGGATGCACTTGTGAGTCTGCAGGCCTCTGGCTCTGTTCTACCTAGAGACACAGAGGTGAGATCTGATTGGATAAAAGCTCTACTTAAAACAAGCTGCACTGGAAGCAGAGCAACTGAAGAAGACAGTAGCTGTGCAATGAGAACATAAGATAATGGGGAAAATATTTTATAAATTAAAATACATGTAGTGTATTTAAGAAACATTATTAAATTATAAAATAGATATAACTTTGTGATTCTGTTTAGGCCAGCAGAGAAGGCCTTGCAGGCCCTGACGGCCCACCACTGCCATATATATATATATATATATATATATATATATATATATATATAATAACAATCATTATGCTCATGCTTCAGTTGACATGTTGCATTAACGATGCAGACATTACATATGAAGATCATGTGAGGTTAAACATTGTGTTGACATAACTGAAGTAAACGTTCACATGAGAGGAAATACGACCAACGGATTGTTTTTATTGATCAATCGATTCATTGATATAACAATTCATCTACCAAAAATACATATCAAATATTAATGTTTCATATTTGAGTTTTTATTCAACAGTCTTCACTGGAACACAAACAAAAGCAAGGAGAGAATGAAGCGTCTGACAGATGACGAGTGAGTGTGAGACGCAACAATGAGTTTAATTAAATCACTGCTTTCACAGCAGCTCTCCCTCAACTGGAGAACTCTACATGGTTATTACATGGTTATTACTAGGGGTGGGAATCACCAGAGGTCCCGCGATATGATATTATCACGATACTGCGATATTCTGAGGATTGTGATAACATATTTTGCGATTTATTACTTTTTTCCACTTCAAATGATGTCTCCAAAGGAAAACTGTGTCAACATGTTTTATCTGATAAGATCAAGTTTTCAGTCTGTTCATCTCACTTCAATCATTTTTGTTGCAGCAGAATATGATTGTCGAGCAGACAGACTGACCAACAATGTCATGAATGTTGCATGAACCTGACAAACTGAACTGTTTGTGTTACTACATCGTCCAACTGAACTAAATGCAAACGTGTGGACTCAGCATATGAACTATAACTTATATAAGTAGGATATTAGAGTTATATAACTCAGTGTAACTTGTATAAGTAGGATATTAGAGTTATATAACTCAGTATAACTTATATAAGTAGGATATTAGAGTTATATAACTCAGTATATGAACTATAACTTGTATAAGTAGGACACGTGTCACGTGTTGAAGTGTCCCTGAGCAATACACTGAACCCCTGACGGCTCCCCGGGCGCCTGTCATTTCCCCCTTAAAGGGATAAAGATAGTATAATAAAAAAAAAAATTTAAATTATAAGACTTATATAACTCAGTATAACTTGTGATGCGTGGACGTGGAGGCAGAGAGCCAGTTATGCGCCGCTCTCTCCCCATGAGCCGGCTGCTGTTGGCAGATTTAACTCCGTTGTGAGGTCAGATTGAGCGTGTGAGCGAAACACTTCACATGCAGGAATCCCGCTAAGCCGCTAGGCCATGCGTCGCGTCCATGCGTCGCGTCCATGCGTCGCGTCCATGCGTCGCGTCCATGCGTCGCGTCCATGCGTCGCGTCCATGCGTCGCGTCCATGCGTCGCGTCCATGCGTCGCGTCCATGCGTCGCGGCCATGCGTCGCGGCCATGCGTCGCGGCCATGCGTCGCGGCCATGCGTCGCGGCCATGCGTCGCGTCCATGCGTCGCGTCCATGCGTCGCGTCCATGCGTCGCGTCCATGCGTCGCGTCCATGCGTCGCGTCCATGCGTCGCGTCCATGCGTCGCGTCCATGCGTCGCGTCCATGCGTCGCGGCCATGCGTCGCGGCCATGCGTCGCGTCCATGCGTCGCGTCCATGCGTCGCGTCCATGCGTCGCGTCCATGCGTCGCGTCCATGCGTCGCGTCCATGCGTCGCGTCCATGCGTCGCGTCCATGCGTCGCGTCCATGCGTCGCGTCCATGCGTCGCGTCCATGCGTCGCGGCCATGCGTCGCGGCCATGCGTCGCGGCCATGCGTCGCGTCCATGCGTCGCGTCCATGCGTCGCGGCCATGCGTCGCGGCCATGCGTCGCGGCCATGCGTCGCGTCCATGCGTCGCGGCCATGCGCCGCGGCCATGCGCCGCGGCCATGCGCCGCGGCGCACAGTCCGACTGTAACAGTCGGGCTGTAGATACAGTTTTTTTATCTCCTGCTGGTTCTTCATGATAATTCATATTTTGAACTGGTTCCTGTGACGCGCCGACGCTCATTATGCAAATCAACCTGTTTTTGTAATCGATGACGTCAACGAATTCCACCAGCTCTCCTGAAAACAGTTCATCCACTATCTACAGACACACATACTGTACGAAGAATCTGGACAACTTAAACTGAAACCAAGTTTTTAATGAAACAAACAAACAGAATAAAAGTGGATCTGAGTCCACATCCTCTAATCCCTCTGACCTCTGACCTCTTCAGGACAGCAGCTCCAGCTCAGACAGTCTGGAGCTTAAGACTCGTCCCGTAAGTTCACCAGCGTCATGGTCTCCCTCCAGGGTGCATTGTGGGAAATGAAGTCTGTGATGGAGGTTGTGGGTTCTGGTTCAGTGTGCGGTGAAGTCCACAGACGTCCTGCTGGTTCTGAATGAATGGACACACCTGCAGGACGTCTGTGGACTCGTCAGTGATTCTTTATGTTGGATCCGATCAGCTGTTTGATGGTGTGGGTGAACCAATCGGGACGCAGAGATGATGGTCATGTGTTTGTGTGTCGGGTCTGTTATTTATGTTAATATCTTCATCATTATACCAACAGGACGACATGTGATCTGATGTGGTCCGATCAATATCAGTAGATATACATGTTTGATATTCATGTTGGTCAGGTGACCTCCAGTCACAGCTC
>NC_136642.1:742500-780000 GCF_949748355.1 Melanostigma gelatinosum | reverse complement strand
GCAAGATGCTTTTAACAGTACTAAAGTTGTCTTCTTCTCTGAACATCATAACATGTCGCTAGCTTCTAAGCTAATTTTAACATTACAGCCAATGGGGAAATGCTAACCGCGATTAGCATTAGCGAATATAGTGAATATAATATATATTCGTACATCTTTTCATACAGACATACTTACAGACTAAGGTCTCTCAAGGCTACCAAACTGAAGAAGTAAAACGAAGCAGCGTGTCTTCTCATTAGAATCTAAAAGCAACGAGGCAATAACTTGTTGCTCGTTGCTCATCTTGGTTTGCAATATAACTCTGCTGTCCGGAGTCTGCATTTAGGTCCTTGAACACACCACATCATGTACCGGTACCTTCATGGCTGAATGACAACGAATGGCTGAGATAAAGCAGACTATCATCATACCAGCCATTGTAAACACAATTATACATGAACTAAGATCATATCTGGAAGATTTGCCACAATTGTGAAAAAGCTGATCTTCTCATGCAGCGTGTTGACGTTGCTCATAGCTCTGAATAGCATTTACAGCTAACTGGCTTGGCCAGTTGCTGCTAGCACAACAGCTATTCAGAGCTATGAGCAACAACAGTTATTGCCTCATTGCTTTTCGTTTGGTAGCCGTGAGAGACCTTAGTCTGTAATGCAAGTATGACTGCATGAAAAGATGTACAAAGATATATTCTATATTCGCTAATGCTAATCGCGGTTAGCATTTCCCCATTGGCCGTAATGTTAAAATTAGCTTAGAAGCTAGCGAGTCGGATATGTACTGTTAAAAGCATCTTGCCGTTCAACCTTTTTTGTTCACAGTCCTAGTGAGAGGTAGGTCAAAGGTCAAAGGTACTTCATCCATATTGTAGCGACCCTGTCAGTAACAGCTGGTAGCAGAGGGGTTGCTGGTAGCAACTGTTCTGTGTCGGGAGCTAGTAAATGTTGTGTTAGACCGGAACCGGAAGTTGCGGTTGTTGTGGCAGAGAAAAGCTGCGGAAAAATCCGCATATAAAGCGCACCTGACTATAAGCCGACTCCTCAAAGCGTGGGGTAAAAAGTAGCGGCTTATAGTCCGAAAAGTACGGTAGTATATTTCAGACTGTAGTATAGTATATTTCAGACTGTAGTATAGTATATTTCAGACTGTAGTATAGTATATTTTTCAGACTGTAATGTTGTATATTTTTCAGACTGTAGTGGTGTATATTTCAGACTAGTGGTGTATATTTCAGACTAGTGTAGTATATTTCAGACTGTAGTGGTGTATATTTCAGACTGTAGTGTAGTATATTTCAGACTGTAGTGGTGTATATTTCAGACTGTAGTATAGTATATTTCAGACTGTAGTGTAGTATATTTGAGACTGTAGTGTAGTATATTTGAGACTGTAGTGGTGTATATTTGAGACTATAGTGTAGTATATTTCAGACTGTAGTGGTGTATATTTCAGACTGTAGTGGTGTATATTTCAGACTGTAGTGGTGTATATTTCAGACTGTAGTGTAGTATATTTCAGACTGTAGTGGTGTATATTTCAGACTGTAGTGTAGTATATTTCAGACTGTAGTGGTGTATATTTCAGACTGTAGTGGTGTATATTTCAGACTGTAGTGGTGTACATTTCAGACTGTAGTGGTGTACATTTCAGACTGTAGTGGTGTACATTTCAGACTGTAGTGGTGTACATTTCAGACTGTAGTGGTGTATATTTCAGACTAGTGGTGTATATTTCAGACTAGTGGTGTATATTTCAGACTGTAGTGGTGTATATTTCAGACTGTAGCGGTGTATATGTCAGACTGTAGCGGTGTATATGTCAGACTGTAGCGGTGTATATGTCAGACTGTAGCGGTGTATATGTCAGACTGTAGCGGTGTATATGTCAGACTGTAGCGGTGTATATGTCAGACTGTAGCGGTGTATATGTCAGACTGTAGCGGTGTATATTTCAGACTAGTTGTGTATATTTCAGACTAGTGGTGTATATTTCAGACTGGTGGTGTATATTTCAGACTAGTGGTGTATATTTCAGACTAGTGGTGTATATTTCAGACTAGTGGTGTATATTTCAGACTAGCGGTGTATATTTCAGACTGTAGCGGTGTATATTTCAGACTAGTGGTGTATATTTCAGACTGTAGTGGTGTATATTTCAGACTAGTGGTGTATATTTCAGACTAGTGGTGTATATTTCAGACTGTAGCGGTGTATATTTCAGACTAGTTGTGTATATTTCAGACTAGTGGTATATATTTCAGACTGTAGCGGTGTATATTTCAGACTAGTGGTGTATATTTCAGACTAGCGGTGTATATTTCAGACTAGTGGTGTATATTTCAGACTGTAGCGGTGTATATTTCAGACTAGTGGTGTATATTTCAGACTAGTGGTGTATATTTCAGACTAGTGGTGTATATTTCAGACTAGTGGTGTATATTTCAGACTAGCGGTGTATATTTCAGACTGTAGCGGTGTATATTTCAGACTAGTGGTGTATATTTCAGACTGTAGTGGTGTATATTTCAGACTAGTGGTGTATATTTCAGACTGTAGCGGTGTATATTTCAGACTAGTGGTGTATATTTCAGACTAGTGGTGTATATTTCAGACTGTAGCGGTGTATATTTCAGACTAGTGTGTATATTTCAGACTGTAGCGGTGTATATTTCAGACTGTATATGATACCTGACTGTGTGATCCCCTGCAGGAGGATCAGAGAAGGATCTCCTTACGGTCACCTTCCTCACTGGAGGCTTCTGTCTGTCATTGTTAAATGTGGAGACGACCTGAGACAGGAGCTGCTGGCCTTCCAGGTGCTGCAGCAGCTCAAGGTAATGCTTTGACATCACCAACGTCACGTGATCCCATCATGTAATTTGGTGTAAAGTACTGACGTATATATAACTCCTCCTCCTGCAGTCTATCTGGGAGCAGGAGCGGGTCCCCCTCTGGATCAAGCCCTATAAGATCCTGGTGCTGTCGTCAGACAGCGGGATGATTGAGCCGGTGATGAACGCCGTATCCCTCCACCAGGTGAAGAAGCAGAGCCAGCTGTCTCTGCTGGACTACTTCCTGCAGGAGCACGGAGCTCCGACCACCGAGGCCTTCCTGTCCGCTCAGAGGAACTTCGTCCAGAGCTGTGCCGGATACAGCCTCATCTGTTACCTGCTGCAGGTCAAGGACAGGTGAGGCCATGATGTCACCTCCTCTTCACTCACAGAGATGTAACCCTGCAGTGCTGTAACCCCTGACCCTGTCCTCGCAGGCACAACGGGAACATCCTAATGGACGCCGAAGGTCACATCATCCACATCGACTTCGGCTTCATCCTGTCCAGCTCTCCCAAAAACCTCGGCTTCGAAACGTCCGCCTTTAAACTCACCACCGAGTTCGTGGATGTGAGTTCAGGTTTTCATCTAGTCGTCACTGAGGAGGTTCTAAGGTTACTATATGGGTTCTAGTGGTTACATTATGGGTTCTACGGTTACTTTATGGGTTCTAGTGGTCACTGTGGAGGTTCTACGGTTACTTTATGGGTTATAGTGGTCACTGTGGAGGTTCTACGGTTACTTTATGGGTTCTAGTGGTCACTGTGGAGGTTCTATGGTTACTTTATGGGTTCTAGTGGTCGCTGTGGAGGTTCTAAGGTCACTTTATGGGTTCTAGTGGTTACATTATGGGTTCTACAGTTACTTTATGGGTTCTAGTGGTCACTGTGGAGGATCTAAGGTCACTTTATGGGTTCTAGTGGTTACATTATGGGTTCTACGGTTACTTTATGGGTTCTAGTGGTCACTGTGGAGGTTCTACGGTTACTTTATGGGTTATAGTGGTCACTGTGGAGGTTCTACGGTTACTTTATGGGTTATAGTGGTCACTGTGGAGGTTCTACGGTTACTTTATGGGTTATAGTGGTCACTGTGGAGGTTCTACGGTTACTTTATGGGTTCTAGTGGTCACTGTGGAGGTTCTATGGTTACTTTATGGGTTCTAGTGGTCACTGTGGAGGTTCTATGGTTACTTTATGGGTTCTAGTGGTCACTGTGGAGGTTCTACGGTTACTTTATGGGTTCTAGTGGTCGCTGTGGAGGTTCTACAGTTACTTTATGGGTTCTAGTGGTCACTGTGGAGGTTCTACGGTTACTTTATGGGTTCTAGTGATCACTGTGGAGGTTGTAAGGTTCCTGTAGGAGGTTCTAGTCATCACTGAGGAGGTTCTAAGGTGTGTGTCTCTCTCTCAGGTGATGGGCGGTCCAGATGGAGACATGTTTAACTACTACAGGATGTTGATGCTTCAGGGTCTGATAGGAGCCAGAAAACACATGGAGAAGGTTCTACAGATAGTGGAGATCATGCAGCAAGGTAACACACACACACCTACACACACACACACCTCTACCAGGTGCTAACATGCCCCCCCCCCCCCCCCCCAGGAACCCAGCTGCCCTGCTTCCACGGCTCCAGCACCATGAGAGGTCTGAAGGAACGGTTCCACATGAGTCTGACGGAGGAGCAGCTGCAGCTGTTAGTGGACCAGCTGGTGGACGGATCCATGAGATCTCTGACCACCAAGCTGTACGACGGCTTCCAGTACCTCACCAATGGGATCATGTGACCTGATGAGGTCATCGTGAGGTCATGTGACCCACGAAGAGACTGATGACCCTCCTGTTTTATAGCTGGACCTCAGAGACCATGAGCCTTCCTCTGCTGGTCCTCCTCTTCTTCTTTTATTCCACTTTTTCTTCTTCCTGTTGTTTCTTCTTCTTTTTCTATATTTGGGCAGATGGCCCTGATTGGCTGCTCAGCCGGACTCTTAGCCAATCAGAGAGCAGACGCAGTTCTTTTAGTTTGAAATGTGAACACTCCGCAGGTCGTCTGTTACCGTGGAGACGGATTGTTCATTCATGTTTTATCTGTTCAGCTGTAAAAACACTGAAAACAGTTAATAAATAACTTTGTGTCAGAAAGTGATTCTTTCATCTTTCCTACTTTTTGTTAAGAACTAAAATAAACGTCTTTATATATTCGTATTGTAGCGTGAGCGGCTCCTGCCCCGTTTCTAGGCTCCGCCTGTGAGGATATGCGTTCCTGCTGCAGGTCTCAGAACGAGACCTTCGGCCTTTTATCTCACCCCGTAGCTAATCGTTAGGATTTCGGAATTAATTGTCTTCTTGAAAGTCTTTTACGGCGAATGCCCTCGGCGCTCTCAATGGGATGTAACCCGAACACCCTGCATGTAATAGTTATGTACATCGTCTATGCTTTACTATTGTGAACATTCCCACCATGTATGACTAACACTGCCACGTCTTCACCCAGAGAACTCACCTGAAGCTCCTAATGGCTTCAGTCGTCACATCTTATCACCGTTAACGGACAGGGGAGAGGGCTGCGTTGTTCTGAAGGACCAGAACACTGGTTTGGTTTCAGTCACTTACTAATGTAAGGCTGTGGTTTTATTTCTGGTTTTCACACAAGATTCACATACAACAATTTCAATTCAATGAAACAGTATCAGTGGCTTCAAGAAGTCATTCTGGCATTCCTCTCCGTCAGCCGTCGCTGACTTTGTAATGAGGTCTTCTTCTGTCAGCTCTCTGACATTCCCATTCTCTATTTGGGGAGAAGCCCCAAACTCTCAGTTTTTCTGCTGCTTGTTCTGCTGCTCTAAGGCGGCTCCTTCATTCCATGAGTCCCTCACACACGAGTCCTCTCTGAGCTGACAGGACGTAACTGCTGGTAACTGGTTTGATCCGGTTAGAACCAGCACTGTGAGGCTCAAGTGACTATTTTAAACAAAGAGTCACTCTAAACAGTTTATATGTTAAATCACAGCCATCATAAAATAAAACAATTCACATTATGATGTTATAAAAAGTGTAAACAAGCTATATGTTGTGCTGGTTATACTTTGAAATCAAAAGGGTTACAGGTTACAACAGCTATACTTTTATGCTTTCATACTTTTCTACGATCTTTCTACAGTATGTTGCACATAGAAGGATATTCACCGTTAAATAGAAACATGATAAAATATGGTGAATAAACAAACAAGAGTTTATTAAACACGTTTGTTATTAAAGTGTCATGTGTATATTAATAGGGAAAGAATAAATAGTCCTGTGGATGTCAGGGTTCTTGAAGTGAACAGGTCCTGGAGGGACGGCAGATTGCAGCCGATCAACAATCTCCTGCTGAATGTCACCAAAACTAAGGAGATTGTTGTTGACTTCAGGAGACGCCACACTGTACACCTGCCACTGACCATCGATGGTGCTGCTGTGGAGCAAGTAGAAAGCACCAAATTCCTGGGGGTGCACATCACTGACGACCTCTCCTGGGCCACCAACTGCGCATCACTGGCAAAGACAGCCCAGCGGCGCCTCTACTTCCTTCGCAAGCTGAAGAGAGTAAAAGCCCCCACATCAGTGCTGACATCATTTTACAGGGGCACCATTGAAAGCATCCTATCCAGCTGCATCACTGTGTGGGGTGGTAGCTGCACCCAACACAGCAGGAAAGCACTCCAACGCATTGTAAAGACAGCCGGACAGATCATCGGTGCCCCACTCTCCTCGTTACAGGAAATATACACCACCCGCCTCACCCGGAAAGCCATTCAAATTGCAAGCGACACCAGTCACCCTGCACATAGTCTGTTCAGCCTCCTACCCTCTGGAAGAAGGTACAGGAGCCTCCGCTGCCGCACCACCAGACTAAAGAACAGTTTTACCCACCAAGCTGTCAGGACACTGAACTCTCTCCCCTCACTCCCCCCAATCATATCCTCCAGCCTGAGGGAAGCTGAAGCTGAAAGTACAGAAGTACTGTAAATATGTACTCATATTTATATTTATTGCCCACTTTTCACACACACACATACACACACAGTATTATATTAATTGCCCATTTTCCCATCATTATTATATCAATTGCCCACCTGCCCCTACATTATTAATTATTTATTACATTAATTGCCCACTTTTCCCGTTTTTATGTGTATTGAATGTTTTATTGTAGTATAGTATATGTTTTAACTAGGATATCTGTCTTCACTTAGCCTAGGAAGTGTTTTATGTTTTATGTGTTGTGCTGCACTTTATGTTCCACCGTGGGAGAGTGGGAAACGTTATTTCGATTCCTTATATGTCCTGACATGCAAGAATTGACAATAAAAGCTACTTTGAACTTTGAACTTTGAATTAATTAATAATATCTAAATATCAAACCAATATTGAACATTCAACACGTTTTTATTTTTATAAAGAAATGTAACTTGAATTTATTTTGTCCACAAATAAAATAAATGAAAACATTTCTGAATAAAAGTTCTGCAGAAACAAAGTTTAGTAGTTTTGGACACTTCCGCTGTCAGGACTACGTTACCCAGAGTTCCACAGGTGGCAGCAAGAGGAGAAGGAGGAGGCGGGGCTTCACCTGCCCACACCTGCAGAGAGTTCAGCCTGAAGACTGGAGCAAGAACAACAGAAGACTAAGAGAGGACAACATGTCTCCGAGACCAACAGAATCCTTCTGATCCTCTGATCCCAACTCAGCGGATCCGGCCTGAGCTGATCCGGGATCAGTCCGAGTCCACCTGGATCCTGATCCACCTGAGACTGACTGAAGATTTCTCAACATTTACCTGAAGAAGCAGGAAGTGAAGCAGACATGGTGAGCGCGACTCTTACTTCAGACTACGAGCTGTTTGAAACGGGATCCGGACCCGGTTGTGGTCCGGTTCGGTCCCGGTCCCGGTCCTGCAGGAACAGATCCCTCATCAGATTTCTGCTGCTGATCACATGTTTTTGTTCTTTTTTAAGTTTAAAACTTTAAAAAAACAAACCTCAACAACAAATGAGTGAATGAAACGAAGTCATAAATATATAAACGTGTCTTTTCTAATTTAATCAAAACAAATAAACGTGATAAAGATATTATGTATAAAGTAAATTACACCCTCAGATGTTTCACTCAACATAAAATCATTTGAATCATATTTTATTTCCATCTTTTCATTTTATAAATATATATTTTTTTATTTCATAATTTCTGATTTTATTTCCAGTTTTAAATAACATTTGTTAATAAAATGTATTTCGTTTAATCTCATTGTTCTAATATTTACATGTTTTTATATTTTTACTGCAGAAACAATGAAAGATGAGTAACTTTATATATTTACAGCAGATACAGATTATAAGTAGTATCACTTTTAATATTACGATATTGCTATTATTGTTATCTTGATAACAATAATTATTATTGTTCATTTTTGTAATCTGCTCTTAACGTGTACAGTAATCGATCAATCATTTCAGATATAATATATATTGAAACTGGAATTCATATTTTCTCTGTTTAGTCAGTTTTATGTTTTTAGTTAATTTACAAACGTTGATCAATCAGACGACACGCACACACACACACACACACACACACACACACACACACATATACACGCACACACACATCCTAAAACACAAAGATACACACACACGCACACACCCACACGCACACACACACACACACAGAGCTACATGTCGGGCGTCGCTGCTCCTCAACAAGATCCCACAGGACAGAAAGAATGCTGAGAATTCTTCAGGAAGGAGAAACGATCGAACCAATCAGCTGCTAGCACACAGAGAGACACGCACACACATACACACACACACACACACACATACTAAAACACAAAGATACACACACACACACACACAAAGTTTTTGCTGAACAAACAGTTTTCAGATCTTTGACTTCAGTAAAATAAGTGAAACCACATTGTGATACAAAGTCTAATATTGAATAATATGCATATTAACATATTAATACCTAATCTGGATCTAATACTTTCTCCCGACTACCTAACCCGGGCCACCGGACTACCAATTTATCTAAACTAACCAACCCGGACTACTTAACCCGTACTACTTAACCCGTACTACCTAACCCGTACTACCTAACCCGGACTACCTAACCCGGACTACCTAACCCGTACTACTTAACCCGTACTACTTAACCCGGACTACTTAACCCGGACTACTTAACCCGTACTACCTAACCCGTACTACTTAACCCGGACTACTTAACCCGGACTACTTAACCCGGACTACCTAACCCGGACTACCTAACCCGGACTACTTAACCCGTACTACCTAACCCGTACTACTTAACCCGTACTACTTAACCCGGACTACTTAACCCGGACTACTTAACCCGTACTACCTAACCCGTACTACCTAACCCGTACTACTTAACCCGGACTACTTAACCCGGACTACTTAACCCGGACTACTTAACCCGGGCTACCTAACCCGGACTACCTAACCCGGACTACTTAACCCGGACTACTTAACCCGGACTACTTAACCCGGACTACTTAACCCGGGCTACCTAACCCGGACTACTTAACCCGGACTACTTAACCCGGGCTACCTAACCCGGACTACTTAACCCGGACTACCTAACCCGGACTACCTAACCCGGACTACTTAACCCGTACTACCTAACCCGTACTACTTAACCCGTACTACTTAACCCGGACTACTTAACCCGGACTACTTAACCCGGGCTACCTAACCCGGACTACTTAACCCGGACTACTTAACCCGGGCTACCTAACCCGGACTACTTAACCCGGACTACTTAACCCGGGCTACCTAACCCGGACTACTTAACCCGGACTACTTAACCCGGACTACCTAACCCGTACTACCTAACCCGTACTACCTAACCCGTACTACCTAACCCGTACTACTTAACCCGGACTACTTAACCCGGGCTACCTAACCCGGACTACCTAACCCGGACTACTTAACCCGGACTACTTAACCCGGACTACTTAACCCGGACTACTTAACCCGGGCTACTTAACCCGGACTACTTAACCCGGACTACCTAACCCGGACTACTTAACCCGTACTACTTAACCCGTACTACTTAACCCGGACTACTTAACCCGGACTACTTAACCCGGGCTACCTAACCCGGACTACTTAACCCGGGCTACTTAACCCGGGCTACCTAACCCGGACTACTTAACCCGGACTACCTAACCCGTACTACCTAACCCGTACTACCTAACCCGGACTACTTAACCCGGACTACTTAACCCGGGCTACCTAACCCGGACTACCTAACCCGGACTACTTAACCCGGACTACTTAACCCGGACTACTTAACCCGGACTACTTAACCCGGACTACTTAACCCGGGCTACCTAACCCGGACTACTTAACCCGGACTACTTAACCCGGGCTACCTAACCCGGACTACTTAACCCGGACTACCTAACCCGGACTACCTACCTACATGATGCGATTGACGTGATCAGCTGACTGTCTGTGTTTATGCCCCGCCCCTTAGGGTAGTAAGGAGCGTTACCATTGGCTGGCTCAGAATGTGAAGGTGAGCGGCGTGGACGACATGGTGCTGCTGTCCAAAATCAACGAGGACGCCATCACGGAGAACCTGAAGAAGAGATACATGGACGACTACATCTTCGTATCCTCACCTCATGTTTACGAAACAACATTGTGAGTTTTAGAGATGTAATGCTGAGAGGAAGTGGTTCAAATGTTCTGGTTCTGGTCCTTGACCTGGTTCTGTTCAGACCTACATCGGTCCAGTTCTGATCTCTGTGAATCCGTTCAAACAGCTTCCTTATTTCAGTGACAGAGAAGTGGAGCTCTACCAAGGAGCGGTGAGACAACAACAACACAACAACAATACAATACAACAACACAACAACATAACATATAAATGTAATCAATTCAGAAATGTTCTTACTTACTAAATATCGTCACTGTTAATATGTTAAACTTAAACTGGTCCCCACAAAAGTATCTGATCAATAACATGTTGACCTTCTTCCTCTTCCTCCAGGCTCAGTATGAGAACCCCCCCCACATCTACGCTCTGGCTGACAACATGTACAGAAACATGTTGATTGACAACGAGAACCAGTGTGTCATCATCAGGTAGGCGGGATTAAAAAGTTATATCAAAAAGTTATAAAACATCTGTAACAGGACAGTGTGGGCGGGGCTTCATCAGGTATTTCCTGAAGGTAAATGAATGTGTTGAGACTGATGTTTCCTGTTTCCTGTCAGCGGTGAAAGTGGAGCCGGCAAAACTGTTGCTGCCAAATTCATCATGAGCTACGTGTCCAAAGTGTCCGGAGGAGGAGACAAAGTCCAGGTCAGTACACGGAGCTGCTGCTCATGGTGCTAGTCGTGGTGCTGCTCGTGGTGCTAGTCGTGGTACTAGTCGTGGTGCTGCTTGTGGTGCTAGTCGTGGTGCTGCTTGTGGTACTAGTCGTGGTGCTAGTCGTGGTGCTAGTCGTGGTGCTGCTTGTGGTGCTAGTCGTGGTGCTGCTTGTGGTACTAGTCGTGGTGCTAGTCGTGGTGCTGCTTGTGGTGCTAGTCGTGGTGCTGCTCGTGGTACTAGTCGTGGTACTAGTCGTGGTGCTGCTTGTGGTGCTAGTCGTGGTGCTGCTCGTGGTGCTAGTCGTGGTGCTGCTCGTGGTGCTAGTCGTGGTGCTAGTCGTGGTGCTGCTCGTGGTGCTAGTCGTGGTGCTGCTCGTGGTACTAGTCGTGGTACTAGTCGTGGTGCTGCTCGTGGTGCTAGTCGTGGTGCTGCTCGTGGTACTAGTCGTGGTGCTGCTCGTGGTGCTAGTCGTGGTGCTGCTCGTGGTACTAGTCGTGGTACTAGTCGTGGTGCTAGTCGTGGTGCTGCTCGTGGTACTAGTCGTGGTGCTGCTCGTGGTGCTAGTCGTGGTGCTGCTCGTGGTACTAGTCGTGCTGCTGCTCGTGGTACTAGTCGTGGTGCTGCTTGTGGTACTAGTCGTGGTACTAGTCGTGGTGCTAGTCGTGGTACTAGTCGTGGTGCTGCTCGTGGTACTAGTCGTGGTACTAGTCGTGGTGCTAGTCGTGGTGCTGCTCGTGGTACTAGTCGTGGTGCTGCTTGTGGTGCTAGTCGTGGTACTAGTCGTGGTACTAGTCGTGGTGCTGCTCGTGGTACTAGTCGTGGTGCTGCTCGTGGTGCTAGTCGTGGTGCTGCTCGTGGTGCTAGTCGTGGTGCTAGTCGTGGTGCTAGTCGTGGTGCTGCTCGTGGTGCTAGTCGTGGTGCTGCTCGTGGTACTAGTCGTGGTACTAGTCGTGGTGCTGCTCGTGGTGCTAGTCGTGGTGCTGCTCGTGGTGCTAGTCGTGGTGCTGCTCGTGGTACTAGTCGTGGTACTAGTCGTGGTGCTAGTCGTGGTGCTGCTCGTGGTACTAGTCGTGGTGCTGCTCGTGGTGCTAGTCGTGGTACTAGTCGTGGTGCTGCTTGTGGTGCTAGTCGTGGTGCTAGTCGTGGTGCTGCTCGTGGTACTAGTCGTGGTGCTGCTCGTGGTGCTAGTCGTGGTGCTGCTCGTGGTACTAGTCGTGCTGCTGCTCGTGGTACTAGTCGTGGTGCTGCTTGTGGTACTAGTCGTGGTACTAGTCGTGGTGCTAGTCGTGGTACTAGTCGTGGTGCTGCTCGTGGTACTAGTCGTGGTACTAGTCGTGGTGCTGCTCGTGGTGCTAGTCGTGGTGCTGCTCGTGGTACTAGTCGTGGTACTAGTCGTGGTGCTGCTTGTGGTACTAGTCGTGGTACTAGTCGTGGTACTAGTCGTGGTACTAGTCGTGGTACTAGTCGTGGTGCTAGTCGTGGTACTAGTCGTGGTGCTAGTCGTGGTACTAGTCGTGGTGCTGCTCGTGGTACTAGTCGTGGTACTAGTCGTGGTGCTGCTCGTGGTGCTAGTCGTGGTGCTGCTCGTGGTGCTAGTCGTGGTGCTGCTCGTGGTGCTAGTCGTGGTGCTGCTCGTGGTACTAGTCGTGGTGCTGCTCGTGGTACTAGTCGTGGTGCTGCTCGTGGTACTAGTCGTGGTGCTGCTCGTGGTACTAGTCGTGGTGCTGCTCGTGGTGCTGCTCATGGTGCTAGTCGTGGTGCTGCTCGTGGTACTAGTCGTGGTGCTGCTTGTGGTACTAGTCGTGGTACTAGTCGTGGTGCTAGTCGTGGTGCTGCTCGTGGTACTAGTCGTGGTACTAGTCGTGGTGCTGCTCGTGGTACTAGTCGTGGTGCTGCTCGTGGTGCTGCTCGTGGTACTAGTCGTGGTGCTGCTCGTGGTGCTAGTCGTGGTGCTGCTCGTGGTGCTGCTCGTGGTGCTAGTCGTGGTGCTGCTCGTGGTACTAGTCGTGGTGCTGCTCGTGGTACTAGTCGTGGTGCTGCTCGTGGTACTAGTCGTGGTACTAGTCGTGGTGCTGCTCGTGGTGCTGCTCGTGGTGCTAGTCGTGGTGCTGCTCGTGGTACTAGTCGTGGTACTAGTCGTGGTGCTGCTTGTGGTACTAGTCGTGGTATTAGTCGTGGTACTAGTCGTGGTGCTGCTCGTGGTACTAGTCGTGGTGCTGCTCGTGGTGCTAGTCGTGGTGCTGCTCGTGGTACTAGTCGTGGTGCTGCTCGTGGTGCTGCTCGTGGTACTAGTCGTGGTGCTGCTCGTGGTACTAGTCGTGGTGCTGCTCGTGGTGCTGCTCGTGGTGCTAGTCGTGGTGCTGCTCTTGGTACTAGTCGTGGTGCTGCTCGTGGTGCTGCTCGTGGTGCTAGTCGTGGTGCTGCTCGTGGTACTAGTCGTGGTGCTGCTCGTGGTGCTAGTCGTGGTGCTGCTCGTGGTACTAGTCGTGGTGCTGCTCGTGGTACTAGTCGTGGTGCTGCTCGTGGTACTAGTCGTGGTGCTAGTCGTGGTGCTGCTCGTGGTGCTAGTCGTGGTACTAGTCGTGGTGCTGCTTGTGGTACTAGTCGTGGTGCTAGTCGTGGTGCTGCTTGTGGTACTAGTCGTGGTGCTAGTCGTGGTGCTAGTCGTGGTGCTGCTCGTGGTACTAGTCGTGGTGCTGCTCGTGGTACTAGTCGTGGTGCTGCTCGTGGTACTAGTCGTGGTACTAGTCGTGGTGCTGCTCGTGGTACTAGTCGTGGTGCTGCTTGTGGTACTAGTCGTGGTACTAGTCGTGGTGCTAGTCGTGGTGCTGCTCGTGGTACTAGTCGTGGTGCTGCTCGTGTTTCTGGTAGTTAAGGATGCAGTAATTCAGATTTTAGGAGTTTGTATTAAAATCAGATGAGATTTGGATCGGTGTATTCCTGCTGGTAATACTACCGTTCATACTACTGTTTTTACTACTGTTACTGTGTGTGTGTGTGTGTGTGTGTAGCATCTTAAAGACATCATCCTGCAGTCTAACCCTCTACTGGAAGCCTTCGGTAATGCCAAAACTGTCCGCAACAACAACTCCAGCAGATTTGTGAGTCCAGCTATATTCAGACAGATTTATATACAGTAGTAAAAGGTATAATACTAATATATACCACTAACACACTTGCACTGTCCTCCTATCAGGGTAAATACTTTGAGATCCAGTTCAGTCGAGGAGGAGCTCCTGATGGAGGAAAAATCTCCAACTTCCTGTTGGAGAAAAGTCGAGTTGTTTCACAGAATCCTGGAGAGAGAAGCTTCCACATCTACTACCAGGTACTCAACATGTACTACTATATACCGCAATGAGTACTACAACATGTGTTCAGTTCGCCTGATCCTGATTTGTTCAGTATGTTCCTCCTTCCATTCTTGTCAGTTCCTTTTCCATTCTCCATATCCTTTCATTTCCTTTACTGATTCCTTAACTTCCTCTCCTGATCCCTTCAATTCCTTTCCTAATTCCCTCACTACTTCTTCCGATCTTTTCACTTCCTCTCTTGATTCCGTAACTTCCTCTCTCGATCCGTTCACTTCTTCTTCCAATGTTGTCGCTTCCTCTTTTTATTCTTTAATTTACTCTCCGAATCCCTTCTATTCCTTTCCTAATTACATCACTACTTCTTCTGATCTTGTCACTTCCTCTCCTTATCCCGTCCCTTCCTTTCCTGATTCTGTCACTTCCTCTCCTGATTCTGTCACTTCCTCTCCTGATTCCGTCACTTCCTCTCCTGATTCCGTCACTTCCTCTCCTGATTCAGTCCCTTCCTCTCCTGATCCTGTCACTTCCTCTCCTGATTCCATCACTTCCTCTCCTGATTCAGTCACTTCCTCTCCTGATTCAGTCACTTCCTCTCCTGATCCCGTCACTTCCTCTCCTGATTCCGTCACTTCCTCTCCTGATCCCGTCACTTCCTCTCCTGATCCCGTCACTTCCTCTCCTGATTCAGTCCCTTCCTCTCCTGATCCCGTCACTTCCTCTCCTGATCCCGTCACTTCCTCTCCTGATTCAGTCCCTTCCTCTCCTGATGCCGTCACTTCCTCTCCTGATGCCGTCACTTCCTCTCCTGATTCCGTCACTTCCTCTCCTGATTCCGTCACTTCCTCTCCTGATTCCGTCACTTCCTCTCCTGATCCCGTCACTTCCTCTCCTGATTCCGTCACTTCTTCTGTCGATCTTAAGTTAACGTAAGTGTTGGTTTTAATACAAAAAGAACATCAGTTGAGTGAACGTAGTGACCCGACCCTCTGACGTCTGTCCTCAGATGTTGGAGGGGGCGACTAAGGAGCAGAGGGAGAACCTCGGGGTCACGACCCCCGACTATTATTTCTATCTCAACCAATCAGGAACCTACACTGTGGAGGACATGAACGACAAGAAGGAGTTCTCTGATACTATGGTCTGTATCTGTCTGTCTGCTGAACCGTCTGTCTGCTAAACCGTCTGTCTGCTGAACCGTCTGTCTGCTAAACCGTCTGTCTGCTAAACCGTCTGTCTGCTGAACCGTCTGTCTGCCGAACCGTCTGTCTGCTGAACCGTCTGTCTGCTGAACCGTCTGTCTGCTGAACCGTCTGCCTGCTGAACCGTCTGCCTGCTGAACCGTCTGCCTGCTGAACCGTCTGCCTGCTGAACCGTCTGCCTGCTAAACAGTCTGTCTGCTGAACCGTCTGCCTGCTGAACCGTCTGCCTGCTGAACCGTCTGTCTGCTGAACCGTCTGTCTGCTAAACAGTCTGTCTGCTGAACAGTCTGCCTGCTGAACCGTCTGCCTGCTGAACCGTCTATCTGCTAAACAGTCTGTCTGCTGAACCGTCTGCCTGCTGAACAGTCTGCCTGCTGAACCGTCTGACTGCCTGTCTGTCTGACTGCCTGTCTGTCTCTCTACCTGTCTGTCTCTCTGCCTGTCTGTCTCTCAGGAGGCCATGTCAGTAGTCGGTCTGTCTGTGGAGGAACAGGATTCAGTTCTTCAGCTTGTTGCAGGAATTCTTCATCTGGGAAACATCAGCTTCAGAGAGGAAAACAATTACGCTGTGGTCGAAAGCCAGGACTGTAAGAAAATACACAAAGTACACGAAAGAACAGAACAGATAAAGGGTGATAAGGGGCCAAATAAGAGCCAGTGAGATGATGAAGGTTTTCTTCAGAATCGAAACTCTCTTCATTGATGACTTTCTCCAAACTAACGTTTAGTCTCCGCCTGTCTTCCTGTCAGTCCTGGCGTTCCCGTCCTTCCTGCTGGGGATCCCTCAGGACGGTCTCTGCAGTAAGCTGACCAGCAGGATTATGGACAGTAAGTGGGGCGGCAAGACCGAGTCCATCGCCGTGACCCTGAACACAGAGCAGGCCTGCTTCTCCAGAGACGCCCTGTCCAAAGCTCTCTACACCCGACTCTTCGACTTCCTTGTTGACGTCAGTCGCTTCATCGCTTCGTGCGCACATTTAATTGAACACTTTGTTTTATTCTGTCTGTGTTGATTAACGTGTGTGTGTGTGTCTGCAGTGTGTTAATAAAGCCATACAGAAAGACCAGGAAGTGCTCAACATCGGAGTCCTCGATATCTACGGCTTTGAGATCTTCCAGGTATAAACACAAACGCGTTGGTACTTGACTGACTGACTGACTGACTGACTGACTGACTGATTGATTGATTGATTGATTGATTTGACTCCACTGATCTGATTAGTAACTTGTTGTTTCTTCTTTTTCAGCGAAACGGCTTCGAGCAGTTCTGCATCAACTTCGTGAACGAGAAGCTGCAGCAGATTTTTATTGAGCTCACGCTGAAGGCAGAACAGGTGAGACATCATGACATCATCGCATCGTGACATCATCACATTACTTCCCCCTCTTATTTAGGAGGATTTAGTTTGAACCTGTGACCCTTTTTCTTCTTCTGGTTATTTCCTGTATTATTTACTTGTTGATCAGAAAGATCTTGTAATTTTCTACTTTATACATCAGCATGAATCTTGTGTCTCTGCAGGACGAATACGTTCAGGAGGGGATCCAGTGGACGCCCATCGAGTATTTCAACAACAAGGTGGTCTGTGACCTCATCGAGTCCAAACTGGTGAGTCGACTGATCGTCTCTGTGTCCTCGGAACACGTGAAGTGATAAGTATTAAATGAATACAGCTCTGTATTCTCTGGACGTTTCCCAGAATCCTCTCGGGCTCATGAGCGTCCTGGATGACGTTTGTGCGACGATGCACGCTAAAGGTGAAGGAGCGGATCAGACGCTGCTGCAGAAACTTCAGGGACAGATCGGATCCCACGAACACTTCAGCAGCTGGAATAAAGGATTCATCATCCACCACTACGCTGGGAAGGTACGCAGTACACCCGTCTGTCTGTCTGTCCAGCTGTTCACCCGTCTGTCTGTCCAGCTGTTCACCCGTCTGTCTGTCTGTCCAGCTGTTCACCCGTCTGTCTGTCTGTCCAGCTGTTCACCCGTCTGTCTGTCCAGCTGTTCACCCGTCTGTCTGTCCAGCTGTTCACCCGTCTGTCTGTCTGTCCAGCTGTTCACCTGTCTGTCTGATTCTCCACCAGCTGTACACCAGACAGGTTAGCTAGCTGCATGACGTCATGCTAATAACTTATTCAGCTTTTTAAACAACGGGGACGGATCCAGCACGGACAGTTAGGGAGTGAGAGACATGAAGACATGCTGAGACATGATATATAGTTATTAATACATTATTATATATATATATATATATATATATATATATATATATGCTAGTGAATATTATTGTATGATTTATATATTATTATATTGTACTGAATTCCCTGTGTGGGTGACACAAATAAGATGTCCTGACGTGTTTGTCAAAGTGTTATTTTCTGCTTTTTTTCATGTTGGAATGAAAGTTAAATATTTAACTGCAAAGTAGTAATATGTGTTTGATACCTTTTAATTGTTTAGCATTAAATCATTCTGGGATGTTTGCTGACATTGATTGGATGTGGCTCAGCCCTACAGAGAACATGTTCCACCAGCTCCACTGCGTAGAACCATCTGATACGAGCCCAGAGTTCAGCATCTTCATCCAGCTAACGATACCTTGGAGTGTTACAATAGCGCGTATCATTTTATTCAATGTGTCCATTATAAACAAAAAACATATATGATATAATTTATTTGTAATCATCCAAAATAATGTTAAGTGTATGGGTATTATTCCAAGTAGGCCACTGACTGGTGGATACGGGCGATGCATTGAGTGGGCAGCGCGCCGTGTATAGAGTGGGCCGGTCTGACAGTAAAGTCCCGGGCCACTTTCTTCCGCCCGTCCGCCCCTGTGTTCACCCGTCTGTCTGTCTGTCTGTCCAGGTGTCGTATGATGTCAGCGGTTTCTGTGAGAGGAACAGAGATGTGTTGTTTAATGACATCATCGAGCTGATGCAGAGCAGCGAGTTGTGAGTATTCTAACTGAGCGTTACGGTAAAAAACGGTAAAAACTTTGAAACGCAGCTTTTTTAGCATGATGTCTGATGACCTCACAATAACCCCCCCCCCCCCCCCCCCCATCTGTGTGGTGTGTTTGTGGTCAGTCCGTTCATCAGAGCTCTGTTCACTGAGAACCTGGAGGCGGAGAAGAGAGGGCGTCCGACCACCGCCAGCAGTAAGATCAAGGTGAGAGAGAGAGATGTTGTCTTTCCTCCAGCGCCACCTTCAAGTCCTTTCGAACTTTAGGACCAGAAGGTGGGATGTTCATTAGAACGCCACCTGATTTTACTGATTTTATTGCTTTAGATTGCTGATCTCATGGTGTCTCACATCAGAAAGGTACAACAGGTAAAACTGCCCCTCCCCCCCCTCTCTACCTTTTTAGAAACAAGCCAACAGTCTGGTCCATACTCTGATGAAGTGCACCCCCCACTACATTCGCTGCATCAAACCCAACGAGACCAAGCGGCCCCGGGACTGGGAGGATAACCGGGCCAGACACCAGGTGGAGTACCTGGGCCTCCGAGAGAACATCAGAGTCCGCCGGGCGGGATATGCCTACAGACGGGCATTCAACAAGTTCCTGCAGAGGTACGCCATCCTGACAAAGGAGAGCTGGCCTCAATGGAAGGGCGAGGAGCGCAAGGGAGTCCTGCACCTCCTCAACTCCGTCCACATGGACCAGGACCAGTTCCAGCTGGGCAAGACCAAAGTCTTCATCAAAGCTCCGGAGTCGGTACGAAACACAGCTCGGGAAGCGGGTTTTATCCGGCTGTAAAGTTTTTATACCACGAGTTCTGTTTCTGACGCAGCAGCATTCTGGGTATCGTAGTTCCCAGAAGTCTTTATGTTTGTTGTCTTGGTGTCCTTTTTCTTCTCTGTAGCTCTTCTTGTTGGAGGAGATGAGGGAGAGGAAGTATAACGGCTACGCTCGGGTCATCCAGAAGGCTTGGCGTAAACACATCGCCGTCCGCAAGTACGTCAGGATGAGGGAGGAAGGTACGACCGTCTCCTACAAGTGGGTTAAGGAAGCCATACGTCTTCCTCTCTACTAAGTGATTTTTCTGGTTCCTCCAGCCTCTGACGTCCTGCTGAACAAGAAGGAGCGACGCAGAAACAGCATTAACAGGAACTTCGTGGGCGATTACCTCGGGACGGACAATCATCCGGAGATCAGACAGTTCGTCGGTCGCCGAGAGAGGATCGACTTTGCCGACGTCGTGGTGAAGTTTGACCGAAAATTCAGGGTAAATACTCAAGTCCAGACTTCAAGGATTCAGGGGAAGCACAACGGAAGTTTAGTTTAGTTGTAGTCTGTTAAGTGCAGCTTGATCCGGGACCACAATGGATCCAGGTCTCTGTGAAGATGTGGGATCAACAGTCACCGACGTACCGTTGCTTTCATCCATCTTATTTTTCTGTGACCGGACATCAGACCAGCCAGGAGCATGCTGGGTAGTGGAGTAGCCTCAGTTCCTAGCTGGGTTAGCTTAGCTTCTATCTTGACTCTCCTCCCCAGAGCAGTTTGGTGGCGTTTTGGTCCGGCAGGTCTGGTTGGTCGGCGGTGATCGGTGATCAAAATGTGAACATCACTTCTCTGGTGTTGCTTAAGGGGCGGAGTTGTGGATGAATTCTATCTTTGTGGCACCGCAATCCGATCCATCTCAGAGAAATCAGTCAAGATCAGCTGTTGTTAAGTCAACCATCCAGGAACTGGACAAGTCGTCCGTACCTGGCAAGCTCGGATGTACCAACATGGCGTACTCGCACTCATCTTCTTCTGGTTTCATGTGGTAGTCTACAACAAACATGTTCTCCTTTGTAGCCTCAGTAGCTTAGGTCTCCACAGGAGGAGGGACATACTGCAGCTTTCTGTCATGGTATCCACCGTGAGACAAGAGAAGATCTGCAGCACCGGGACCGCAATGACCTCAAAGGTATCGGGCTGCAGGTGTAGAAGTTCTAATGGTGAGGAAGTGGGAGTCAAGAGATCTTTGTTGAGACATTGGGCTCTGGTGGGGATGACAGCAAAAGGTGAGGTAAGTACTCCAGGAGGAGGTTTTGAGGGAGCATCGATGAGGCTCAGACCACCAGGACAGTTAGTATGGACTTGGTATTACAGTGCAAAACATTCATGGTCTGACATCATCAGAATCAGCTTTATTGGCCATGTATGTGTACGCATACATGGAATTTAGCTCCGGTTTCCACTCCGCACTCAATGTACAAACACTATATTACAGTAAACAAGAAAAAATATATAAAGTACAAAAAAGGGCAGCAAAAAAGTAGAACAGACAATATAAGTATAAATCAGTGGGCCGTGCATTTTATACCTGGGCCTCCTGTGCTGTCCTACTACACTTGAACAGCTACGGTGTAGATACATAAATCCGTGCATGACGGGACGCTGAGTCATTAACGGACAATGCACAGTCAAATCAACGTAATTACCACAATGACAACCACAATCATAAGAACCAGTCACATATATTCATATGACAACAAAGCATGACCCAACAATACAGCAAACCTGCAGCAGCTCCACACATTCCACCACACAAGAGCACGAGCCATCCATCCATCTTCCTCCTCTTATCCGGGGTCGGGTCGCGGTGGCAGCAGGCCGACCCAGACCTCCCTCTCCCCCCCAACATGTTCCAGCTCATTGTGGGGGATCCCGAGGCGTTCAGGCCAGCTGGGAGATGTAATCCCTCCAGCGTGTTCTGGGTCTTCCCCGGGTCTCTTCCCAGTTGGACGTGCCTGGAAAACCTCCAGTGGGAGGCGTCCAGGAGGCATCCTGATGAGATGCTGAACCACCTCAGCTGACTCCTTTCGACACGAAAGAGCAGCGGCTCGACTCCGAGCTCCCTCCTGATGGCCGAGCTCCTGACCCGATCTGACCCGATCTCTAAGGCTGAGCCCGGCCACCCACAGGAGGAAGCTTGTAGCCGCGACCTCGTCCTTTCGGTCACGACCCAGAGTTGGTGACCACAGGTGAGGGCAGGAACGTAGACCGAGTGGTAAATTGAGAGCTTTGCCTTCCGGCTCAGCTCCCTCTTCACCAAGACGGTCCGGTGCAGCGCCTGCTTTACTGCTGCAGCCGCACCGACCCGCTCCATCTTACCCTCACTCTCCATATATATATATATATATCTATATACGTACGTGCGTGCGTGTATGTATGCATGTATGGGTGCATGCATGCATACGTACGTACGTACGTGCGTGCGTGTATGTATGCATGTATGGGTGCATGCATGCAAACATACACGCACGTACGTACGTATGCATGCATGCGTACGTGTATGCATGCATGCGTACGTGCATGCATGCATACGTACGTACGTATGTACGTGGTCCGTCCAATGTCTATCGGACAAAAGCGAGGAACCGACGTAACCCTTCAGGACCCAAATCCATTGTTTTACCTGTCAGAAGTCCCCAAATCCAGTTTATAAGTCATTTCCTGACTGAATGTTCTGTCGTTCTTGCTGTTCCACAGACTGTGAAGCAGGACCTCATCCTGACCCCAAAGTTCCTGTACCTGATTGGTCGAGAAAAGGTGAAACAGGGTCCAGATAAAGGTCAGATCCAGGAGGTTCTCAAGAGGAAGATTGAGGTCAACAAGATCCAGTCCGTTTCCCTGAGGTACACCACCACAATAAGATATGTATATATGTATATATGTATATATGGGTTAGGGTTATATATGTATATATGTATATACATATATACATATATACATATATGTATATATGTATATATGTATATACATATACATATATACATATATACATATATGTATATGTATATACATATACATATATACATATATACATATATGTATATGTATATACATATATGTATATACATATATGTATATACATATACATATATACATATACATATATGTATATATGTATATATGTATATATGTATATACATATACATATATACATATACATATATACATATACATATATGTATATATGTATATATGTATATATGTATATACATATACATATATACATATACATATATACATATACATATATGTATATATGTATATATGTATATATGTATATGTATATATGTATATGTATATACATATATGTATATATGTATATGTATATACGTATATATGTATATGTATATACATATATACATATATGTATATACATATATACATATATGTATATATGTATATACATATATGTATATATGTATATACATATATGTATATATGTATATATGTATATACGTATATACATATATACATATATGTATATACATATATGTATATACGTATATACATATATGTATATATGTATATGTATATATGTATATGTATATACGTATATACGTATATGTATATATGTATATACATATATGTATATATGTATATACATATATGTATATACGTATATACATATATGTATATACATATATGTATATACGTATATACATATATGTACATATACATATACTTATACATATACTTATATATACATATACTCATATGTGTGTGTGTGTGTGTGTGTGTGTGTGTGTGTGTGTGTGTGTGTGTGTGTGTGTGTGTGTGTGTGTGGGCTAGCTATATATCTATAGATATATCTATAGATATATCTATAGATATATCTATAGATAGATAGATAGATAGATAGATAGATAGATAGATAACCAGCAACAGAGCTAGAACAGGACACAGGCCTACAACTATTAGAACCAGGACTGGGACTTGAATTTGAACCAGGGACAGAACTACAACTGGAACTAGAACTAAAAATATCAAGACCAAGATGAGTAACATGACTCGGCCACTGGACCAGAGCTACAACATAAACTAGAATTAGGAACTAGCACCAGGACCAGAACATTTACAAAATTCCCCACATGCACATGCATTTTTTTCCTCCATTAAGAAAGAAAAGTACCTGAGAGATAAAGATATGAAAAAGTATTTGAATCGTGTTTTTCCACGTCTCTCTGACAGCGCTCTTCAGGACGACTTCTTCATCGTCCACGAGGAGGAGTACGACAGTGTTCTTCAGAGCGTCTTCAAAACGGAGTTCCTCAGTCTGCTGGTCAAACGTTATCAGGAGAAAACTGAGAAGAAGCTGCCTCTGAAATTCAACAACCTGTCAGTAGCGTGACCTTTTCAATTTAGTTTTACTCAAATATAAAAATACATACATTTGGTTCTTTAAAGAGGTGCCATGATGTCATGTTTAAGTACTAATATCAGTACTCCAGACATTCTGGTGCACAGAACTTCTGTTTTATATATAAATACAACATCTACATGAATATCAGCTGGATCCCCTCCGTCTGTCTTTGTATTCCAGTCTGGAGTTTAAGTTGAAGAAGGGAGGCTGGGGTCCGTTCAGCTCTTCAGGGTCCAGACAGATCCAGTTCCAGGTGGGTCAGGGGGATGAGGCCATCCTGAAGCCCAGCAGCAAGGTCCTGCAGGTCTCCATCGGACCGGGTCTGCCCAAAAACTCCAGTAAGTTCTGACACAATTAACCACAACTTTCCTGCGTGCTTCCCCCTCACTTCCTGACTGTTTTGACTTGTAGGACCAACGCGGAAGGACAAACGCAAGAGCCGCTACATGGGGGGCCAGACTCCGTCCAGCAACCAGTACAACTCAGGTACCAGAACACAACCGGTCGTCAGGACATCACAGACGTGAGCAACCCTTGGCTTATAAATCTGTCTTTGTTCCTCAGGTCCTCGCTCCAGAGGGGGCGGAGCTCCCAGAGGAGGCTCCACCTCCTCCAGAGGCTCCCTGCTGAGGCAGCAGTCTACCATGGATCAGCCCAGTCTGCCCCGGCTCCAGAGCCAGCGTCGCCACGATAACCAGCCCAAGAAACACCAGGACATGGGCTTCATGAACGTCCCCGACCAGGGCGCCGCAGGGTGAGACCGCGGGCAGTAACGGTTAAATAAAGTCACCGGTATAAACATCACAACCAGTATAACCTGGTTCTGGTTGTGCACACTGTTCTATGGTTCATCGCTGTGTTTTTCTACAGACTTCAGCGGCGGCAGTCGAAGGAGGTGAAGCCTCTTCCTGGATCAGGTCGACCCAAACCGGCTCCCAAACCGAAGCCTCGGTCTCCGCAGTGCAGGGCTCTGTACGCCTACGATGCCCAGGACACCGATGAGCTCAGCTTCAACGCTGATGATGTCATGGAGATACTCACCGAAGGTACTACTAATACTGCTGAAAGTATTACCATTACTACTACGAGTAACACTTATGCTACTGTTACTACAACTACTGCTCGTAGTAATGAAGCTACTTCTACTGTTTGTAATGCTACTTATCATAATACTTCTAGTACTACTGATACTACTTTTATTTAAGGACTACTTCTATGTTCAGTGCTGCTGTTACTTCCACCACTTCTAGCTCTTCTGTTATTACTTCTACTTCTAGTACTGCTGCTACGTCTACTACTTTCACTACTGCTACTAGTACTACTACTATACTACTATACCTACTATACCTCCGCCTGCTAACCCTGCGCCTGCTAACCCTGCGCCTGCTAACCCTGCGCCTGCTAACCCTGCGCCTGCTAACCCTGCGCCTGCTAACCCTGCGCCTGCTAACCCTGCGCCTGCTAACCCTGCGCCTGCTAACCCTGCCCTCATGTTGCGTCCTGATAGAAGTCCTCATACTCGTCTTCTCTGAACCTTCTGCAGATCCATCTGGTTGGTGGTTCGGTCGGTTGCGGGGCAGAGAGGGGATGTTCCCCGGAAACTATGTAGAGAAGATCTAAACCACCTCTTCAGGAGGGGGTCAGAGGTCAACAACCTGCAGCAACAGCAGCTGGGATCAGAAGTCACCAGAGCTTTCAACACATCAGCTGACAGGAAAGAGGAAACTGAACATTACAAGTTCACTTATATACAAACACACAGATGTTTCAGTCAGAGTGACGACACCGGTCAGTCTGACAAAGGTCAGGGTCTGGTACTCACCTGCTGACTGCTGGACTGAAAGTGTCTCTGTAATGCTGTGTACGATCAGGTTAAATGTCCCCGTAATGCTGTGTACGATCAGGTTAAATGTCCCCGTAATGCTGTGTACGATCAGGTTAAATGTCCCCGTAATGCTGTGTACGATCAGGTTAAATGTCCCCGTAATACTGTGTACGATCAGGTTAAATGTCCCCGTAATGCTGTGTATGATCAGGTTAAATGTCCCCGTAATGCTGTGTATGATCAGGTTAAATGTCCCCGTAATACTGTGTACGATCAGGTTAAATGTCCCCGTAATACTGTGTACGATCAGGTTAAATGTCCCCGTAATGCTGTGTACGATCAGGTTAAATGTCCCCGTAATGCTGTGTACGATCAGGTTAAATGTCCCCGTAATACTGTTGCGTGTGACTTCAGTCTCTGATCATCTCTGGTTGTTTTTTATGTGGCGTCAGTGTTACAATGGAAACCTAACATGGGTGTGAGGTCAGCGCCCCCTACAGGCTGCGGTGATTATTACAGCTGCAATATAACAAAGTGTTCAAAATAAATATCTTCCAACCAGATAAAAGATGAACAGAAACTAAACATCACACTTTAAAAATATGAAATGAATATTTTTTTCCTGTGATTGAAAAGAATAAAAAGTAAAAGATATCAATAATAAAATAAAAGTATTATAATTAAATAATGTTCTGTATCTTTCAGGACCGACTGTTTGTTTTATAGAAATGAACCTAAATGCTGTTTTATTTCAGCCAATCAACATAAACATTTCATTAAAAACCTGAGTGATGGAACAAGTCGATTAATCAGTTATTTATTATTAGAATAAGAATCTGTGTGAAGGATGAAGGAGGTCCAACAAGTCCTCCACCTCTGGAACACATCTGTGAGCTCCTCATGTTCAGCTCTTACATCTCTTACATTCATCAGCCATTTAAACGTGTTATTAGGAATAAACATCATATTCAGCTGGATGTAAACGTGGTCTTTGTCTCCGTCCTCAGGAGCTTTTGTGTCTCCAATGTTCTCAAAACTCATCTTCTGATAATAATAATGTTAAAATGATATATTTTAATACCTGATAAAAATGATACCTGACCTTTTTATTGATGAATTGATTGTTATTGGTCCAGATGTTTATAACTGAATTAAGAGGTTATTTAATACTGACTCGGCTGAGAGAACCTCACATGAGAAAAGAGACTGACTGCTTCATATCACTTTATAGTTTAATATTTCATATTTTTCATTTTATGAATAAAAACACCAGGAATAAAGAACTACATTACCCAGAGTTCTGTTCCTTCAGAGGGTCGTGTTGCCTTCATATCCTAAAGGAAACATTTGTAAAATCTACGTTAACATAAAAATAGAACCTTTTTATTCTAAAACTCTGAAATCGAACAATAAGGAGCTTTTTGTCTCTTTATGTTACATGTTGGTGTTCAACACGTAAGAATGCAATTAATTAAAATAAACTTTAATCCTGAAATATATTCTCTACTACAATTATTAATTATTATGTATAACAAACTAAATTCACTGTGCTGCAGAAGTCCTTCATTAATAACCAGTGGAGCTGGTGGAACATGTTCTCTGTAGGGCTGGAACGCATCAATCAATGTCAGCAAACATCCCAGAATGATTTAATGCTGGAACATGAAGGTATCAAACACATATTACTACTTTACAGTTCAATATTTAACTTTTATTCCAACATGAAAAAAAGCAGAAAATAACACTTTGATAAACACGTCAGGACATCTTACTATCGTCTCAGTATAATATAATAATATATATATATATATCATATGACAATATATATATATATCATATAATAATATATCATATAATAATGTACATATCATATAATAATATATATATCATATAATAATGTAGATATCACTTAATAACATATATATCATATAATAATATAACATCATATAATAATATATATCATATAATATATACATATATCATATAATATATATCATATAATAATATGTATATCATATAATAATTAATGATTAATTCAGAACGTTTTCATTTCTCTGTTCCTCTAGTTTTTCTACATTTTGAGCATATTTCCGGTGTGTTGTTTAAATGTAATGTATAAATGTAATTTAATTATGAATTGATTAATATAATTAACTGCGCAAACAGGATCAGTTCTATTTCCTCTACCAAGTCACGAGCAGAGACAGTTCGTATTTCCGACGTTTCCCCTGCACCATGAACGCCTCCTGACCTTTTACCCAGCAGCACGTTAATGACGTCATCCTCACACTCACGCGTGAGTGTCTGTGTGACTGACACCCTGCCGCTCGGTGACCCGGCTGGCGCCGTTTACCGGATCCGTTAACCGGTCAGAGGAGGAGCGGTCACAGCTAGCAGAGTTAGCAGCTAACGGCTAACTGAAGATGGAGGAGTTTCTGTCGAGCTGCTGCGGGGCCGTGAAGGTAACACACACACACACACACACGCACACACGCGCGCATAGACACAGCGTAGGCACACACGCACAGAGACACACTAACTAGCTCTGTAATGTTGTTATTGGTCAGTTAGCGTTAGCCACACAGGCTAACTGTTTACAACATTATTTATTGAAGATGGAACCTAAGATGTCTGTGACTTCCTGTCAGTTGCACCTTTATGTTCAAAGTAACAAGAAGGAAAACATTTAGGCTCGTGGGTCAAGATACGATATACTATGTGTGTATGTATGTGTATGTATATATATATGTGTATATATATATATATATATATATATATATATATATATATATATGTATATAAGTTATACGTATATATATACGTATATATATATATATATATTCTTTTTTTATTGTGATGTATTTTCTTGTCTGTTTAAATTGAGATCAAAAAACTTTTAATTTTACTCTTTATAGTAATGGAATAAATAAGACAATCAATGTAGAGTGATCATTTAAAAATGAATCACATACAACCTAAATACAAGAAGTTATTGATCTCAGTGGTTGTGATTCTTCGTGTACTTTTTAGTTTTTTTCTCTAAAATAACTTTTTCTGGGACTCAAAGAGATTTAGAGACAAAAGACTAAACTCCAACTTTTCATCTATTGGTTTATTTTGAAGGTGTGTTTGTTTTACGTCACCTTTTAGTCTGTTAAGTTTTATTTCATTAATTATTTTATTTATCTCTGAGCTACATTTTTAAATAAACAAAATGTCGTCCAGGTGAATCCGGACCCGGCTGGTTCAGGGTTCCATGTGGTTCTGGGTAATGAGGCCTGTGACGTGGACTCTATGGTGTGTGCTCTGACCTACGCCTACTTCCTGTCCAAGGTGAGCCCTCTGACCCATGAGTGCAGGTGTGTGTCCTCGGCGTGGACCTGAGTGTCTCTGTCTCCGTCAGACTGGATGCTCCGGGACGCTCGTCGTCCCGCTGCTGAACATCCGGCAGTCGAACCTGCTGCTGCGGTCGGACAACGTCTACCTGCTGCGACAGGTGGGTCTGTCTCCAGACCTGCTGCTGTTCAGGGATCAGCTGGACCTGCGAGAGCTGCACCGAGACGGACGCCTGCGACTGACGCTGGTCGACCACAACGTCCTGCCCAGGTAGCCACAGACGCCCGCCGGGCGGCCACAGACGCCCGCCGGGCGGCCACAGACGCCCGCCGGGCGGCCACAGACGCACCTGTCTCATCTGCGTGTGTCTGTCCTGCAGTTCAGATAGCGACCTGGAGGGGGTGGTGGTGGAGGTGATTGACCATCACCTGCTGGAGAGAGACTCCTCCACCTCCTGTCCTGTTACCGTGGAGACGGTGGGATCCTGTGCTACCTTGGTAACGGAACGTATCATCCAGAAGGCTCCGGAGATCCTGGACCAGCAGGTTGCCCAACTGCTCTACGGTAACCACCTCACAGGTCCTCAGTTTGTACTTCCTTGTGTTGCGTTGTTGTGTATCGTTGTGTGTGGTTGTGTAGCTGCGGTGGTGTTGGACTGCATCAACATGGCTCCCTCAGCAGGTAAAGTGACTCCTAAAGACAGTCAGTTCGCGGCAGCGTTGGAGTCTCGTTTTCCCGCTCTGCCACCGAGAGGTGCTCTCTTCCAGACGCTGCAGAACGCCAAGTTTGACGTCTCAGGTGAGCGACAGAAAACTGCAGTTTATAACACACAGTGTACTGCAGTATATGGAAGTACAGGGGCTATTTAGTGGTATTAATGTAGTATTTTGTCTTCAGGTCTGAACACTGAACAGATGTTGTTGAAGGACATGAAAGCTGTTTCAGGAAGTTTGAATGTCGCCGTCTCTGTTCTCTACATTACACTAGAGGTCAGTTTATAACACACACGTACTACACACCGTACTACACACGTACTACACACGTACTACACACGTACTACACACCGTACTACACACCGTACTACACACCGTACTACACACGTACTACACACGTACTACACACCGTACTACACACCGTACTACACACCGTACTACACACCGTACTACACACGTACTACACACGTACTACATACGTACTACACACGTACTACACACCGTACTACACACGTACTACACACCGTACTACACACCGTACTACACACCGTACTACACACCGTACTACACACGTACTACACACGTACTACACACGTACTACATATTGTACTACATATTGTACTACACACGTACTACACACGTACTACACACCGTACTACACACGTACTACACACGTACTACACACGTACTACACACCGTACTACACACCGTACTACACACGTACTACACACCGTACTACACACGTACTACACACGTACTACATATTGTACTACATATTGTACTACACACGTACTACACACGTACTACACACCGTACTACACACGTACTACACACGTACTACACACGTACTACACACCGTACTACACACCGTACTACACACGTACTACACACCGTACTACACACCGTACTACACACGTACTACACACGTACTACACACCGTACTACACACCGTACTACACACGTACTACACACGTACTACACACCGTACTACACACCGTACTACACACGTACTACACACGTACTACACACGTACTACACACGTACTACACACGTACTACACACCGTACTACACACCGACTACACACGTACTACACACCGTACTACACACCGTACTACACACGTACTACACACGTACTACACACGTACTACACGCGTACTACACGCGTACTACACGCGTACTACACACGTACTACACACGTACTACACACGTACTACACACGTACTACACACGTACTACACACGTACTACACACGTACTACACACGTACTACACACCGTACTACACACCGTACTACACACGTACTACACACGTACTACACACGTACTACACACGTACTACACACGTACTACACACCGTACTACACACCGACTACACACGTACTACACACCGTACTACACACCGTACTACACACGTACTACACGCGTACTACACGCGTACTACACGCGTACTACACGCGTACTACACGCGTACTACATATTGTACTACATATTGCACTACATATTGTACTACACACTGTACTACACACTGTACTACACACTGTACTACACACTACTACACATTGTACGACACATTGTACTACATATTGTACTACATATTGTACTACACACTGTACTACACACTACTACATACTGTACTACACACTGTACGACACATTGTACCACATATTGTACTACATATTGTACTACACACTGTACTACATACTGTACTACACACTGTACTACACACTGTACTACATATTGTACTACACACTGTACTACATATTGTACTACATTGTACTACACACTGTACTACACACTACTACATATTGTACTACACACTACTACATATTGTACTACACACTGTACTACACACTACTACATACTGTACTACACATTGTACCACATATTGTACTACACACTGTACTACACACTACTACACACTACGACACACTGTACTACACACTGTACTACATATTGTACTACATATTGTACTACACACTATACTACATATTGTACTACACACTGTACTACACACTGTACTACATATTGTACTACACACTGTACTACATATTGTACTACACACTGTACTACATATTGTACTGTACACTGTACTGTACACTGTACTACACATTATACTACATATTGTACTACACACTGTACTACACACTGTACTACATATTGTACTACACACTGTACTACACACTGTACTACACACTACTACATATTGTACTACACACTGTACTACATATTGTACTACATTGTACTACACACTGTACTACACACTGTACTACATATTGTACTACATTGTACTACACACTGTACTACACACTGTACTACATATTGTACTACATTGTACTACACACTGTACTACACACTGTACTACATATTGTACTGTACACTGTACTACACACTGTACTACACATTGTACTACATATTGTACTACATATTGTACTACACACTGTACTACACACTGTACTACACACTGTACTACATATTGTACTACACACTGTACTACACAGTACTACATATTGTACTACACACTGCACGACACACTGTACTACACACTGTACTACATATTGTACTACATTGTACTACACACTGTACTACACACTGTACTACATATTGTACTACACACTGTACTACACACTGTACTACATATTGTACTACATATTGTACTACACACTGTACTACACACTGTACTACACATTGTACTACATATTGTACTACACACTGTACTACACACTGTACTACACATTGTACTACACACTGTACTACATATTGTACTACACACTGTACTACACACTACTACATATTGTACTACACACTGTACTACATATTGTACTACATTGTACTACACACTGTACTACACACTACTACATATTGTACTACACACTGTACTACATATTGTACTACATATTGTACTACACACTGTACTACATATTGTACTACACACTTTACTACATATTGTACTACATTGTACCACACTGTACTACACACTGTACTACATACTGTACTACACACTGTACTACATATTGTACTACACACTTTACTACATATTGTACTACATTGTACCACACTGTACTACACACTGTACTACACACTGTACTACATATTGTACTACACATTGTACTACATATTGTACTACATATTGTACTACACACTGTACTACACACTGTACTACATATTGTACTACACACTGTACTACATATTGTACTACACACTGTACTACATATTGTACTACACACTGTACTACATACTGTACTACACACTACTACATATTGTACTACACACTGTACTACATATTGTACTACATATTGTACTACATATTGTACTACACACTGTACTACACACTACTACATATTGTACTACACACTGTACTACATATTGTACTACATATTGTACTACATATTGTACTACACACTGTACTACACACTACTACATATTGTACTACACACTGTACTACACACTACTACATATTGTACTGTACACTGTACTACACACTGTACTACACATTGTACTACATATTGTACTACATATTGTACTACACACTGTACTACACACTGTACTACATATTGTACTACACACTGTACTACACAGTACTACATATTGTACTACACACTGCACGACACACTGTACTACACACTGTACTACATATTGTACTACATTGTACTACACACTGTACTACACACTGTACTACATATTGTACTACATTGTACTACACACTGTACTACACACTGTACTACATATTGTACTACATATTGTACTACACACTGTACTACACACTGTACTACACATTGTACTACATATTGTACTACACACTGTACTACACACTGTACTACACATTGTACTACACACTGTACTACATATTGTACTACACACTGTACTACATATTGTACTACACACTTTACTACATATTGTACTACATATTGTACTACACACTGTACTACACACTGTACTACATACTGTACTACACACTGTACTACACACTGTACTACACACTGTACTACATATTGTACTACACATTGTACTACATATTGTACTACATATTGTACTACACACTGTACTACACACTGTACTACATATTGTACTACACACTGTACTACATATTGTACTACACACTGTACTACATATTGTACTACACACTGTACTACATACTGTACTACACACTACTACATATTGTACTACACACTGTACTACATATTGTACTACATATTGTACTACATATTGTACTACACACTGTACTACACACTACTACATATTGTACTACACACTGTACTACATATTGTACTACATATTGTACTACATATTGTACTACACACTGTACTACACACTGTACTACACACGGTACTACATATTGTACCACACTGTACTACACACTGTACTACATATTGTACTACACACTGTACTACACACTGTACTACATATTGTACTACACACTACTACATATTGTACTACACACTGTACTACACATTGTACTACACACTGTACTACATATTGTACTACACACTGTACTACACATTGTACTACACACTGTACTACACATTGTACTACACACTGTACTACATATTGTACTACACACTGTACTACACATTGTACTACACACTGTACTACACATTGTACTACACACTGTACTACATATTGTACTACACACTGTACTACACATTGTACTACACACTGTACTACATATTGTACTACACATTACTACATATTGTACTACACATTACTACATATTGTACTACACACTGTACTACACATTGTACTACACACTGTACTACATATTGTACTACACACTACTACATATTGTACTACACACTGTACTACACATTGTACTACACACTGTACTACACATTGTACTACACACTGTACTACATATTGTACTACACACTGTACTACACATTGTACTACACACTGTACTACATATTGTACTACACACTGTACTACATATTGTACTACACACTGTACTACACATTGTACTACACACTGTACTACATATTGTACTACACACTGTACTACATATTGTACTACACACTGTACTACACATTGTACTACACACTGTACTACACATTGTACTACACACTGTACTACATATTGTACTACACACTGTACTACATATTGTACTACACACTGTACTACATATTGTACTACACACTGTACTACATATTGTACTACACACTGTACTACATATTGTACTACACACTGTACTACACATTGTACTACACACTGTACTACATATTGTACTACACACTGTACTACACATTGTACTACACACTGTACTACATATTGTACTACACACTGTACTACACATTGTACTACACACTGTACTACATATTGTACTACACACTGTACTACACATTGTACTACACACTGTACTACACATTGTACTACACACTGTACTACATATTGTACTACACACTGTACTACACATTGTACTACACACTGTACTACATATTGTACTACACACTGTACTACACATTGTACTACACACTGTACTACATATTGTACTACACACTGTACTACATATTGTACTACACACTGTACTACACATTGTACTACACACTGTACTACATATTGTACTACACACTGTACTACACATTGTACTACACACTGTACTACACATTGTACTACACACTGTACTACACATTGTACTACACACTGTACTACATATTGTACTACACACTGTACTACACATTGTACTACACACTGTACTACATATTGTACTACACACTGTACTACACATTGTACTACACACTGTACTACATATTGTACTACACACTGTACTACACATTGTACTACACACTGTACTACACATTGTACTACACACTGTACTACATATTGTACTACACACTGTACTACACATTGTACTACACACTGTACTACACATTGTACTACACACTGTACTACACATTGTACTACACACTGTACTACATATTGTACTACACACTGTACTACACATTGTACTACACACTGTACTACATATTGTACTACACATTACTACATATTGTACTACACACTGTACTACACATTGTACTACACACTGTACTACATATTGTACTACACACTACTACATATTGTACTACACACTGTACTACACATTGTACTACACACTGTACTACACATTGTACTACACACTGTACTACATATTGTACTACACACTGTACTACACATTGTACTACACACTGTACTACACATTGTACTACACACTGTACTACATATTGTACTACACACTGTACTACACATTGTACTACACACTGTACTACACATTGTACTACACACTGTACTACATATTGTACTACACACTGTACTACACATTGTACTACACACTGTACTACATATTGTACTACACACTGTACTACACATTGTACTACACACTGTACTACATATTGTACTACACACTGTACTACATATTGTACTACACACTGTACTACACATTGTACTACACACTGTACTACACATTGTACTACACACTGTACTACACATTGTACTACACACTGTACTACATATTGTACTACACACTGTACTACACATTGTACTACACACTACTACATATTGTACTACACATTACTACATATTGTACTACACACTGTACTACACATTGTACTACACACTGTACTACATATTGTACTACACACTACTACATATTGTACTACACACTGTACTACACATTGTACTACACACTGTACTACACATTGTACTACACACTGTACTACATATTGTACTACACACTGTACTACACATTGTACTACACACTGTACTACACATTGTACTACACACTGTACTACATATTGTACTACACACTGTACTACACATTGTACTACACACTGTACTACACATTGTACTACACACTGTACTACATATTGTACTACACACTGTACTACATATTGTACTACACACTGTACTACACATTGTACTACACACTGTACTACACATTGTACTACACACTGTACTACATATTGTACTACACACTGTACTACACATTGTACTACACACTGTACTACATATTGTACTACACACTGTACTACATATTGTACTACACACTGTACTACACATTGTACTACACACTGTACTACATATTGTACTACACACTGTACTACACATTGTACTACACACTGTACTACATATTGTACTACACACTGTACTACACATTGTACTACACACTGTACTACATATTGTACTACACACTGTACTACACATTGTACTACACACTGTACTACACATTGTACTACACACTGTACTACATATTGTACTACACACTGTACTACATATTGTACTACACACTGTACTACACACTGTACTACATATTGTACTACACACTGTACTACACATTGTACTACACACTGTACTACATATTGTACTACACACTGTACTACACATTGTACTACACACTGTACTACATATTGTACTACACACTGTACTACACACTGTACTACACACTGTACTACATATTGTACTACACACTGTACTACATATTGTACTACACACTGTACTACACATTGTACTACACACTGTACTACATATTGTACTACACATTACTACAGTGACGGTAAACTAAACCTGCTCTGAGCTGTTGGTACATGGAGGCTCTGCCTCCTATTCTGACCAATCAGCTGTGAGCTCTGACCTCGGATCTATGACATCACTCAACCAACAGCTGGAGGACTGTCTGACCCAGGAGTCTGTCTCCCGGGTCACATCGGCCAAATCCCAACGTCCCCTCACGGACTCACGGGCTTTGAGCTCCCACCAAGTTCTGTCTGTCACATCATGG
>NC_136642.1:587500-730000 GCF_949748355.1 Melanostigma gelatinosum | reverse complement strand
CTCTCCATCAGTGAAAGGTTTACCGCTGCGTGCTGTCAGTTGACAACCCGACAGAGTGCTTCTGCTGCGCTGACGGTCCACTTTTCAGCTTTGAGAGTTTGTCTGCTCGCATTTGGCCTCGCAAGCTACCGTACTTGTCTTTGTGACGGGAGTCATCGTGTCGGCGCCTCTTGACAGATGAGACAAACGCCTTTTCTTTGCGTTGAACAAGAGAGGAACGGTTTGTCCACTGCAGGTCAGCATTCTGACCTCTCGCCATGAGTCCGTTCTCTCTTTCACAGGGGCTACGATTGTTTTATGAAGTTATTTTCAGGGGGCCGGGCCAAATGTGGAGGCGGCCGTAGTTTGGGGACCACTGCTTTGCATCAACGTAAATACTGCGTTCTGATTGGCTGCAGACATTATTGCCTCATAATGAAAACCTACTAATTACTACATTCAATTCAATTATAAATACATCTGAATGTCTTATTTCCAGCACTGAGTTTAACATAAATACGAATAAAATAATATTTACTATTTGTTATTAACTTTGAATCTTGTTAGCATCATGTTAGCTTAATGCTCATCAAGTTAATTTAGTGATAATATTGACTCATATTACAATCAGTAATTTATAACTTATTTGTAAGAAATTAAGCTGGTATTTCTTCATCAATTGTTCAAACTACATTTATTATTATTTAAAATAAAACCCTGAACCGATTGGATCGATTATCTCGTGTATGTTATTGATGAATTGCAAATCTTTCAATTTTTAGTCCACGTTTACTCGGGGTCATTTATTTTCTTGACAAAAGAAAGATTTTATAACGAAATATTCTTTTTTTATAATTTTGACATGAGACCGTTTTCACAGACTGAGGACGAACCAGGAAGCTGACCTTAATGTGTAGATTAACCCTTTACTGTTTGGTCCAGGCCTCTCCCAGAGGATTCTGGGAATCCAGAGGAGGCAGAGAGTCCGTCAGGAGACGATCAGCATCCAGGTGACCTAACCAGGAAATAAGAAATAGGAAAGGTGAATATTTAAAGTCAAAAGAAGCCTCTTCTCATCACTCCGTCCTCTTGCCCCGCCCCCTCAGCGCCGCCCACCAGCCTCGCCCTGTCAGGAACTATTGAGGGCGGGGCTAAGAAGCGCCTCGTGGCCCCGTCACTCAGCCTCACATTGAGCCGTAAAGACTCTCGCGACCCGAGCAACGACGGGTTGTCGGCCGCCGCGCTGTCGGCGACTCCGGAGGAGACGCCGTCACTGGACATCAACCTGGAGGCTCTGGAGACGCCTTCAGGCAGCGAGACGGGCACGCTGCCCGACTTCAACCACGAGCTGGAGTGGGAGGGTGAGACAGGCTGAGAGACAAGCAACCTCTGACCTCTCCCTGAGCTCTGACCTCTGACCTCTCTCTCTGAACAGATGACCTCCCCCGGATGGCTGTGGATGGGGGCGTGTCCGGGGGCGTGTCCAGCAGCCCGTTGGATCAGTCCGAGGGTCTGATGGATCTGGACCAGGTGGACACCAGGGGGCGCCGCTGGAGGAGGTTCTCCGTCTCTGGACACGAGTTCCACGTCAACATGAGCGTCCTGGAGCCGTACCTGCAGGTCCTGTCACACGGAGGTCAGAGGTCACGCACACCTGGAACACACCTGGCGTTACAGTCTGTCCATATTTACACCAGTGACTGTAACCGTGACTCCTCCCTCTGCGTCTGATTGGCTGTCAGGTTACTATGGAGACGAGATGAACGCCGTCGTCCTGTTCGCCGCCTGCTACCTGCCGGAGAACACGGTGGAGAACTACGACTACGTCATGGACAACCTGTTCAGGTGAGGTAACGCAGGTCACATGCTGACAGCCAGGAGCATGCTGGGTAGTGGAGTAGCCTCATGTGTGTGTGTGTTCGTGTTCGTTCCTGCAGGTACATCGTGGGGACCCTGGACCTGATGGTGTCAGAGAACTACCTGCTGGTCTGTCTGTGTGCCATGGTTCCCAAAAACAAGCTGCCCTCCATGAAATGGCTCCACCAGTGCTACGCCTCCATCGACAGGAGGTACGTTGGTTTCATCCACTGTGGCAGCACAGTGGGGTGGAGCTAAACACTCACACAGACTTCTTTTTACTTATCCATTAAATGTCAGAGAGCACACCTGGTTTCTATGATGACGGAGGTGGTATTTGAGAGCGTCTGTGTCTGTGTGTCCAGGCTGAAGAAGGACCTGAAGGGGCTGCTGGTCGTCCATCCTGCCTGGTACATCAAAGCTCTGCTCACTGTGATCAAACCCTTCATCAGGTCTGTACACACCCGATAACTGTCAGCTAATGTGTTAGCAACCAGCTAAAGGAGCCTGTCTGTGTGTCTGTCTGTCTCTCTGTCTCTCTGTCTGTCTCTCTGTCTGTCTGTCTCTCTGTGTGTCTCTCTGTCTGTCTCTCTGACTGTCCACAGTGAGAAGTTCAGCACGAAGATCCGGTTCATCAGAAGTCTACATGAGTTGTCTCAGTTCATCCCAACAGAAAGACTACAGATCCCAGACGCAATACGCCAGTAAGAACACCCTACTGGTACTCCTACTCTCGTTGTACTGACTCTACTGTAGTTCTACTCTCGTTGTACTGACTCTACTGTAGTTCTACTCTGGTTCTACTGACTCTACTGTAGTTCTACTCTTACTCTACTGTAGTTCTACTCTTACTCTGCTGTAGTTCTACTCTAGTTGTACTCTTACTCTACTGTAGTTCTACTCTAGTTGTACTCTTACTCTACTGTAGTTCTACTCTAGTTGTACTGACTCTGCTGTAGTTCTACTCTAGTTGTACTCTTACTCTACTGTAGTTCTACTCTAGTTGTACTGACTCTACTGTAGTTCTACTCTAGTTGTACTGACTCTACTGTAGTTCTACTCTAGTTGTACTGACTCTGCTGTAGTTCTACTCTAGTTGTACTGACTCTACTGTAGTTCTACTCTAGTTGTACTGACTCTACTGTAGTTCTACTCTAGTTGTACTGACTCTGCTGTAGTTCTACTCTAGTTGTACTGACTCTGCTGTAGTTCTACTCTAGTTGTACTGACTCTGCTGTAGTTCTACTCTAGTTGTACTGACTCTACTGTAGTTCTACTCTAGTTGTACTGACTCTACTGTAGTTCTACTCTAGTTGTACTGACTCTGCTGTAGTTCTACTCTAGTTGTACTGACTCTGCTGTAGTTCTACTCTAGTTGTACTCTTACTCTGCTGTAGTTCTACTCTCGTTGTACTCTTACTCTGCTGTAGTTCTACTCTAGTTGTACTCTTACTCTACTGTAGTTCTACTCTAGTTGTACTCTTACTCTACTGTAGTTCTACTCTAGTTGTACTCTTACTCTACTGTAGTTCTACTCTAGTTGTACTCTTACTCTGCTGTAGTTCTACTCTAGTTGTACTCTTACTCTGCTGTAGTTCTACTCTAGTTGTACTGACTCTACTGTAGTTCTACTCTAGTTGTACTGACTCTACTGTAGTTCTACTCTGGTTCTATTGACTCTGCTGTAGTTCTACTCTAGTTGTACTGACTCTACTGTAGTTCTACTCTGGTTATATTGACTCTACTGTAGTTCTACTCTTGTTGTACTGACTCTACTGTAGTTCTACTCTCGTTGTACTGACTCTACTGTAGTTCTACTCTCGTTGTACTGACTCTACTGTAGTTCTACTCTCGTTCTACTGACTCTACTGTAGTTCTACTCTCGTTCTACTGACTCTACTGTAGTTCTACTCTCGTTGTACTGACTACTGTAGTTCTACTCTCGTTGTACTGACTACTGTAGTTCTACTCTCGTTGTACTGACTCTACTGTAGTTCTACTCTAGTTGTACTGACTCTACTGTAGTTCTACTCTAGTTGTACTGACTCTACTGTAGTTCTACTCTCGTTGTACTGACTCTACTGTAGTTCTACTCTCGTTGTACTGACTCTACTGTAGTTCTACTCTCGTTGTACTGACTCTACTGTAGTTCTACTCTCGTTGTACTGACTCTACTGTAGTTCTACTCTAGTTGTACTGACTCTACTGTAGTTCTACTCTCGTTGTACTGACTACTGTAGTTCTACTCTCGTTGTACTGACTCTACTGTAGTTCTACTCTCGTTGTACTGACTCTACTGTAGTTCTACTCTCGTTGTACTGACTACTGTGGTTCTACTGACTCTACTGTAGTTCTACTCTGGTTCTACTGACTCTACTGTAGTTCTACTCTGGTTGTACTGACTCTACTGTAGTTCTACTCTGGTTGTACTGACTCTACTGTAGTTCTACTCTGGTTGTACTGACTCTACTGTAGTTCTACTCTCGTTGTACTGACTCTACTGTAGTTCTACTCTGGTTGTACTGACTCTACTGTAGTTCTACTCTGGTTGTACTGACTCTACTGTAGTTCTACTCTAGTTGTACTGACTACTGTAGTTCTACTCTCGTTGTACTGACTCCACTGTAGTTCTACTCTGGTTGTACTGACTCTACTGTAGTTCTACTCTTGTTGTACTGACTCTACTGTAGTTCTACTCTCGTTGTACTGACTCTACTGTAGTTCTACTCTCGTTGTACTGACTCTACTGTAGTTCTACTGACAACTGAAGGTCTATTTTTCTGCCCTCAGGTTCGATCAGACGTTGAACAGATGACGATCACGGCGGTCGACAGACTGGACAGAACAAACACACTCTGGTTTATTTATAGTCTTTAGATGGGGGGGGGGGTTGAAGCAACATAACAAATAATAAAAGCATCGATCAAACGTTTTTAATTCGACTTGATTCATTTTGATGGAAAATACATATTAAAATAATAATCAACTGTTGACACTTTTTACTCAATTTTCTTTGTTTTCTTACTTTCTTTCTGTTTTATAAAAGCTTTCTCTGCTTCAGGAAGTTTGTTTTGTTTATTTATTATTTTTTATTATTACTCATAATAAAGACACAGCGTCCGTAATGTCCCGAAACATGACGTTTTGTCTTCTGTTAAAAATACATTTCAGAATTATTATGTGATATTTTTATGAGATATTAAGTCTTTATAATGACTTACAGGGTCTTTATTTTCTCCTCAGTGGTGGTAATGTTCTTCCATAAAATATATTTCAGGCTGTAAAAATTAAATTTTATTTAAAGCATAAATTAAAAACGTGAACGGTGAAAACTGCCAATAATTTAAAAAATCCTCGGACCAGGAAGCCTAGCTTCAGGCTACAGGTTAGCATCATAGCTAACGTTAGCAGACGCCTGGAAAGATGTATGGCCAATCAGAGGCAGAGAAGGGGGCGGGTCTTCCCACAGCTCGTCAGTTTAGTCCCTCCCAATGCTATTGTAGCTAGTTAGCTGGACATGCTAACATTAGCGTCCTGTACTGATGTGTTTTAGGCTCAAGAAAGAAGAAGTAGATCTTGCGCAATCCTCACCAACTGTGTTGAGCGCGCGTCTTTGCTTTCTCATTGTTTGTCACCACGGTAACGCAGACACTTGTACTTTATGTCCTTTCTTTCCATAGAACAGCTCATGCATTTCACTGTAGAACACATTCAGTCTGCTGATCTGACAGAAGCACGGAGCTTCAACCCGCTCGCGAGCGAGTCGTTTTTCTTTGCGACAGTGAGTGGGCGGACCCAGTCTCCATTGTATCTCTACATCTGATTGGTCACAATCCTCGTCTTGGGATAGACCGGATATCAGTCTGACGCAGACCAGAGGAGTCGCCCCCTGGTGGACACTAGAGAGAATGCAGCTTTGGCTTCACTTTAAAGAACCGGATCAGAATCAGAATTTGAAGGAAGTTTGCACCTACAAGGAATTTGTGGTCATTCTGTCAAAACGATAACCACCAAGAGGGGTATGTATTTTAATGAACTAAAAAGTTTCTTTTGTCCATAATTCCACCATCACCGATCCTGAAGGCCGTTTTATCATCATGAACATATCCATCAACAAGAGTCCAGTCACAATCTGTTTATGGCCCAAACACCGATGACTCATCCTTTTATCGTAATTTTTTTTATCCTTCTCAAACATCTGTAACTGTCATAACAGGAGGTGATTTCAACACAGTTATCGACCAATCAGTGGACAGATCTAAAAATCCAAATAATAAGCGTACCTGGCAATCCACAGACATGATACAACAGTTCATGAGTGATTTTGGTTTTGGCGATATTTGGAGATTACAGCACCAAACTCAAGAGAATACTCATTCTTCTCACCAGTTCACCGCTCACTCACGCATTGACTTCTTCCTCAACAGCAATTCAATCACATCTAATAGTTCAGACTCCAAGATCCATCCTGTCATTGTTAGCGGCCATGCTCCGTAACATTTATTTGAACAGTTACCCGACACAAACTATCACCAGATGGTGCTTCACTACATCTCTTCTCAAAGACCCTCAGTTTGACAGTCTTATTAAAAAAGAGTGAGCGTCCTTCTTAGAAATAAATGATTCCCCAGAGTCATCACCAACCCTTCTGTGGGAAACATGGAAAGCAGTTTTTAGAGGAATAATCGTTTCATTCTCTGTTTACAACAAAAAGAAAAACAACAAGAAGCTGAACTGGAACAACAAATCAACCGACTCGAAACCATGAAAGCAAGTAACCCAACAACGGAAACCCAGAACGAATCAAGAAAGTACAAATTCCAATTCAATGAAATAATTAATAATAAAACTCAATTCCTCATACACAGACTGAGACCAGAACATTTTCACCAAAGCAATACATCCGGTAAATATCTGGCAAATCAAATTAAATGAAATAAAGAAACAACAATCTCAATCATCAAGGACTCTGCAGGGAAGCCCACAAATTCACCGATGAAATAAATAAAATCTTCAGAAGTGTTTATGCCAATCTATATTCATCTAAAAATAACCCAAATCAAGAAGACATCAATTCATTTCTCAACAGCATTGATGTACCACAGCTTAACAAAGAACAAATCAACAGACTTGACTCACCATGAACACAGGACGAACGTTTTACTGCCCTCAGTCTGATGCCCAATAGCAAAGCACCAGGTCCCGATGGCTTCCCAGCTGAGTTCTATCAACACTTCTGCTTCATTCTAGCTCCACTCTTTCACAAAATGATAACTGAAATAAAACAAAACTTGCAATTTCCAGCCAACATGAACACAGCCAGTATATCACTCCTCCTCAAACCAAACAAAGATCCAACTCTTCCTTCTCCTTACCGTCCCATTTCTCTTCTCAATGTAGATATTAAAATCATCACTGAGGCATGAACTCACAGATTAGACAAAGTCACTCCATCCATAATTCATCCAGATCAAACCGGCTTCATCAAAGGCAGACATTCATCCACTAACACACGCAGACTGTTTCATGTAATCAATGACTCATCATTACAACACACTGGGACCATCATAGCCTCCGTGGATGCAGAAAAAGCCTTCGACAGAGTGAACTGGACATTTCTCACAAGCACATTACAGAGGTTTGGCTTTGGGGAATCATTTATTAACTGGGTTAAAATTCTACATACTTCACCGTCAGCCACTGTCATCACTAATGGACAAAGCTCACAAAGCTTCACACTGCACAGGGGACGAGGCAAGGATGCCACTCTCTCCCTCACTTTGCACCATTTCCATTGAACCGTTAGCTGCAGCCATTCGTCAGAACATCTACATGAAAGGAATTCAAACACTCAACACCCATCACAAGATCAGTCTCTATGCAGATGATCTATTGCTCTTCCTACAAAACCCCTACTCATCACTACAGGAAACTATTAAAGTCATGGAAGCATTCTCTAATATCTCCGACTACTCCATGAACTGGAGTAAATCCTCCATCCTTCCATGAGACAGTAACAGTTGGGATGGAGCAGCCCATACACCACCGATCCCTTTCTGCACAGGTGCCATCACGTGTTTGGGAATCCATATTTCCCGCAGGCTGTCAGAGCTGTTCACACTCAACTTCACTCCACTACTCAAAACAATAAATGACGACCTCCTCCGCTGGATGAAGCTACCACTATCACTCATGGGCAGAATAGCTGCAGTTAAAATGACAATACTTCCTAAAATAAATGACCTCTTCACAATGATACCATCTCAACCACTCCTGCTTCAAGTCGCTGGACTCAATCGTTACTCAATTCTACTGGAAAAATAAAACACCAAGAATTAAACTGGCCACTCTACAAAAACCAAAAACACAAGGAGGACTTGAAGCTCCACATTCTTTCACTACTCTAGCAAATAAACTTCAGTACATTCTTAAATGGATCCACCCAGCCAATCAGACAACACATGGTTAGATATAGAACAGACAGTTTGTAAGGACATTCAGATTTCTGACTTACCATTTTTAAGCCAATCTATCAAACGCCATCCTTGTTTCAATATACTAACAACAGCAGAAAACCACAAAATCACTCACATCACTTTTGCACCTTCAAATGTGACTCCCATCTGGAACAATCCTGATTTCTAAGTCACAAGACTCCTCTAAATCTCCACACATGGTCCGCTAAAGGCGTCACTCATCTGAAACACATCTTCAATAACAACACCATGGTTTCATTCCCTCACTTGGTTCAGAAGTACGGCATCAGGAGCAATCAATGTTTGGAATATCTGCAACTCAAATCATCCGTTCAATCCAAACTTACCATTAAGGCCACTAACCGAGTACTACCCCCTCAACCTCAGAATTAATTAATATCCCCTCCTCAAAAAGTTCATCTCCAAAATATGTAGAGTAATATCACAGTCTGACAAAACATCATCCATCAAGAAGATGGGAATCAGACCTGTCCATCACTCCTGATGCTGATTTCTGGAACCAAATCTGCAATAACTTCCAGTTCATGACTAAAAATGCCAATTTACAACGAATCCAGTATAAAATACTTCACAGAATTCATTACACGGGCAAAACATGTTTCAAATGGGATTCACGTCAGATATCTGTCCACATTGCACTCAGAACAGCTGGATAGCTTTGTTCACGCCACCTGGCACTGCACACCAGTTCATCACTTCTGAAGGAAACAAGTGAGTCACTGTCTGTCCTCCTGCTGCCTCGTCCCATTGTCCCCTTCACTGTGCTGACTAGGAGACATCTCACCAATACATCGGAGTAAAACAAACCGCCGATTACTCCTCGTGGCCCGAACTATCGCCAAGAACACTATCATGACCTGGAAATCAAGGAATAACACACACATCGCACACTGGAGAAACTTCATGATCGAGTATAGTTCAATGGAAAATCGAACCTCGTCCATCATATACAACAGAACACCATTCCACCTGCTCATCCCTCACTATGTTTCTGCAAACATGACTCCACCCATTCTATTAATGTTGAAATATGTATAGTATATATACCGGTATATATATATTTTCTTTGTGTATTTCTTTCACTGTTGTTGATTTGTTTTGTTTTTCTTGCCGGACAACCAATTGAAACCCACGTACATGCACACATGAACATCCATGTGCACACACACTTACCTGTTTTTCTTTTTTTTTTGGTTTGTTGTGTTTTTTTTATTATTATTATTATTTTTATATATATTTTTTCCCTCCATCTCAAAAGGCTCAAGGACATTCTCTCACACACTGACTGTAGGATGTTTGCTGGCTTTTATCCCACTGTTCTTGTCATCCTCTTGTGTTTATGTCTATGTTTTGTCTTAATGTTGTCTCGTGTCTTTCAATAAAAAATGTTTTAAAAAAATTAATAAAAAATAAAATAAAAATAACAAGGCACTCGGAGGCACTCTGAACTGTAGTAGGACTTCATTTTTTACTTTTTTCGACAGACAGGCAACTTTCACTGAAAGGAGCAACAGGGATTCAACAAACACTTTAATAAATACGGTTATGAACACGTCTAACTCGTCATGTAGCTGAAGTTTATTTTTCAACAAACAGAACGTTGATAGAAAATCTTAAAAAACTTTTCAACCAACTCAGACATCTTTAAAACTTGGGACGAATAAATGCTGATGAGTCGTATTCAACTGAATGTTCACTCTCTCACTCACTCATTCATTCACTCTCTCACTCACTCTCATTCATTCTCACTCACTCTCACTCACTCACTCTCACTCACTCACTCTCACTCACTCACTCTCATTCACTCACTCTCACTCACTCACTCTCACTCACTCACTCTCACTCACTCACTCTCACTCACTCACTCTCACTCACTCACTCTCATTCACTCACTCTCACTCACTCACTCACTCACACTCACTCACTCACACTCACTCACTCACTCACTCACTCACTCACTCTCACTCACTCACTCACTCTCACTCACTCTCATTCACTCACTCTCACTCATTCACTCACTCATTCACTCACTCTCACTCACTCACTCTCACTCGCTCACTCTCACTCGCTCACTCTCACTCGCTCACTCTCACTCGCTCACTCTCACTCGCTCACTCACTCACTCACTCACTCACTCACTCACTCTCACTCACTCATTCACTCACTCTCACTCACTCACTCTCACTCACTCACTCTCACTCATTCACTCACTCATTCACTCACTCTCACTCACTCTCACTCACTCACTCTCACTCACTCTCATTCACTCACTCTCACTCACTCTCATTCACTCACTCTCACTCGCTCACTCTCACTCGCTCACTCTCACTCGCTCACTCTCACTCGCTCACTCTCACTCGCTCACTCACTCACTCTCACTCACTCTCATTCACTCACTCTCATTCACTCACTCTCACTCACTCTCATTCACTCACTCTCACTCACTCTCATTCACTCACTCTCATTCACTCACTCTCATTCACTCACTCTCTCACTCACTCTCATTCACTCACTCACTCACTCTCATTCACTCACTCACTCACTCTCACTCACTCACTCACTCACTCACTCACTCACTCACTCACTCACTCACTCACTCACTCACTCACTCACTCACTCACTCACTCACTCTCATTCACTCACTGAGTTTCGTCCGTTTATAAAACTGTTGCTGGACGGTGTTTTTTCAGCTGTAAAAAGTGACAGAATTCTGCTGATAAAATGTGTGTGTTGAGTGTCTGTGTGTGTGTGTTCAATGTGTGTGTGTGTTGAGTGTCTGTGTGTGTGTGTTCAATGTGTGTGTGTGTGTTGAGTGTCTGTGTGTGTGTGTTCAATGTGAGTGTGTGTTGAGTGTGTGTGTGTGTGTGTTCAGTGTTTCAGTAAATAGCCTCGTCCATGTTCTCGTCACTGTCTCCTCCGAACTCCTCCCCGTTATCAAAGTAGGACATGATGTAATCCGTCTCCTGCAGACACAAAACAGGAAGAATTCATATTCATGTTTTCATAAACATGAATATTCATCGTGCTGCGTATTGTTTGAACATGTTCCGTATCGATAAATAGATATATTGTTATTATTGTATATATTATTGTTTCTATAAATGAGCTCATTTATCTATTTTATGTAAAATAGTTCATCATTAACATTCAGTTCATGATGTAAAATAACAATATAATTAAACTGATTCTATCAGACCCTGTTCTCTGATTCAACGTTTATTTACATATTAAATATCAAATACTTCTGTAGATATTTATCACTTTCAGAAATACGTCTGAGTTGATGCAGACTTGTTAAGGTGGACGTCTGAGTTGATGCAGACTTGTTAAGGTGGACGTCTGAGTTGATGCAGACTTGTTAAGGTGGACGTCTGAGTTGATGCAGACTTGTTACGGTGGACGTCTGAGTTGATGCAGACTTGTTAAGGTGGACGCCTGAGTTGATGCAGACTTGTTAAGGTGGACGTCTGAGTTGATGCAGACTTGTTAAGGTGGACGTCTGAGTTGATGCAGACTTGTTACGGTGGACGTCTGAGTTGATGCAGACTTGTTAAGGTGGACGCCTGAGTTGATGCAGACTTGTTAAGGTGGACGCCTGAGTTGATGCAGACTTGTTAAGGTGGACGTCTGAGTTGATGCAGACTTGTTACGGTGGACGTCTGAGTTGATGCAGACTTGTTATGGTGGACGTCTGAGTTGATGCAGACTTGTTAAGGTGGACGTCTGAGTTGATGCAGACTTGTTAAGGTGGACGCCTGAGTTGATGCAGACTTGTTAAGGTGGACGCCTGAGTTGATGCAGACTTGTTAAGGTGGACGCCTGAGTTGATGCAGACTTGTTAAGGTGGACGCCTGAGTTGATGCAGACTTGTTAAGGTGGACGCCTGAGTTGATGCAGACTTGTTAAGGTGGACGTCTGAGTTGATGTAGACTTGTTAAGGTGGACGTCTGAGTTGATGCAGACTTGTTAAGGTGGACGCCTGAGTTGATGCAGACTTGTTATGGTGGACGTCTGAGTTGATGCAGACTTGTTAAGGTGGACGTCTGAGTTGATGCAGACTTGTTAAGGTGGACGCCTGAGTTGATGCAGACTTGTTAAGGTGGACGTCTGAGTTGATGCAGACTTGTTAAGGTGGACGCCTGAGTTGATGCAGACTTGTTAAGGTGGACGCTTGAGTTGATGCAGACTTGTTAAGGTGGACGCTTGAGTTGATGCAGACTTGTTAAGGTGGACGCCTGAGTTGATTCATGATGTCTTACCTCCTCAAACTCTTCCCCGTCGTACTCCTCCTCTCCCTCAGCCTCCTCCTCCTCCTCTTGCTTCTTCTTCTCCTCTCCCTCCTCCTCCTCCGAGCTCTGCTGTTCCTCCTTCTTCTGCAGAGTCTAACACGGAAAACAGGGTTAAGGTGGAAATGTTTCTTTAAGAGCTCTAACAGAGATTCAAGCATCAGGATTGGTTGACTGTTGAGCTCTGCTCTCTGATTGGAGGACAGGGATCAGCTGGTGTCCGTGTGTCTGACCTCCAGTTTGAGCAGCACTTCCTCTTTTTCTTTCACTTTCTTCTTCTTCTGACCCGACTGAAGTCTGTCAGAGCGGCTGACCGTTGCTGAGACACCTGACAGACAGAGCAGGACGTCAACACACCCACAGTCATCAATACAGAGTACCTCGTGTCCTGTGTGTACTCAGAGTACTGTGTGTACTGACTGTCTCTTGAAGGTTTCTTCAGTCTGAGTTCTTTCGGGAATTTTTTCCAGACTGAAAGAAGAAAATATTTTATATAAAGATTGTTAATAACAGAAATAAATTATAGATAGATAGATAGATATACATGTATATATATATGTGTATGTGTATACATACATACATACATACATACATACATACATACATACATACATACATACATACATACATACATATATATATATATACATACATGTATATATACACATACATGTATATATACACATACATACATACATACATACATACATATATATATATATACATACATGTATATATACACATACATGTATATATACACATACATGTATATATACACATACATGTATATATACATGTATATGTATATATATATATATATATATATACACATGTATATATGTATATATATATATATACATACATGTATATATATACATATATATACATACATGTATATATATACATACATGTATATATATACATACATGTATATATATACATACATACATGTATATATATATATATACATACATGTATATATATATACACATGTATACATATATACATATATAACAATCTCTACATATAATGAGACATGTATATATATATACATACATGTATATATATATATACATACATGTATATATATACATGTATGTATATATATATATATATATGTATATATATACATACATATACATATATGTATATGTATATATATATATATATATGTATATATAGATAGATATATCTATAGATATATATATATATGTATATGTATATATAGATAGATAGATATATCTATAGATATATATATGTATATATAGATAGATAGATATATCTATAGATATATATATATATGTATATGTATATATAGATAGATAGATATATCTATAGATATATATATGTATATATAGATAGATAGATATATCTATAGATATATATATATATGTATATGTATATATAGATATATAGATATATCCACGGGATTCCGGAAATCATTTAACGTTACAGCCAACGCGTCTGCAAGTATAGATCTCCCCACTTAGCCTCTCGGTGACTAAAAGGAAAATTGCAGCTGGTCACCTACAGAGACTATTATATATAGATTATGATATATAGAGATTATTATATATAGAGACTATTATATATAGAGACTATTATATAGAGACTATTATATAGAGAGACTATTATATATAGATATTATATATATATATAGATATATATATATATTATATATATATATATCTATATATATAGAGATTATATATAGAGATTATTATATGTAGAGATTGTTATATATATATATAGAGATTATTATATATCGAGATTATTATATATAGACTATTATATATCGAGACTATTATATAGAGATTATTATATATAGACTATTATATATAGAGACTATTATATAGAGATTATTATATATAGAGATTATTATATATAGAGATTATTATATGGAGACTGTTATATATAGAGATTATTATATATAGAGATTATATAAATATATAGAGATTATATATAGAGATTATTATATATAGAGATTATATATATATATATAGAGATTATATATAGAGATTATTATATATAGAGATTATTATATATAGAGATTATTATACATAGAGACTATTATATATAGACTATTATATATAGAGACTATTATATATAGAGACTATTATATGTAGATTATTATATATAGAGACTATTATATATAGAGACTATTATATATAGAGACTATTATATGTAGAGATTATTATATATAGAGACTAGTATATGTAGAGACTATTATATGTACAGATTATTATATGTACAGATTATTATATGTAGAGACTATTATATATAGAGATTATATATATATATATATATATATATAGAGATTATATATAGAGATTATTATATGGAGAGGCATATATATATATATATATATAGAGATTATTATATCTAGAGATTATTATATATAGAGACTATTATATATAGAGATTATTATATAGAGACTATTATATATAGAGATTATAATATAGAGACTATTATTATATATATATATATGAGAGTATGAGAGTATGTATATATATATGTATATATATATATATATATATATATATATATATATATATATATATATATATATATATATATATATATATATATATATATATATATATATATATATATATATATATATATATATATATATATATATATATATATATATATATATATATATATATATAGAGAGAGAGATTATTGTCTGACCTGGATTCCAGTCCGTCAGTCCGTCCGTCTGCTCGTTGCTGTGATATTTGTCAGAGTATCTCTCCACATCTGGACAGGAAACACAGGATGAAGACCTTCACAATAAAAGTGTTGATTGATCAGCTGATCCAGGACTTTCTGTGTGTGTGTGTGTGTGTGACCTCTCCGTGCAGCAGCTGGCTGGATGAAGAAGGGCAGAGTCTTCATGGCTCCTCTGAACTCCTGTTTGAGAGCCAACAGATACTCCGCCTCCTCTCCACCTGTCAGGGGGAGGGGCTTCTGCTCCATCACCTGAGTGAGAGAGAGTGAGTGAGTGTGTGTGTAAGAGAGTGTGAGAGTGTGTGTGAGTGAGTGTGAGAGTGTGTGTGTGAGAGTGTGTGTGTGAGAGTGTGTGTGAGTGTGAGAGTGTGTGTGAGTGAGTGTGAGAGAGTGAGTGAGTGAGTGTGAGCGAGTGAGTGAGTGTGTGTGTGAGAGAGTGTGAGTGAGTGTGAGAGTGTGTGTGAGTGAGTGTGAGAGTGTGTGTGTGAGAGTGTGAGAGTGTGTGTGTGAGAGTGTGTGTGAGTGTGAGAGTGTGTGAGTGAGTGTGAGAGAGTGAGTGTGTGTGTGAGAGTGAGTGAGAGTGAGTGTGTGAGTGAGTGTGTGAGTGAGTGTGTGTGAGAGTGTGAGAGTGTGTGTGTGTGTGAGAGTGAGTGAGTGAGTGAGTGAGTGTGAGAGTGAGTGTGAGAGTGAGTGAGAGAATGAGTGTGTGTGTGTGTGAGAGTGTGTGTGAGTGAGTGTGAGAGTGTGTGTGTGAGAGTGTGAGAGTGTGTGTGTGAGAGTGTGTGTGAGTGTGAGAGTGTGTGAGTGAGTGTGAGAGAGTGAGTGTGTGTGTGAGAGTGAGTGTGTGAGTGAGTGTGTGAGTGAGTGTGTGAGTGAGTGTGTGTGAGAGTGTGTGAGTGTGAGAGTGTGTGTGTGTGTGAGAGTGAGTGAGTGAGTGAGTGAGTGTGTGAGTGAGTGTGAGAGTGAGTGAGTGTGAGAGTGAGTGTGAGAGTGTGTGAGAGTGTGTGTGTGTGTGTGTGAGTGTGTGTGTGAGTGAGTGTGAGAGAGTGAGTGTGAGTGTGTGTGTGTGTGTGAGTGAGTGTGAGAGTGAGTGAGTGTGAGAGTGAGTGTGAGAGTGTGTGAGAGTGTGTGTGTGTGTGTGTGAGTGTGTGTGTGTGTGTGAGTGAGTGTGAGTGAGTGAGTGTGAGAGTGAGTGTGAGAGTGAGTGAGAGAATGAGTGTGTGTGTGTGTGAGAGTGTGTGTGTGTGTGTGTGAGTGTGTGTGTGTGTGTGAGTGAGTGTGAGAGAGTGAGTGTGAGTGTGTGTGTGTGTGTGAGAGTGAGTGAGTGAGCGAGTGAGTGTGAGTGAGAGTGTGAGAGTGAGTGTGTGAGTGTGTGTGTGAGAGTGAGTGAGAGAATGAGTGTGTGAGAGAATGAGTGTGTGAGTGTGAGAGAGTGAGTGAGTGAGTGTGTGTGTGTGTGTGAGAGTGAGTGAGTGTGTGTGTGAGAGTGTGTGTGAGTGTGAGAGTGAGTGAGAGAATGAGTGAGTGAGTGTGAGAGAGTGAGTGAGTGTGTGTGTGAGAGTGAGTGAGTGTGTGTGTGAGTGTGTGAGTGAGTGTGTGTGAGAGTGAGTGAGTGTGAGAGTGTGTGTGAGAGTGTGTGTGTGTGTGAGAGTGAGTGTGTGAGAGTGAGTGAGTGAGTGTGAGTGTGTGTGAGAGAGTGTGAGTGAGAGTGAGCGTGTGAGTGAGTGTGTGAGAGTGAGTGTGTGAGAGTGAGTGAGTGTGAGAGTGTGTGTGAGAGTGTGTGTGAGAGTGTGTGTGTGTGTGAGAGTGTGTGTGTGTGTGAGTGAGTGTGTGTGAGAGTGAGTGAGAGTGAGTGTGTGAGTGAGTGTGTGAGTGAGTGTGTGTGAGAGTGAGTGAGTGTGAGAGTGTGTGTGAGAGTGTGTGTGTGTGTGAGAGTGAGTGTGTGAGAGTGAGTGAGTGAGTGTGAGTGTGTGTGAGAGAGTGTGAGTGAGAGTGAGCGTGTGAGTGAGTGTGTGAGAGTGAGTGTGTGAGAGTGAGTGAGTGTGAGAGTGTGTGTGAGAGTGTGTGTGAGAGTGTGTGTGTGTGTGAGAGAGTGTGTGTGTGTGTGAGTGAGTGTGTGTGAGAGTGAGTGAGAGTGAGTGTGTGAGTGAGTGTGTGAGTGAGTGTGTGTGAGAGTGAGTGAGTGTGAGAGTGTGTGTGAGAGTGTGTGTGTGTGTGAGAGTGAGTGTGTGAGAGTGAGTGAGTGTGAGTGAGAGAGTGTGAGTGAGAGTGAGCGTGTGAGTGAGTGTGTGAGAGTGAGTGTGTGAGAGTGAGTGAGTGTGAGAGTGTGTGTGAGAGTGTGTGTGAGAGTGTGTGTGAGAGTGTGTGTGTGTGTGAGAGTGTGTGTGTGTGTGTGAGTGAGTGTGTGTGAGAGAGTGTGAGTGAGTGTGAGAGTGTGTGTGTGTGTGTGAGAGTGAGTGTGTGAGAGTGAGTGAGTGTGAGTGTGTGTGTGAGTGAGGTTGTGAGTGAGTGAGTGTGAAAGTGTGTGAGAGAGTGAGAGTGTGTGTGAGTGTGTGTGTGAGAGTGAGTGAGAGAATGAGTGAGTGAGTGTGAGAGAGTGAGTGAGAGTGTGTGTGAGAGTGAGTGAGAGTGAGTGAGTGTGAGAGTGAGTGAGTGTGAGAGTGTGTGTGAGAGTGAGTGAGTGTGAGTGTGTGTGAGAGAGTGTGAGTGAGTGTGAGAGTGTGTGTGTGTGTGTGAGAGTGAGTGTGTGAGAGTGAGTGAGTGTGAGTGTGTGTGTGAGTGAGGTTGTGAGTGAGTGTGAAAGTGTGTGAGAGAGTGAGAGAGTGTGAGAGAGTGAGAGTGTGTGTGAGTGTGTGTGTGTGAGAGTGAGTGAGAGAATGAGTGTGTGAGAGAATGAGTGAGTGAGTGTGAGAGAGTGAGTGAGTGTGTGTGTGAGAGAAAGTGAGTGTGTGAGTGAGTGTGTGAGTGAGTGTGTGTGAGAGTGAGAGTGTGTGTGAGTGTGTGTGTGTGTGAGAGTGAGTGAGTGTGTGTGAGAGAGTGTGAGTGAGTGTGAGAGTGTGTGTGTGTGTGAGAGTGAGTGTGTGAGAGTGAGTGAGTGTGAGTGTGTGTGTGAGTGAGTGTGTGTGTGAGTGAGGTTGTGAGTGAGTGAGTGTGAAAGTGTGTGAGAGAGTGAGAGAGTGTGAGAGAGTGAGAGTGTGTGTGAGTGTGTGTGTGAGTGAGCATGTGAGTGAGTGAGTGTGAGAGTGTGTGTTCGAGTGAGTGAGAGTGAGTGTGTGTGTGAGTGAGCATGTGTGAGAGTGAGTGTGAGAGTGAGTGTGAAAGTGTGTGTTCGAGTGAGAGAGTGAGAGAGTGTGTGAGTGAGCGTGTGAGTGAGTGAGTGTCTCACAGGAAACAGAGGTGTAGGTTGTTGTATTGATGGAGGTAAACTGTCTCCTCTGTTGATGCCGACTGCCTCCACACTGAAACTCATCATCCTCCGACCACGCCCACCTGCTCGACCCGCCATCACACCTGGACCGGGTCAGACTGGACCAGCAGCTGGTTGGAGGTGAATCTGGATCCTGGCAGACCATACGTAGAAAAGATGAAACGTTATTGAACGGAGCATTTTATCTCGTTAATTCTGATGAAACCAGAAGAAAGCAGAAAACACAAATACTGCTACAATACTCACTACTATCAAGAGATGAATGAATGATGTAGAGAAACTACGTTCTGCATTCTGACCCTGTTCACGCTGTAAACCCTGAAACATGAAGAGAACTGTGACGTGTGACGACATCAATGAGACTTCTTAGAGAGGATTCTAGAAACACACACACACCTGAGGAGGAGCGAGTTCACAGCTGTCAGTTAAACAACCTGATGTGGTCCTCACACATCTGCAGCCTGGTGAAGAAGATGAAGGGCTGTTACTTTCACAGAGGAGCAACAGAAGCATGACAGACTCATGAGGCGTTCAGGGTCCAGGAGAGGAGAGCTCCACAGCCACCAGGACATCATCTACTGTGCTTCAGAGTTCAAGAGACTTGCACCAGCAGACTTCAGATCAGCTTCTGTCCTCTGTGAGGCTCCTACAATACATGTGAGCACATCTGCATTCTCCTTGTAGAACTGATCAGATAGAAGAACCTTTTCATGTTTCAACGTCCAGAGCGATGTGTGTGTGTGTGTTGTGTGTGTCTCTTTAAGAGAGGAGACAGAGGGTTCTAGAGCAATGATTCTCAACTGGTGGGTCGCGACCTAAAAGTTGGTCGCGGACCCGTTTTCAGTGGGTCGCGGGCCTTTGCCTGACAAAAAAAAAAGAAAAGTGATTTTATTTTGAAGGGCATTTTTTATGCAGCGGAATTATTCCAGCATTTACGGCACTTGTTCAGTGGTGCAGGAAAAACACGACCAATGCGTTGTGAATCACATCACGCGATGAAGCTCAGCCAATCAAATATGAGTATTCTGACGAGTTTCCTGACTCAGTGAGATGTTCACACACACCGTGACACACGGGGAGAGACGAGGACACAGAGACAGAGCAGGACTGTTTATTGAAGTGTGAGTCGTGAAAGTCAAATCATAGGACGAGAGAAAAGAGAGAAATGTCCAGAGAGACCAGAGTCACTAGACTCTGAAGAATTCACCTCTCTGTCTGTCCAGTCAAACACTAATTTCTCTTTTTAGAAGATGAGAAAAATATAATATTGTGGCTTTTCACTTCATCCTGAATGAACTGAATTTAAAGCTGCAGGACAATTCAGTGAAAATTATTTTGCTAAAATTAATTTCGTTAAGTAATTTATTTTTGAATCCAGCCGTTATTTTACTTGAAATGAGAAGAACATTTGTTCATGTATTTCTATGTATTATTTATAATCCATCCAGTTAAATTTGAAAAATCAGAATAATAATTGTTAAAATACAATTGATGTGTACTTTCTTTATTTGATTTGACAGTTGTTTACTACACAGAGACGTTACTACTACTAGATTTCTTGAATATAGATATACCCAAATTATATATATAATTAGGGTCGTGGGTCCCAGCTTGTCATTAAGGGGTGATGGTGGGTCCCACAGCCAGACCAGTTGAGAACCACTGCTCTAGAGGGTTCCAGAAGGTTGGCGCTCACAGGAGTCTGTTATCTGAAACAGCCCATAAGAGTCTCCTCCTCTCAGGGTTCACATTAACTCTCCCTTCATACTGATGGTGCTGAGGTGTATTTAGTAGGATTTATAGCACCCTAGAGAGGGACAGTAGAATGTTAGTAAGTATGTGGTATATTACTTTGTACTTGTAAAACATGTCAAAGTATTTGGAACATCGCAAGAATATTTATCAAACGTATAATATGTTTACCGTAGAAGTGTTGAGCCATTAAAGACGATCATTGAATGCATTAAACTGTGAAGAACAGTCCATAGGGACAGACTGGGATTTCAGGGACGACCATGACCAGAGGAGGAAGTAGAGGCGGGGCCTAACAGAGGGAGGGACGAGCAGAAGGAGCGACGGACCAACAGCCAATAGGTCACGCGAGGGCGGTCAGCTGACTGAAGCCAGGAGGAGGAGCTGGATTTAAGCCTGAGACAGAGTAACCAGTCCTTTCAGTTCATCCTAACCAAAACGTTCCCTGGACACGGACGAGGTGTGATTAAATACATAAAACACTGAATGACTGATATAACATTAGTTAAGAGCAAGTGGCGGACCGTATGTTGATAAATTATCATTTTGCTCGACAGAGATCAAATCCTGGTCGTTGCGATCTTTCCATAAATATATTTCCATAAATATTTTTTTCAATGTATTTTCTTCATACGAGGCTGTGATGTGGTCTCACTGATACAATCAATATATGTGAGATGTGTTTATAGATCTCAGCAACATGTGAGACGATGTGGAGACAGAGGCAGGAAGTGAAGTTAGCTGGTTGAGCTAACACTAGCTGCTAGTTAAGTTAGCATCGTGCTAACCTTCAGTCTTTATATTCCGGAAGTTACAGCTTCTTCTTCTTCTCCTCGTCGGACTCCACAGAGTTTAAACAGATCATTCTGCAGACAGAACCACATCTTTGTTTACATCCAACACCGCGCCATTTTCTTTCTTCTACTGCTGCGTTTGCTGCTGCTGCTGCTGCTTCTTCTTCTGTGGTGTTTAACGGCAGCTTGCATCCTTTTTGTTGCATTACTGCCATCTTCCGGTGTCAGTCAGTTTCTACGTTCCCACTAAACGTTCCAGTGCCTCGTGCTGTTGCTCTGGAGTGAATAAACATTATTTTATTTATTAGGTGTGAAACACACCTGACCTGACTTCAGACTAACGAGTCACTGCAAATAAGGACTCTGTTGGTCTGTGTTCATCAAACCACTCCAGGGCCAAAATAATTGCATACAATTCAACAGCTAAAGTGCGTTTAAGTATTTCACATTTGTGACTAGGAACTGCAACAGCAGATCCTGTTCTGTCTACATGCTCCGAGTAGTTCTGATCTGTGTACTCATAGAACTCACTCACTAAATCACTATTTTTACGTCTTCCCTTCATTTGCAGCACGTCTGGTTCTTTAACCAGAGGTGGACGTGGAGTTACGGTCCAACTGACAGCAGCACAGCTCGAGAGACTCCTCGGCTTCTTGTCTTTGGTACAATGTCAGGGTTTTCGTTGGATGATTATCTTCATGACCGCTCAGATTTATCCAATAATTAACCAACAGTTGTTTTGAAGACACACAGGTGATGTTCTTACTGCACATGTACACCCTGAGGGCCCTGGTCTGAGAACTGAACCATGTGCTACACTACTATAATATCATCTGGATTTAATTAGAGCTCTGTACATGCTCCCCATCCAACCCGACCAGACATCGCATTACATTTCTCCATATCTGCCCCCTCCCTCTGGAACTCTCTCCCCAAAAACATTCGAGATTGCACTGACCTTTCCACATTCAAATCACAAATCAAAACTCACCTGTTCACAACTGCTTTTACCGTGTGACTATTATTGTGTACTCTGTTTTCAGTGTATTGTTTTTATATATGATGATTTTAATGTAAAGTGTCTTTGAGTGTCATGAAAAGCGCTATATAAATTAAATGTATTATTATTATTATTATTATTATTATTATTTATAACTTTGTTAATGTGGTCGTTCCATGTTAATCTGCTGACTCAACAATTTCTAACTTGTTTTCATACAGATTCAGCTGAACGTTTCCCTTACTTCTCCGTCTCATAAAGAACATTACTTTTGTTTTTTCAAATGACAATTTAAATCCCCATTTCTTCCCCCATATTTCAACTTGTTTTATGCCTTCATGCAGTTTTTGAACAAGTTCCAAATTTCTTCGTTTTTTCCATAAGGCCCCAACATCTGCAGATAATTACCTTCTCACATCTGGTGACAGCGTCCCAAAGATCAAGTCATTTATTGCATTGAGAATAATATAATACTGACCTCACCGACTACTGACCACACGACTACTGACCTCACCGACTACTGACCACACTGACCACACGACTACTGACCTCAACGACTACTGACCTCACTAACCTCACGACTACTGACCTCACCGACTACTGACCACACGACTACTGACCACACTGACCACACTGACCACACGACTACTGACCACACTGACCACACGACTACTGACCTCACTGACTACTGACCACACTGACCTCACCGACTACTGACCACATGACTACTGACCTCACCGACTACTGACCTCACTGACCTCACGACGACTGACCTCACCGACTACTGACCACACTGACCACACCGACAACTGACCAGACCGACTACTGACCACACCGACTACTGACCTCACTGACTACACAGACTACTGACCATACCGACTGCTGACCACACCGACTACTGACCTCACGACTACTGACCACACCGACTACTGACCACACGACTACTGACCTCACCGACTACACCGACTACTGACCACACTGATTACTGCCCTCACAGACTACACTGACTACTGACCACACAACTACTGACCTCACCGACTACTGACCACACCGACTGCTGACCACACCAACTACTGACCTCACCGACTACTGACCACACCCACTACACCGACTACTGACCACACCGACTACTGACCTCACCGACTACACCGACTACTGACCACACAGACTACTGACCTCACCGACTGCTGACCTCACCGACTACACCGACTACTGACCACACCGACGACTGACCACACCGACTACTGACCTCACCGACGACTGACCACACCGACTACTGACCACACCGACTACACCGACTACTGACCACACTGACTACTGACCTCACCGACTACTGACCACACCGACTACACCGACTACTGACCTCACAGACTACTGACCACACCGATGACTGACCTCACAGACTACTGACCTCACTGGCCTCACCGACTACTGACCACACCGACTACTGACCTCACAGACTACTGACCACACCGACTACACCGACTACTGACCTCACATACTACTGACCTCACCGACTACACCGACTACTGACCACACAGACTACTGACCTCACCGACTACTGACCACACAGACTACTGACCTCACCGACTACTGACCACACTGACTACTGACCTCACCGACTGCTGACCTCACCGACTACTGACCTCACAGACTACACCGACTACTGACCACACAGACTACTGACCACACCGACTACTGACCTCACCGACGACTGACCACACCGACTACTGACCACACCGACTACACGACTACTGATCACACCGACTACTGACCTCACAGACTACTGACCACACCGACTACTGACCTCACAGACTACTGACCTCACCGACTACTAACCACACCGACTACTGACCTCCCGACTACTGACCTCACCGACTACTGACCACACCGACTACACCGACTACTGACCACACCGACTACTGACCTCTACTGACTGAATGTTGTTTGATTGGCGCCCCCGTGTCTGCTCCTAATCTCTTTTTAAGAATGTTGTTTGATTGGCGCCCCCGTGTCTGCTCCTAATCTCTTCTCAAGAATGTTGTTTGATTGGCGCCCCCGTGTCTGCTCCTAATCTCTTTTTAAGAATGTTGTTTGATTGGCGCCCCCGTGTCTGCTCCTAATCTCTTCTCAAGAATGTTGTTTGATTAGCGCCCCCGTGTCTGCTCCTAATCTCTTTTTAAGAATGTTGTTTGATTGGCGCCCCCGTGTCTGCTCCTAATCTCTTCTCAAGAATGTTGTTTGATTGGCGCCCCCGTGTCTGTTCCTAATCTCTTTTTAAGAATGTTGTTTGATTGGCGCCCCCGTGTCTGCTCCTAATCTCTTCTCAAGAATGTTGTTTGATTGGCGCCCCCGTGTCTGCTCCTAATCTCTTCTCAAGAATGTTGTTTGATTAGCGCCCCCGTGTCTGCTCCTAATCTCTTCTCAAGAATGTTGTTTGATTGGCGCCCCCGTGTCTGCTCCTAATCTCTTTTTAAGAATGTTGTTTGATTAGCGCCCCCGTGTCTGCTCCTAATCTCTTCTCAAGAATGTTGTTTGATTGGCGCCCCCGTGTCTGCTCCTAATCTCTTCTCAAGAATGTTGTTTGATTGGCGCCCCCGTGTCTGCTCCTAATCTCTTTTTAAGAATGTTGTTTGATTGGCGCCCCGTGTCTGCTCCTAATCTCTTTTTAAGAATGTTGTTTGATTGGCGCCCCCGTGTCTGCTCCTAATCTCTTCTCAAGAATGTTGTTTGATTAGCGCCCCTGTATCTGCTCCTAATCTCTTCTCAAGAATGTTGTTTGATTGGCGCCCCTGTATCTGCTCCTAATCTCTTCTCAAGAATGTTGTTTGGTACCAGAATATGTGTTACATATTAACTGTTTACTTGTGATATGAGGTTTTACGTCTCAAATGATTCTGGATATTTTGACATAAGAGGAACACTCGTGTTTACTGCAATCATGGAAGTTAAGATTGTAACACAGTTGGATTCACAAGTTATATGATGGTTTTCTTCAACAATATCATATCATATCATACCATATCATATCCACATCATATCATATCATATCCATATCACATCATATCATATCCATATCATATCCACATCATATCATATCATATATCAAATCCATATCATATCACATCCATATCATATATCATATCCATATCATATCACATCCATTTCATATCATATCCATATCATATCACATCCATATCATATATCAAATCCATATCATATCATATCCATATCATATATCATATCCATATCATATCACATCCATATCATATATCAAATCCATATCATATCATATATCATGTCATATCATATCATATCACATCCATATCATATCATACCATATCATACCATATCATATCCACATCATATCATATCATATCCATATCACATCATATCATATATAAAATCCATATCATATCATACCATATCATATCCACATCATATCACATCATATCATACCATATCATATATCAAATCCATATCATATCACATCCATATCATATCATATATCATGTCATATTATATGATATATCCATTATATGATATATCCATTGCCAGACTCCGACCGTCACTCTCGGAGTCTGTTGCTGAAACCCTGGTCCATGCATTTGTCACCTCCCGCTTGGACTACTGCAATGGTGTCCTGTTCGGGGTACCCAACAAAACCCTGGACAGGCTCCAGTATGTACAAAACTCTGCCGCCAGGGTTCTCACGCACACAAAGCCCTGGCAGCACATCACCCCCACCCTCATCAACCTCCACTGGCTCCCGGTCAAGTCCCGCATCTCATACAAGATCCTGCTCCTCACCTACAAGTCCCTCCATGCCCATGCCCCCTAGTACCTATCGGACCTCCTCCGCCCACATGCCCCTCCCCGGAGCCTGCGGTCTTCAGACTCTGGCCTGCTTACCACCGCCCGCACCAAACTGCGAACCTTCGGGGACAGAGCTTTCAGTGTGGCAGCCCCCACCCTCTGGAACTCTCTCCCTGCGGTGATCCGCAACATCTCCACTCTGGATGCCTTCAAAAGGGCCCTCAAGTCCCATCTGTTCGCCAAGGCTTTCGGCCCCTAGTTTACTTGTTCTGTTTTTCTGACTGTTTGTCTAAACTGTTTTTGTCTAAACTGTTACTCTTGTAAAGCGGCCTTGGGTCCCCTGAAAGGCGCTATATAAAGTTATTATTATTATTATTATTATATCATATCCATATCATATCATATCATACCATATCATATCACATCATATCATATCCATATCATATCCATATCCATATAATATCCATATCATATCATATCACATCATATCCATATCCATATGATATCCATATCATATGATATCCATATCATATCATACCATATCATATCACATCATATATCATATCCATATCATATCATATCATATCACATCATATCATATCCATATCATATCCATATCCATATAATATCCATATCATATCATATCATATCACATCATATCCATATCCATATCATATCCATATCATATGATATCCATATCATACCATATCATATCACATCATATCATATCACATCATATCATATCACATATCCATATAATATCCATATCATATGATATCATATGATATCACATCATATCCATATCCATATCCATATCATATGATATCCATATCATATCATACCATATCATATCACATCATATCATATCATATCCATATCCATATCATATCATATCATATCATGTCATATCATATCCATATCATATCCATATCCATATCATATCCATATCCATATCCATATCATATCATACCATATCATATCACATCATATCATATCATATCCATATCATATCATATCATATCACATCATATCATATCACATATCCATATCATATCCATATCATATCCATATCATATGATATCATATCATATCACATCATATCCATATCCATATCATATCCATATCATATGATATCCATATCATATCATACCATATCATATCACATCATATCATATCATATCCATATCCATATCATATCATGTCATATCATGTCATATCATATCATATCATATCATGTCATATCATATCCATATCATATCCATATCCATATCCATATCCATATATCATATCATATCCATATCCATATCCATATCATATCATTTCCATATCATATCATATCCATATCCATATCCATATCATATCATATCATATCATATCATATCATATCATATCCATATCCATATATCATATCCATATATCATATCCATATCCATATCATATTATATCCATATCATATCATATCATATCATATCATATCCATATCCATATATCATATCCATATCCATATCATATCATATCATATCCATATCATATCCATATCATATCCATATCCATATCCATATATCATATCATATCATATCCATATCCATATCCATATCATATCATATCATATCATATCCATATCCATATCCATATCATATCAATTCATATCCACATCCATATCATATCCATATCCATATCATATCCATATCCATATCCATATCATATCAATTCATATCCACATCCATATCATATCCATATCCATATCATATCCATATCCATATCCATATATCATATCATATCCATATCCATATCCATATCATATCATATCATATCCATATCCATATCCATATCATATCATATCATATCCATATCATATCCATATCCATATCCATATCATATCATATCATATCCATATCATATCCATATCCATATCCATATCATATCATATCATATCATATCATATCATATCCATATCATATCCATATCCATATCCATATCATATCATATCATATCATATCATATCATATCCATATCCATATCCATATCCATATCATATCAATTCATATCCACATCCATATCATATCATATCTTGAGGAAAACTCTTTCTTTATTAACCTTTGTTCTCTCATCTTCTGGACATAAAGTTGAATCAGAGGTTCTTTAATCCACTGTGACCTTCTGACATCTGTTGTTTCTCTCAATAATTCATCTTTCGTTGTCATAACTTCATGACATACCATATCATATCATATCCATATCCATATCATATATCATATCTCAGGGAGTCATCGCTATTGAGTTGACAAAAACTCTGGTGAACCAAGAGCTTTGTTGACCTTGATATTAAGCATTAAACTAGTCCTCCCTCTGCTGTGAAACAGAAGAGGAAGTAAAGACACATTCACAACACGTGTTGATCAGGAACATGCTAATTAAATGTGACTGACCCCTCCCCCACTCACAGGCTCCTCCCCCTCTGCCCGTCCCCGTGACACATACTGTACTTGATGTTTGGATCATTGGCCTATAATGTGATGGGTTACTTCATCTTTCAGAGGTACTGTTGTACTTTCACTGTGTACTACATACTGTACTACATCTCAGGAGTACATGGATACATATCTTTACATCTTCTCTCTTTCTGTCCTCCATGTTTTCTTCATGTCATTATAATCCAGCAGGTCCTCAGCTGTGACCCCCCCCCCCCCCCCCCCTCACCTGACCTCAGGGTCAAAGCCCCGCCCCTTCCCATATGACCCCTCCCCCACTCACAGGCTCCTCCCCCTCCGCCCGTCCCCGTGAGGTCAGTTTCAATCAGGTCTTCAGCATCTCAGATCCTCTCTGGTCGGTCCTCCAGGATTAAAAAACAGACGTAAACAAGGATTAAAAGAGAAGAAGAAGAATTTTACTCTTCATGTTTCTGTCGGAGCTGCTGGTGTTTTAGTTTCTCATGATTTGGATTTAACTGAACGAACATGAAGATGATGACGATGATGATGCTGCTGGGACTCTGCTGCTCAGGTCTGAAACATTCCTCTTTTAAAAAGATATACTTCGTCAACATAATTGTAATATAAAATATTAGTAAAATCATTATTTTAATATATATTTATACATAAACACATTTAAAAACAATTAAGTGGATCAATGTTAATAAATAATATATAAATTAATATTCCCGTGGACACATTTTTAAGATGATTTTCTTCTTCTGTTTATTATTTGTTGTTCTCTGGATGAGTTTTGGATGAGAACTCTGAATATTCATCCTCCTCATCATACAGACGGTCACAGTGTGTGTGTGTGTCTCTGTTAGTGTGTGTGTGTGTCTGTGTAGGTGTGTGTGTGTGTGTGTGTGTGTGTCTGTGTGTGTGTCTGTGTGTGTGTGTGTGTGTGTCTGTGTGTGAGTCTGTGTGTGTGTGTCTGTGTGTGTGTCTGTGTGTGTGTCTGTGTGTGTCTGTGTGTGAGTCTGTGTGTGTGTGTCTGTGTGTGTGTCTGTGTGTGAGTCTGTGTGTGTGTGTGTGTGTGTCTCTGTTAGTGTGTGTGTGTCTGTGTAGGTGTGTGTGTGTGTGTGTGTGTGTGTCTGTGTGTGAGTCTGTGTGTGTGTGTCTGTGTGTGTGTCTGTGTGTGAGTCTGTGTGTGTGTGTGTGTGTGTGTGTCTGTGTGTGAGTCTGTGTGTGTGTGTCTGTGTGTGTGTCTGTGTGTGTGTCTGTGTGTGTCTGTGTGTGAGTCTGTGTGTGTGTGTCTGTGTGTGTGTCTGTGTGTGAGTCTGTGTGTGTGTGTGTGTGTGTGTGTCTGTGTGTGAGTCTGTGTGTGTGTGTCTGTGTGTGTGTCTGTGTGTGTGTCTGTGTGTGTGTGTGTGTGTGTGTGTGTGAGTCTCTGTGTGTGTGTGTGTCTGTATGTGTGTCTGTGTGTCTGTGTGTGAGTCTGTGTGTGTGAGTCTGTGTGTGAGTCTGTGTGTGTGTGTGTGTGTGTGTGTGTCTCTGTGTGTGTGAGTCTGTGTAGGTGTGTGTGTGTGTGTGTGTGTGAGTCTGTGTGTGTGTGTGTGTGTGTCTGCATGTGTGTCTGTGTGTCTGTGTGTGAGTCTGTGTGTGTGTGTGTGTGTGTCTCTGTGTGTGTGTGTTTGTGTCTGTGTGTGTGTGAGTCTGTGTCTCTGTGTGTGTGTGTGTCTCTGTGTGTGTGTGTTTGTCTCTGTGTGTGTGTGTTTGTGTGTGTGTGTGTGTGTGAGTCTGTGTCTCTGTGTGTGTGTGTGTCTCTGTGTGTGTGAGTGTGTGTCTCTGTGTGTGTGTGTTTGTGTCTGTGTGTGTGTGAGTCTGTGTCTCTGTGTGTGTGTGTGTCTCTGTGTGTGTGTGTTTGTCTCTGTGTGTGTGTGTTTGTGTGTGTGTGTGTCTCTGTGTGTGTGTGTTTGTCTCTGTGTGTGTGTGTTTGTCTGTGTGTGTGTGTGTTTGTGTGTCTGTGTCTCTGTGTGTGTGTGTGTGTCTGTGTGTGTGTGTCTCTGTGTGTGTGTGTGTCTGTGTCTGTGTGTGTGTGTGTGTGTGTGTGTGTCTCTGTGTGTGTGTTTGTGTCTGTGTGTGTGAGTCTGTGTCTGTGTGTGTGTGTGTGTGTGTGTGTGAGTCTGTGTTTGTGTGTGTGTGTGTGTGTGTGTGTGTGTGAGTCTGTGTTTGTGTGTGTGTGTGTGTGTGTGTGTGTGTGTGTGAGTCTGTGTCTGTGTGTGTGTGTGTGTGTGTGTGTGTCTGTGTCTCTGTGTGTGTGAGTCTGTGTCTCTGTGTGTGTGTGTGTGTGTGTGTGTGTGTGTGAGTCTGTGTCTGTGTGTGTGTGTGTGTGTGTGTGTCTGTGTCTCTGTGTGTGTGAGTCTGTGTCTCTGTGTGTGTGTGTGTGTGTGTGTGTGTGTGTGTCTGTGTCTGTGTGTGTGTGTGTGTGTGTGTGTGTGTGTGTTTGACCTGAACGGAGACTCTCATGACCTGCAGGACTGAGGTCACCGTCTGCAGAGGAGGAGGAGGTTTTAGGGGATTTGGAGGTCAGGTCTGGTATTTTGGGGGGGGGGGGGGGGGGGGGGGTGGACTGTCTGGAACCCCCCCCCCCGGTATAATGAGGACCCAGATGGGAGGTGGACTTAATCCTGAACCTGCAGTCAGAGACACGACAGAGTTCAGTTCTCACAGAAAGAGTGACGAGTCATCAGCATGTCTGTCCTCGTGTCCTCATGTCCTCAATTAACTTTATTTGTCCTTTCCCCATTGACAAAAGACGGTCCTTTTTTCTTACCTTTCACAATAAAAGTCCTGGAAATAGTTTGAACATGATGTCTTACATAAGAGACGTTTTAGTTTGTCGGTCTGGAGAGTGAGACGTGACCTGGATCACAACTGGATCGGTTCTGACACACTTTGATTTAGGAGTATTATTATATTATATATTATATTACATTACATTACATTACATTACATTACATTATATTATATTATATTATATTATATTATATTATATATTACATTACATTATATTATATTACATTATATTATATATTATATTATATTATATTATATTACATTACATTGTACTATACTATATTATATTATATATTACATTACATTATATTATATTATATTATATTATATATTATATTATATTATATATTATATATTATATATGATATATTATACATTATGTATTATATTATATTATATTATATTATATTATATTATATTATATTATATTACATTACATTACATTACATTGCATTATATTATATTATATTACATTACATTTCATTATATTATATTATATATTATATGATATTATATATTATATATTATGCATTATATATTATATTATATTATATTATATTATATTATATTATAGTATATATTATATTATATTATATATTATATATTATATATTATATATTATACATTATACATTATATATTATATTATATTATATTATATAGTATATTATACTATATATTATATATTATATATTATATATTATATATTATATATTATATATTATATATTATATATTATATATTATATATTATATATTATATATTATATATTATATATTATATAATATATAATATATTATATTATATATTATATTATATATTATATTATATTCTATTATGTATTATAGTACATAAATAAGCTAAATTACAGTGAAATGGAATGAGAAATAAAAAATGTATAAATACTAAAACCATAAGTCACTTTATAAAAGCACATATAATAATAACCAATAATATTTAAGAAATAAATATAAAACATATTATGCCAAAGTGAAAAGATCTTTTTTTTTGTCTGTTTAAAAATATCAAAATGTAAAAAACTTTGATCGATAAAGTTTCATTGAGCAGAAGAAGAAGAAGAAACTCTTTTGTTCTTTTGTTCCTCTACAGACGAACAATAAAGTTAAACTTGAACTCTGTTAAAGAGGTATTAAATCATTGTTCTCACACCTAACACCCCTGTAAACACACTTGTACTTTATGTATGTATCTGTGGATGTATTTGTGGATATATTTTCTTTCTTTTTTTCCTATTTTCTATTTTAACATAACATAACATAACTTGAAGAGTCCGGCTGTAATAATAATAATTATAATTATCATTGATTATCATTATAATTATAATTATTATCATTAGCATTGATTATCATTATAATTATAATTATAATGATTATAATAATAATTATAATAATAATTATCATTTTAATAATAATAATCATCATAACAATAATAATGATAATGATAATAACTAGAAAATGCATTTCCTGCTGAAAATGCGTTGGAATACTGAAAGCTGAAATGAATCTCAAAAACATTGCTGAAAATAGATATCCAATTTTTAAAAAATTGCAAAAAGCTTAATAATTAAAAAACTAAAAGTTGAAAGATTACAAATATGAAGTCATATCACCCCTCTCCTGAAAGAGCTGAACATTTTGATATTCGAACGGTTTCTGTAGCTTAAAAGAATTCCAGCGGTAGTGATATTTGTTGTAGTAGTAGTAGAAGTTGTAGTAGAAGTATTATTAGCAGTATAAGTATTAGTAGCATTTGAATAAGTACTAGCTGTAGCAGTATTGCTATTTGTAGTAGCAGTAGTAGTAGAAGTTGTAGTCGAAGTATCAGTAATTAGAAGAAGTAGTAGAAGTAGTAGTATCAGTAGTCGTAGTAATAGCTGTAGTAGTGGTCGTAGTATTTTATATAACAGTAGTAGTAGTATAATAAGTAGTAGTAGTAGTAACAGTAAAGTCAGTTTTTGAAGTAGCAGTAGTAGTAGTACTAGTAGCAGTCGTACTAATAGCTGTAGTAGTATTCGTACTGGTTATTAGTACTGGTAGTAGCAGGAATAGCAGTATTAGCAGTTGTGGTACAAGTAATAATAGTAGTGGTAGCAATAGCAGTAGTGGTAGTAATAATATTTATGGTAGCAGTAATAGCAGTAGCAGTAGTAGTAATAGTAGCAACAGCAAAAGTTGAAGTAGTAGTAGTAGTAGCAGTAGTAATACTAGAAATATTAGCAGTAGTAGTAGTTGTCGCAGTATTAGTAAGAGCATTCATTATTTCAACAAAAAAGCCTAATTTTGAGCTAAACGTTTAAATACAGTTAATTCATGAGGCTTTTAATTTAAAAAGGTGGGACTGGGTGGGGGAGGGAGGGGGAGAGGAGACATAATCATAATGTTTGACACATAAACAGAGGTTATTAAATGACAGGCTTCATCACAAGCATTTCAGTTAGGATTCATTCTGTGGGGCTTTTATTTTAAAATGGTGTGTGTGTGTGGGGGGGGGGGGTGGAGGAGGGGGGAAAGATATAGAAATGGGGTACCGTGTTCTGTGGAAGATGTTTTTGAAGCAAAATTTAACATTGGTCTCTATGGAGCAGAAAGTTGGTTTTCCTCTCAATTAACGGCTTCTGTGTCAAATGTGGAAATCTGTGGGATTCCACAGTAATTTTTCTACGACAAGGACAATATTAGCTACTTCTACATCCAGAAATTATGCATGAAGAGTGAAGATTGTGGACATAGTGGCAAAATACAAATGTTTTTTTCACAAGAATCTCAAGCTGCTCTTCACTCTAGCGGTGACCTCACGCACTCTAAGCTGCGCAATACACACCCATTATAAAGTCAGAAAAGGGCTGAAAAATCATAAAAGTAAAATTGCTGCAGTTCAAAAAGTTTAAAATCTGCCATGTCTTTCCTCGTCTCTCCCTCTTGTGTCGCGGTGTGTGTAAATGTCACTCGAATCAAACATTTAATTGTTTAATCAAACATTTGAAACATTTAAACAATTAAACAATTAAACATTTAAACAATTAAAACATTAAAACAATTAAACAATTACACATTTCAACATTTAAACAATTAAACATTTAAACATTCAAACATTTAAAATTTAAACAATTAAACAATTAAACATTTAAACAATTAAAACATTAAAACAATTAAACAATTAAACATTTAAACAATTAAACATTTAAACAATTAAAACATTAAAACAATTAAACAATTAAACAATTAAACATTTAAACAATTAAAACATTAAAACAATTAAACAATTAAACATTTAAACATTTAAACAATTAAACAATTAAACAATTAAACATTTAAACATTTAAACAATTAAAACAGTGAAACAATTAAACAATTAAACAATTAAACATTTAAACATTTAAACATTTAAACAGTTAAACATTTAAACAATTAAACATTTAAACAATTAAACATTTAAACATTTAAACAATTAAACATTTTAAACATTTAAACAATTCAACATTTAAACAATTAAACAATTAAACAATTAAACATTTCAACAATTAAACATTTCAACAATTAAACATTTAAACATTTAAACAGTTCAACATTTAAACAATTAAACATTTAAACATTTAAACAGTTAAACATTTAAACAATTAAACATTTAAACAATTTAAACATTTAAACATTTAAACAATTAAACATTTAAATATTTAAACATTTAAACATTTAAACAATTAAACATTTAAACAATTAAACATTTAAACATTTAAACAATTAAACATTTAAACAATTCAACATTTAAACAATTAAACAATTAAACATTTAAACAATTAAACATTTCAACAATTAAACATTTAAACATTTAAACAGTTCAACATTTAAACAATTAAACATTTAAACATTTAAACAGTTCAACATTTAAACAATTAAACATTTAAATATTTAAACATTTAAACATTTAAACATTTAAACAATTAAACAATTAAACATTTAAAACATTAAAACAATTAAACAATTAAACATTTCAACATTTCAACAATTAAACATTTAAACATTTAAACATTTAAACAATTAAACAATTCAACATTTAAACAATTAAAACATTAAAACAATTAAACATTTAAACAATTTAACATTTAAACATTTAAACAATTAAACAATTAAACAATTAAACATTTAAACATTTAAACAATTAAAACATTTGAACAATTAAACATTTAAACAATTAAAACATTTAAACAATTAAACATTTAAACAATTTAAAACATTTTAACCGTTTTCACCGATGAATAAATAAAGAATTTTTGTTATTGATCATCAACAGCTTCATCATCATCATCATCATCATCATCATTGTCAGTGAGTACTTCGTGTTTCTTATTGTTTTATTCTTAATGAAGTTCATCAGATTGTTGTCTTCTCTTTTAAATGTCTAAAGGACAGAAACACCTGAACTCACCATCTGTCCGTCTGTCAGACTCATCTGTATTAGTCTGTCAGTCTATATCAGTATGTCAGACTAATATAGTTGTATTGAATTGAACAGCTGACAATGAGGGCACTGAAGTGCTTTTTCACCTGTCCTCCTCCTCTCAGGTCTGGGTGGAGCCTCGGAGATGGCCTTCCTCAAAGAGCCCAGTGATGTCATTGCGGTGAGGGACCGCCCCCTGACGCTGGACTGTCAGGTGGAGGGAGAGGGGCCGATCTCCATCACCTGGAGACGAAACGGCGTCCCCGTGGCGACCGGCGTTGGGGCTGCTTTGCTCGGCAACGGAACGCTGCTCATCAAAAACTTCTCAAAGAGACGAGAAACTAACAAGACGGACGCCGGAGAATACGACTGTGCTGCTCAGAACCACTTCGGCAGGTTGATCAGCCGCAAGGCCCGGGTCCAGCTCGCATGTAAGTCACAAGACCTCTACAGACCGGAACATATCAATCTATAACTTATCAATCACATAATAATAACATGTCAATAACATGTCAATGACATGTCAATAGCATGTCAATGGCATATCAATGACATGTCAATGACATGTCAATAATATGTCAATGGCATATCAATGGCATGTCAATGGCATGTCAATAGCATGTCAATAGCATGTCAATGGCATGGCAATGGCATGTCAATAACATGTCAATAGCATTTCAATGGCATATCAATGACATGTCAATGGCATGTCAATAACATGTCAATAGCATTTCAATGACATGTCAATGGCATGTCAATGGCATGTCAATAACATGACAATAGCATGTCAATGGCATGGCAATGGCATGTCAATAACATGTCAATAACATGTCAATGACATGTCAATAACATGTCAATAACATACCAATGACATATCAATAACATGTCAATAACATATCAAAGACATGTCAATAACATGTCAATAACATATCAATGACATATCAATGACATATCAATAACATGTCAATGGCATGTCAATGGCATGTCAATGACATGTCAATAACATGCCAATAACATAATAATAATAACATGTCAATAACATAATAATAATAACATGTCAATAACATAATAATAATATGTCAATGACATGTCAATAACATGTCAATAACATATCAATGATATATTAATAACATAACAATACGATAATAATAACATGTCAATGACATGTCAATAACAAGTCAATAACATGTCAATAACATATCAATGACATGTCAATAACATAATAATAACATGTCAATAACATGTCAATAACATATCAATGACATGTCAATAACATGTCATTAACATATCAATGACATAACAATAATAAGATAGTAATAACATGTCAATATATATCATTAAAATATCACGACATGTTATTAAGAGAACATATCAAGAACACAATAATAATTCATCTGTTTGTCTCCCCCTCCCTAAAGCCCTCCCTAAATTCATGTCTCACCCAGAGTCTGTGGCAGTGGATGAAGGGGGCGTGGCCAGACTCACCTGTCAGGTAAATGGAATCCCAGAAGCCAACATCACCTGGCAGAGAGACCGACGCCCACTGAGCACCGAGCACCCCAGGTAGGGTTTTACATGTGTTAATATATACTCAAGGTGTAAGTAACATGTACTTAATGTATATTTTAAATGTACTTTTCAGGTACACGCTGCTGCCTAACGGCGTGCTGCAGATCACCGGCGTTCGAAGAACAGACAGCGGTTTGTTTCGCTGCGTCGCCTCAAACATCGCCAACACTCGATACAGCCACGAGGCCCAGCTGTCTGTCACCGGTAAGACCAGACTGAGGGCAAATAAAGACAAAACGACAGACCAACTAAGATAGACAAACTAAAAGACCAAACTGAGGGCACAGAAAGACCAAATTAAAAGACCAAACAGGGAAAAGAAAGACAAATTAAAAGACCAAACAGGGAAAAGAAAGACAAATTAAAAGACCAAACTCAGGGCAAAAAAGACAAACTAACAGACCAAACTCAGAACAAAGAAAGACAAACTAACAGACCAAACTGAGGACAAAGAAAGACAAACTAACAGACCAAACTCAGAACAAAGAAAGACAAACTAACAGACCAAACTGAGGACAAAGAAAGACAAATTAAAAGACCAAACAGGGAAAAGAAAGACAAATTAAAAGACCAAACTCAGGGCAAAAAAGACAAACTAACAGACCAAACTCAGAACAAAGAAAGACAAACTAACAGACCAAACTCAGAACAAAGAAAGACAAACTAACAGACCAAACTCAGAACAAAGAAAGACAAACTAACAGACCAAACTCAGAACAAAGAAAGACAAACTAACAGACCAAACTGAGGACAAAGAAAGACAAACTAACAGACCAAACTCAGAACAAAGAAAGACAAACTAACAGACCAAACTCAGAACAAAGAAAGACAAACTAACAGACCAAACTGAGGACAAAGAAAGACAAACTAAAAGACCAAACTGAGGACAAAGAAAGACAAACTAACAGACCAAACTGAGGACAAAGAAAGACAAACTAACAGACCAAACTCAGAACAATGAAAGACAAACTAACAGACCAAACTCAGAACAAAGAAAGACAAACTAAAAGACCAAACTGAGGACAAAGAAAGACAAACTAACAGACCAAACTGAGGACAAAGAAAGACAAACTAACAGACCAAACTCAGAACAAAGAAAGACAAACTAAAAGACCAAACTGAGGACAAAGAAAGACAAACTAACAGACCAAACTCAGGACAAGAAACCCCTCGCTCACCTCGATGTTTTATGGTTCCGGTCCAGTTGCAGGATTCAGGATCGACCGAGAACCCGTCATCCTGTCCGGTCCTCAGAACCTCACCATCAACGTCCACCAGACGGCCATCTTGGAATGCATCGCCACAGGAAACCCCCGGCCGATCGTGTCCTGGAGTCGCCTTGGTAACCAGAACACACCAAACACCTGACAGTTATTGATCTGTTATTGTTATTATTGTGGTAACCATGGTAACACGATGCCCTGTGTGTGTGACAGACGGACGCTCCATCGGCGTTGAGGGGATCCAGGTGTTGGGAACCGGTAACCTGATGATCTCTGACGCCACGTTGAAGCATTCTGGAATTTATGTTTGTTCAGCGAACAGACCAGGAAGTAGATCCAGAAGAACGGCCGTGGGACGCCTCGTAGTACAAGGTACCTGTTGTGAAAAAAAATGTTGTAGCTGTTTTTCACACTTAGAGCAGGTTTAAGAATGAAACAGAAGCTCTCAGAGGCGTATAGTTAAATCAAAGCAATAGATTTATTTATCAACAGAGTTATGAGTTATTCAGCCCAGCCATCAAACAAGCTTGGGTGCTAATGGATGAACTTCGCAGAGATTCACCATGAGACACGCTTCAACACATCAGCGTGAAACTTAATATAGGGGTCCGCCCCTTGATACACATTGGCCAAAGTCAAAGATGCAGGCGTGGCACGTTTGTACGTTATGGCGCCTGGATGGAGGCCGTGAATGTCCATTCACCTTGGCCCCTCCCAATAGGCGTTGGTTTCCATCAGTGTGAGTGAGATGATGCATGCTGCAAGACCTGAGAAAGAAGTGTGGGAAGAAGCCGGGCTCAGCTAGGGCGTTGGCCCTCGCTTGAATCTCACTGTCTTATCTATCTGAAAGATGGCTGCCTGTTCCTTGTGACGCAGTTAAATAAGTAACCTTTCACCTGCTTCTCTCTGGCCTTAGTGTATGCTGTGAGCACTGTATAAGTGGTTAATAGAGCTGCATAAGCTAATGGTTATTAAAACTACAAATATGCTAGTGATTAATTAAACTGTATATAAGTCAATTGCTACTTAAAGCTGCATATAAGCTAGCTGTTAATTAAACTGTATATAAGCTAGTTGCTACTTAAAGCTGCATATAAACTAGCTGCTGATTAAGCTGTATATAAGCTAATTGCTGATTAAAGCTGTATATAAGCTAATTTTATCAACATACCTCATAGTACTTCATGATACTTCATAGTACTTCATAATACTTTACTATCCCTCATAGCACTTCAGAATACGACACAATACTTCAGAATACTTTATGATACCTCATAATACCTCATAATTCTTTATAATAGTTAATAATACTTCATGATACTTAATTTACATGTTGAGTTTTCATGAAACATGATTGTATAATATTTAATATTAAATATCTTCATCACACGACGATCAGCTCACTCACTGAGCTCTTATTGTGGAAACACTTCCTGTTTAACAGCGACTCAGTTTGACCGATGAACTTGAACTCATCGTGTCGAGTGTGTAAAGTGTGTGTGTGTGTGTGTGTGTGAGTGTGTGTGTGTGTGTGTGAGTGTGTGTGTGTGTGTGAGTGTGTGAGTGTGTGTGTGTATGAGTGTGTGAGTGTGTGTGTGTGTGTGTGTGTGAGTGTGTGTGTGAGTGTGTGAGTGTGTGTGTATGAGTGTGTGAGTGTGTGTGTGTGTTTGTCTCCCACACTCACAGCTTCATTATAATAACTATTAGCATGTGAAGAGTTCACTTCACAATGAGGACTTTATTCACTCTGAAGCTCCGTCTGTCGCACGAATATCTCAAAGATTTATAAATATTTATGAACATTTAAACATTGAAATGTTCATAAATATTTATAAATCTTTAGAGACTTCTTCTTCTCTCTTATGAACAAAACGAACTGATGATTAGTATCTCAAATATTCAAATAAATTGTTGTCATGCTTTTGGACTCATGAGAGAAATTAAGCATTTAATAAAGAGGAAAATATTATGAACACGTTTTAACAAGTTTTAATCTTATTATAAGAAGCAAATTGATATTCAGTTCTGAAACAAAGATTATTTTTATTTTACAGATCTGAAGATTGTTTTTCATTGTTTCAGTTATTTAGAAAATAGAGACAGAAACAAACTGAATTCATAAAATATGATATATTTTATATGATATATGATACATTATAATGTGTGTGTGTGTTCTGCTCTTGAGTCACAGAGTGTGTGAAAGGTCAGAGGTCGTCTCTTCATAAAGCCCCTCCCCCCTACTCTACATACGGGGGTCAGAGGTCAGAGGGGGGGGGTGACGGAGACACATGTGTGTAAGTGGTCTCCTTGTTACCGTGGAGACGGACCGTCCTGAGACAGCACCTGTCTGTCTGCTTGGGGGGGTCAATACACACAACAAGAGTCAGAGGCTCTTCTTCTTCTGCTGCTGCTGCTGCTGCCACATTCATTCAGGAGAAGAAGACGTTCTCTGTTCAATAACATTCGGACTAATAATATAAATAATATATATAAAAATATATAAATATATAAATAATAATAATAAACCTTTCTTACTGTTTAAGTTTCTACTTAAGAGTCAGAACTCTGTACACCAGTACTACTACTGTATAATAGTACTACTACTGTTAGTACTACTACTGTTAGTACTACTACCATATAAAAGTACTACTACTGTATACTAGTACTACTACTGTAGGAGCGATTAGTTAGGTCTGGGTATTATAAATGTACATTGGGAGCCTACCTCAGGTTGACCACGGGTGGCAGTGTGGAGTATTGTGGCAGGTAATTAATATGTGGGGCACAGGTGGTGATGGGGAGATCGCACGGTTTTTACCGCAAACCAGACACACCAGAGGGAGACCAGGAAGATAAGTGCTATCCTGTTGTATTATCATCTGTGAACACTCATTGAACGGGAACCTCACCCAAAAGTGTGAAACGCTGGAATCTCTTTGTTGTAGCGAGTAAGGAACAGGATCTTCTCCCGCACCCAGCCGAGTGGCTAGTTGCTGGAATCAGTCACTACAACTACAGTTAATACTACTCACAGCATGACGATTTGTGTCTGCAGCTCCTCCAGAGTTCGTGCAGTGGCCTCAGTCCGTGTCCAGACCAGCAGGTGGCAGCTCTGTCTTCAGCTGCACGGCTACCGGAGCTCCAGAGCCGCACCACATCTGGCTGAAGAACGGGAAACTACTGACACCGAGCGGCAACGTGAAGCTCACCAACGGAAACACGTGAGAACATCAACACACACATGCTCATCAGCTGAGGACAGGGAGCAGGAGGAGGAGGAGGAGGAGGCCGGTATCGTACCGGACTAGAGGCCGGTATCGTACCGGACTAGAGGCCGGTATCGTACCGGACTAGAGGCCGGTATCGTACCGGACTAGAGGCCGGTATGGTACCGGACTAGTTGCCGGTATCGTACCGGACTAGAGGCCGGTATGGTACCGGACTAGTTGCCGGTATCGTACCGGACTAGAGGCCGGTATCGTACCGGACTAGAGGCCGGTATCGTACCGGACTAGTTGCCGGTATCGTACCGGACTAGTTGCCGGTATCGTACCGGACTAGAGGCCGGTATGGTACCGGACTAGTTGCCGGTATCGTACCGGACTAGAGGCCGGTATGGTACCGGACTAGTTGCCGGTATCGTACCGGACTAGAGGCCGGTATGGTACCGGACTAGTTGCCGGTATCGTACCGGACTAGAGGCCGGTATCGTACCGGACTAGAGGCCGGTATGTGAAAGAATCCTGCTCTCTGTCTCCGCAGGACTCTGGCCATCACCCGGATCACCCCCCAGGACGAAGCCATCTATCAGTGCATCGCCGAGAACAGCGCCGGCACCAACCAGGCCAGCGCCCGGCTCGCCATCAGCCAGGGGCCCGACCTCCCCGAGGCCCCCACCGGCCTCCAGGCCTCTGCCCTCAGCTCCAGCAGCCTGGAGCTGGTCTGGGACCAGCCGGCGGAACATGTCAGCCAGCAGATCATAGGATACGTGCTGCACATCAGACGCCTGGGGGGTAAGGGACCTGACAGGAGACCTGGTCCCGTTCCTCGTACGTGGTTCACAAAGTCTATCAAATGTCCTGTTAGCAGCCGACATTAACGAGATGATTGAAGTCAGGCTGTCTCGGGTTCTCCGAGGCTGATCCTCTCAAACAGTCTCGTTAATGCGACCCAGACGATCAGGATCAGGATGACTGCGCGTGCACGTCCTACTTCTAAAGGGGGAAGCGTGGATCACCCAAACCATGATGTTCTAACAGTCCAATGTGAAATAAAGTCACAGAAAGAGCCTCTTTGTTCTCCGCTGACGAGCAGGAGATGATCATGAACGCATATGAGGAAGTCAAGACCGAAATCACAGCAAAATATAACAGCGGCACCGCTGAGAGGACCAGACAAGAAGCACGGCAACACATCAGACACGTTCAATGCGTCAGTGTTGGGAATGAATCGGCTCATTTTAATGCCTCATCAGCCCAACCAATCACATGACATGTCTTTATGTGCTGCTGGCAGTAGACTTCATGATGCATCATCCAATGAGATCTACAGCGACAATAATGATCTCAACTCTTCAGAATAACAATAAAAACAAGCCAACGAGGATCCAATGACACTCATTAACATGAGGACATGTGTGCTGTATGCCTCATGCATCATGTACTGTATGTGTGTGTGTACATGTGTGTGTAGATCACATGTAGAACTAGCAGTGTGAATGTGTGTGTGTGTGTTATTCATCATCAGACATTCAATCAACTGAAGCAGTGAAGATCAATAGTGTGTGATTCTCTGTGTTCTCATCATGATCCACCTTCATCATGTTCTACAGTAATGATGTGCTGCTGTACTAATAACACTCATATCATTATGAGTGCTTTAACCTCATGTATGCAACCAGCCATCAAGAGGACATGAGAGCAAGTACACACTAAGCACACACACATGACTCAGAATGCTGAGTCAGCACAATATGTGCCATGGTGACGTGATGAACACATCCATAAGTTTATTAAGCGCCAAATCAACTGGACCAACAGCGCGGCATGCAGCGGCTTTCCCCATGTTCTCCGCATCGCCGACACTACAACAACGCAGCACTCGCACAACAGCTCAAGGCTGCATCCAGTCTGTGGGACAGGCAGTGTGGTGTTCAATGTCTGCTCCAGAAGCTCTGGAAAGAAATGATTCCTTGTGGGCAGAATGGACAGCGCTCGTACAGGAAGTCATCGTGATGTGATGACGGATCTTGGCGATGTGGAAGAAGTCTCTCCCTATAAAACGCTCATCTAACTAATATCCTCCTTCATCAGTGGATCTCTGAGGAAGGAGCTGCACATTAATGCAACAGAGGCTTCTTAGTTTGCTCCGCTGCTTTAAGGATCACGTGTGTCTCACTTTACATGCATTTCATCAACTCCCGTATAACCCCCAGTATATGCGCAAGCGCATCAGACTACCGTATGTGACGGGAGCGGCCATGTTTTCCGGGGGAGTGGCAGCTTATCCAGCTACCTTCAGTTAGCCTGCGCTGGAGCAGGTTCCAGCTTATGGATGTGTTGCCATGGTGATTTTGCCAAACTTGCTTTGTGGAACCAAAAAGCCTGACTTATGTAATCTTATCCTGAAAATGATCTGGCTAACTCAGTTAGCCACGTACGAGGAACGGGGCCCAGGTTCAGCAGGACTTGTTTTGTTGTTGTTGTTCTCTCTGACCTCTGACCTCTGACTTCCTCAGAGCCAGACAGTGCCGAGCTGCAGGAGGCCGTCAGTAAGACCACCTTCAGACACAAGTTCATCAACCTGGAAGCAGCCACCACCTATTCCATCTACCTGAAGGCCTACTCCGCTCTGGGAGGACGCCAGCAGTCCAACGCCATCACTGCCACCACACAGGGAGGCGGTACGTCCACCTTAAAACAATGTCAACCTTAAAAAACTGTCCACCTTAAAACATTGTCCACCTTAAACACTTTGACGCTGTCCACCTTAAATATCGTTCCACATGTAAATACAGTCTGTCTCTGTCTGTCCCACAGTTCCCAGTTCTCCCAGTTTCTTCACTAAGGTCCTGAACCAGACGGCCATGCAGGTGTACTGGGAGCTGCCCAGTAAGCCAGGGAAGCTGGAGGGCTTCAGACTGGAGTACCGTGGGGTTTCCAACCCAGAAGTCCACGGGCTGGAGACCTTCCCGGGACACATCAACACCCACTCTATCTCCCACCTGGGTCAGTTAAAGGAACAGTGCAACAATTCACAGTTAGTTATCCAGTTAGTTCGTTAACTAACCAGTCCAGCAGTCAGCTGATGTAGTAAACAAGATTCTGCAACAAACAAACAACCAAATAGCTCCAATGCTAAATTGCTAATGTCTCCTTTTACGTTTTTCTGATCAATGAACAACTACAAGCTATTTGATTTAGCTTGTTGGTATTTTGCTAATGTTTACTTAGCTGGATAATGGTTACTGTGTGGCTAACGGTGTCTCACTAACAGCCTAATATAGGTAGTTACAACATTAAAAGTAGGTTTAAAACATTAGCCTGAAGCTAGCATATCATCAAACATAATATGATAAAAAACAATAAAACGCTTTGTGGTTGTTGGAAGACTAGTAGTTTTCCCCTGCTTGCAGTTCTTTGTGCTAAGCTAGGCTAAACATTTGATATCATGCTAATACAAGTTCAGTGTGTTAACGAACAGCCCAGTGAAAAAATGTTCCTGTCAACCTCAAATAAAATGAATTTAGATTTAAAAGAACGACAGAAGTGTCGACTAAATAAACAGTCGCTAATGCTAACTGTTTAACATCAGTGGTTAACTTTCTAAAAGGTATGAGGACGAGGCTAACAGTCGGGTAGCCATCTTGGAATAAGTTGAGTACTAAATAAAAAGAATAACTGATAAATATGACTCAAAAATAAAATAACTAGCTTAGCATCGGACATGTAGCTGTAACAACATCGGCTACCAATGACCAGCTAACAACACCAAGCTATAAACAACATTGAGTATGCTAGCTGTTTTACGGCTGCAGTTTCCCCCTGCCTCCAGTGTTTATGCTAAGCTAGTCGTTAGCCTGTTTGACTGTTTTCTTCCTGCAGAGCCGGCAGCGGTTTATGAGATCCAGCTGGTGGCGTTTAACGGGAACGGAGACGGTCCGGCCAACCGCCGCCTCGTGTCTCTGTCTGAGGGAGGAAACAGTGCAGCAGGTAGGAGCCTCACCGTGACCTCTGACCTCTCTGTGACCCGTGAACAAACCAGTGGAACCAGTTTAACCTGCTTGTTGTCTCCACCAGCTGGTCCCACTGGTCCTACTGGTCCCAGCTGTAACTGTGATCAGTCCCACGGCTCCATGTCCGCTCTGCTGGTCGGCGTTCACAGCGGCTTCGCCTGCATCCTCTGCTGCCTGCTGCTCATCCTGCTGGGATACAGACGCAGGTAAGACCATCATCATCATCACCTTCATCACCATCATCATCATCATCGTCATCATCCTCACTCTGTTCTGGGTTCAGCTTCTTCTGCAGAAAGTCAACAAGCTGGGAGACTCCGCCCACTCTGAATGGTGTCAGAGGTGCTAAAGGTCACACACCTGAGAGCATCGAGCTGAGCCAGGTAACACACACACACACACACACACCACACAGGTGTACTTCTGTACTTGTGAGGACCTAAACTAAACCTCAACCTGAGTTGGGCCTGAAACCAGGTCTGAACCCTCAGACACCTGAAGGTTTGTCCAAAAAGTGAGGAAGAGACAAACTGTCCACGCTCAGAGAAGGATCTTCACAAAGATAGAACTACAATAATTCAAACACACACACAGATCCTGATCCAAAAAGTAAAGTTTTTGAGTCTCATTAGTGCATTTGTTCACGTTTTACGTCCTCTAATTGGGTTCTGGGTTTCGATCCCCGTTCTGGGCAGCCCCCTATTAACTTAAAGGTTTTATGTTACCATATTTTTTGTTAAATTCGAACTCAGCTCAGGATGGATTATGATGTGACTGGATAATATTTGGTGTCTAGGCTGACGAGTAATAACTTCCACCTTGTGAGAAGAGTCATGTGATGTCTAATGTGCAAACTAGTTTTCCTTTTTATACGTGTAACAAATCTTTTTTGTCGTAGTTTTCATTGACGTTACATTAGAAGAAAATCTGGGCTCTTATTTTGGTAGTTTGGTCCACGTGACATCACCTCACCATATAACATTGTCCCTGTCTGCTCCACCCACAGAGATGTGACTCCGCTCCTCCTCCAGTGATGGTCATGGTTGAACCGACTCCACCCGTCCAGCCCGGCACAGGCACCGGATAAAACACCACACAAACACACTGCTAACTCCTCCTCCTCCTCCTCCAGCCTGTGGTCACCTCCTCTCCTCCTGACAGCCTTACAGCCACTTCAGCCTTCATGAATGACTGAGATTAGAGTTTATTTTTGAGATTATTGATATGAGAGATAATGAGTCTGTCTGAGGAACTTTCAGAGAGCATCTGATACCACAAGGGAACGAAATAGTTCACAACACCTGGAGATACTTTACAACACCTCAAGATACCTCACAACACCTGGAGATACTTTACAACACCTCAAGATACTTCGCAACACCTCACAACACCTGGAGATACTTTACAACACCTCAAGATACTTCACAACACCTCACAACACCTGGAGATACTTTATAACACCTCAATATACTTTACAACACCTCAAGATACTTTACAACACCTCACAACACCTGGAGATACTTTACAACACCTCAAGATACTTCACAACACCTCACAACACCTGGAGATACTTTATAACACCTCAATATACTTTACAACACCTCAAGATACTTTACAACACCTCATAACACCTGGATATACTTTACAACACCTCAATATACTTTACAACACCTCAAGATACTTTACAACACCTCACAACACCTGGAGATACTTTACAACACCTCAAGATACTTCACAACACCTCACAACACCTGGATATACTTTACAACACCTCAAGATACCTTACAACACCTCACAACACCTGGAGATACTTTACAACACCTCACAACACCTGGAGATACTTTACAACACCTCAAGATACTTCACAACACCTCATAACACCTGGAGATACTTTACAACACCTCAAGATACTTTACAACACCTCAAGATACTTTACAACACCTCAAGATACTTTACAACACCTCACAACACCTGGAGTTACTTTACAACACCTCAAGATACTTCACAACACCTCATAACACCTGGAGATACTTTACAACACCTCAAGATACTTTACAACACCTCAAGATACTTTACAACACCTCACAACACCTGGAGATACTTTACAACACCTCAATATACTTTACAACACCTCAAGATACTTTACAACACCTCACAACACCTGGATATACTTTACAACACCTCAAGATACTTTACAACACCTAACAACACCTGGAGATACTTTACAACACCTCAAGATACTTTACAACACCTCAAGATACTTTACAACACCTCACAACACCTGGAGATACTTTACAACACCTCAAGATACTTCACAACACCTCACAACACCTGGAGATACTTTACAACACCTAAAGATACTTCGCAACACCTCACAACACCTGGATATACTTTACAACACCTCAAGATACTTCACAACACCTCAATATACTTTACCACACCTCACAACACCTGGATATACTTTACAACACCTCACAACACCTGGATATACTTTACAACACCTCAAGATACTTCACAACACCTCAATATACTTTACCACACCTCACAACACCTGGATATACTTTACAACACCTCACAACACCTGGATATACTTTACAACACCTCAAGATACTTCACAACACCTCGATATACTTTACCACACCTCACAACACCTGGATATACTTTACAACACCTCACAACACCTGGATATACTTTACAACACCTCATGATACTTTACAACACCTCACAACACCTGGATATACTTTACAACACCTCAAGATACTTCACAACACCTCAATATACTTTACCACACCTCACAACACCTGGATATACTTTACAACACCTCACAACACCTGGATATACTTTACAACACCTCATGATACTTTACAACACCTCACAACACCTGGAGATACTTTACAACACCTCAAGATACTGCGCAACACCTCACAACACCTGGATATACTTTACAACACCTCAAGATACTTTACAACACCTCAAGATACTTCGCAACACCTCACAACACCTGGATATACTTTACAACACCTCAAGATACTTTACAACACCTCAAGATACTTCACAACACCTCAAGATACTTTACAACACCTCAATATACTTTACAACACCTCAAGATACTTTACAACACCTCAAGATACTTCACAACACCTCAAGATACTTTACAACATATCACAACACCTGGAGATACTTTACAACACCTCAAGATACTTTACAACACCTCAAGATACTTCACAACACCTCAAGATACTTTACAACACCTCACAACACCTGGAGATACTTTACAACACCTCAAGATACTTTACAACATATCACAACACCTGGAGATACTTTACAACACCTCAAGATACTTCACAACACCTCAAGATACTTTACAACACCTTGAGATACTTCATAGATGTTCACGTCCTTTGATTCCAATTGATGATATTTTCGTCTTTAGACTGAAACCAAAGCAGAATTCTTCTGATTCGATCTTTAAAACAAAAGTTTGTCAGAACCTTGAATCCGGTGATCTGGTGATCCGGTTCCCGTGTGGTATCAGATGCTGACGTCACCGTTGTGGCGTCCCAGATGCTTCCTGTTGAAACCAAAACCTTTGTTCCTTCAGTTTGGGTTCATTTTTGGGTTTTTGTCACCGTCGGTGCCGAGTATCCTGAGACGATGAGGCCTTCCACCGGTCTGACCAGAGACCGGGTCCTCAGAGGATCCAGCGGTGGATTCAGGTGAACTACCTGAGCAGGTGTCGTTCGTCAGTCCTCTGAGGCCCAGAACCAAAGGGATTTATTATATCTCTGGTCAGCAGGTGACTGTGGAGGAAATCTCCTCTGCGCTGCTTTAGCCTTTTAGTGTTTGTTTGTGTCGCCGAGTTCGCCTCAGGTCAGGATGTAGAGGAAGCCGACAGTCAGCTGGTTGTTCTACCTCCCTCCCTCCCTCCCTCCCTCCTTCTGACTCCCCCACCAAACCCTTTACCTCCAAAGAGAGCTACCTCAGGCTCAACGCCAAACGCCTGAGCTACAGGCAACCGTTAGCCTCCTGATGCTGGTCAAGCTAACCTACCTCAAAACCAAAAGTCTCCTCTGGGGCCTCTTAGTCTACCTTTTTGTACCAATGCTGATGTCCTGTGCCGGACCATCACCCAAAACCCATTCGAACTCCGAATGTCGCTCCCCCTGACCCCTGGACCATCCCATCGTAGTCCTCCTCAAAGAGAAGCTTTGACTTTGTGTTCTTGTTTGACTCACGAGGGAGACTTCCTGTCTGACTCCAACAGCTTCCTCCAGTGCTGCTTTCAGGACCCCAAAAAACTGTTTCAGATTAGAAAAAACATCTTCTGAGCTCCATGAACCTGGATCGAACCGTCTAAGGTGCAAAACCTGCTCCAGATCTGAGCATATAGGTTCCAAAATCCTCTGGAGGGTGGACCATAGTCCTGATCCTCTACAGCAGAGCAACCTCATCGAAGTCTTCTTTCATCCTGGCAGTGTCTTAACTTTTGAGGTCCAACAAACTGGTCCAAAGCCTATAAACCTTCTGGCGGATGCAGGTATCAGCTTATAGAGCCCCATAACGGACCATAGTCCTGACCAGGGTCCCGGGCCATGGTCTTATCTTTAACAATCTGGGACTCAAGACTATTAGCTTCTAAATTAGCTTCTAGAACTCATTAACAAAAACCTGATCCAGATCCCAGCTTTCAGGTCTCAAAGTCTTACCCCAGATGTTACCTTTGAGCAGCATTGGGTCCCGGTTCATAGTCTTATCTTTCACGGTCTGGGAGTTTGTTTACTACCTAATTCTACTGATATTTCAGGGCTGTTAGCTTCTAGGTTTTCTTTTGGAGCTTAACAATGGACCAAAGTCTAGACCTTCAACAGTCAAAAACCTGATCCAGGTGCTCTGCTGAACACGTTTGGGTCCTGAAGCTCACTGGAGCTGTTTGGAGAACAAACCGAAACAAAGGCCGTGTCCCTCAGAAGCATCTGTCCTGGTCTTCATGGAGACGCCTCACCTCCACCTGAGGAGTTTAGTCGTCACCTGAGAGACAAACAGGTGAACCAGGAAAGTGTGGACACTGTGGACGTCTCGGTGCGGGATGTCTCGGCCCATTTTCTGTCCCGAGTTTTGAATGAAAGTTTTTTGATGTTTTATTTTGGCGGAAGGTGGCCCACTTCCTGTACAGCGTGTGCGGCCTCGTCGGCCATTTTAAAATTGACCTCTAATGTCTAAAGTTTCTCGTAGATGAATAGCAGCTTTCTGTAGAGTTTCAGCCAAAACTTCCAAATATTCTTAAAAAACAAGCTGAACGACGTCCAAAGATATAAAAAATAATAATAATAGTATTTCACCAATTTCTGTTCAAACAGTTTGTTTTCACTCTGCTTCCTGTTTCCAGAGTCGAAGAACAAACAAAACCAAAATAAATACTCACTTTCACATTTTTATATTTCAGATTAATACTTTGGAAGAAATGGAGTGAATATATATTTTCATATATTGTGACGATGTAGAGCTCCGAGTGTCAGGATGAGTTGAAAAAATAACCAAATAACTGAATGATAGAGACCAAAATACCTGAAATATTACCTCAGTTCTTTGTGTTCAGTTTGTGGTTTGTGGTCTTTATAGCTTCTGTCTGACTGTGAACCAGAGACCCTTAGACCAGGAGACCATTAGACCCAGAGACCCTGAGACCCTTAGACCCTGAGACCGAGAGACCCTTATGCTGCGTTCACACCGGTCGCGTTGATTTTTTGACGCGCGTCGAGATTACATACAAAGTCTCTGCACAGACGCGATGAGACTGGCGCGCCGCGATTTTGCGATGGCGCGGCGCGTTGGACGCGTTATTGCAGTGCGGTGGACGCGTTGGACGCCGCAAAATCGGCAAAGCGCGAGTTGAAATTTTTCAACTTCAGCGACATAATGGCGTGACGCTGTGGCGCGATAGCCTATCAGCGTTGAGTTGCTCCCCCTGTCATCACTGGCTTCCTGCCGTTGTTGAATCAGGAAATAAATCCTGTAGCCGTCTGTGTTCACCCAGAGCTCTACGATACCTCATATCAACAGAGACCGGACCAAACTATGTGTATGCATGTGTGTGTGTAAACCATACGGTACAAACAATGAATATACGCTGCCGTATTATGTCTACGTGACGTTATTGAGTGCTGGTGGAGCTGCTACGATGTTAGCATAGCCTAGCACCGATCCATCAGAGCTCCATTGAGAAGACCAGTAACCTACAAATCGGCATCATTACGTAGTTATTTCGGAGTCCCTTTTTGTCGGAGAAGACAAGTACAAATCGGCATCATTACGTAGTTATTTCGGAGTCCCTTTTTGTCGGTTTATTGCCGTTGAATCACAGCCAAATCAGTTTATGTTGTGTTCCTACAGCTGTAGTAAACAGCGACCGGTGGCTTGCTAGACAGTGAATACAGCTCGATACAATCCACGGAGCTCCTCTGAACAATATTATGAACCAGACATGACGGCGTTTGGCATTCCGATGTTTGAGGGACTTCCACAACACGTACAAAGCAGCAATTGTCCTTATTCCTTTCACGGTTGACAGCGCAAAGAAATGGCGGCGAGGTGAACGGCTTCCAGGACGATAAACCACGCCCCCTCTCCGGCGCTACGAGATTTTGCGGCGTTTGGTGTGAACACGACCGGCGGCGCGTTGGACGCGATTGTGCAGTGCGTTGGATGCTTTTTTGCAGTGCGTCAAAAAATCAACGCGACCGGTGTGAACGCAGCATTAGACTCTGAGATCCAGAGACCCTTTGACCCTTAGACTCTGACCGCCATAGACCCTTAGAGCTTGAGACTCTGAGACCCTTAGACCCTGACCCCCAGAGACCTTGAGACCCAGAGAACCAGAGTTCTAAACTAAAATGTTTATAAAAAATAATGTTGGCTGTTCTTTTTCTAGAACTTTCTTCTTTTCAGTTTTATTTTTAGAGAAAAATTCAGCCAAAATGAAAAACGTGTGAAGAAGAGCATTTAAATTATTTGTTATTATTGCAAATAATATTATGATTATTTCCATTTTACTTTTTCTGATTCTTTTTGTTAGTTGAATGATGTGAATTTGTAGAATTTAAGAAATATCGTGTTTTCAGCTGAAGGTTGAGTCACTAATGAGCCATATTTAATAATAAAACATACGAGTGATTTCTGAGCCATATTCTCCACAGATGTAATATTTTATGATGTTTAATTCAGGTGTCCTGTTGACACGTCATGTTGCACACCATAGACACTAAGACGTAGAGAACGTAGAGACCGAAGGCTAGAACCAATGAGAAAAGAGATGCTTTAATGTTTCTGATTTTCTTTTCTCTCAAAACATTTATTTTCATTCATGTGTCATTTAAAAAATAAATAAATGAAAAGCACCCCAAAGCTTTAAACGGTTGAACCGAACAGACAAAACGTGAAGAAGAGATCTATACGACGGAAGAGTTTGACTTGAGCTTCTTCTTCTGTGGTTTTGAAATGTTTCACGATCTGTTCTCCTTTCTGATGTTTCGACACATGAAAACCAAATAAAACTGAATTGAAATAGAAAACAGACGTCTTGTTATGTATTGATTAATCATTAAAAACAAAGAAAATTCAAAGTTTCTCTTCAATAAGTGTTAAAATTAAATAAAAAAATCTCCAGCGGTAATAAAGAGGTTTTTTAAGTTTAGTTTCAGCTAATTAATGTACATTGTTTACATTTTTGTGTCTATACATTTTTTTTAATTAATTAATTATTTGTTTGTTTTTAAGTTTGAAGGTGTAGAGCAGCGGTTCCCAAACTTTTTAGGCCGCGCACCCCCTTCTACATCCCGACCGGGTTCGCGCACCCCCCCCCCCCCCCCTTAATAAAAAAAAAAGAAAAGAAGCAACAGAGCCTTTTAAGCCTTCATAGCCGCATAAGAATCTGACCAATGAGAGAACAGTTTGCTCGCGCGTGGCATTTGTTTACAAGATTTAGTCCGCTGTTAAATGTTGCAGTGTGAACACAAACCGAACAAAGGAGCAAGTGCAACAAAGCAAACGAACTGAAGGTGTGAAAACGCCCTGAAACACTGCAACAAAGTTTCAATAACTTTCAGTGACACAAGGCGTCACTTTTAAAGAGCAATACGGATGCGAGCACACACGCACAGGCTCAGAGGCAGATTATCACATTTCATTTACAATTAATGAGCGACTAATCAAAAGATGACGCAGTCAACTTGGCCCATCACTTCATCCTCCAGCATCTGGACTCCCCAGGAACCTACGCCAGGATCCTGTTTGTGGACTTCAGCTCTGCTTTCAACACCATCATCCCGTCTCTGCTGCATGATAAGCTCTCCCAGCTGCAGGTGCCCGACTCCACCTGCAAGTGGATCACAGACTTCCTGTCCGACAGGAAGCAGTACATGAAGCTGGGAAAGCACGTCTCAGCCTCCAGGACCATCAGCACCGGTTCCCCCCAAGGCTGCGTTCTTTCCCCTCTGCTCTTCTCCCTGTACACCAACAGCTGCACCTCCAGTCACCAGTCCGTCAAGCTCCTGAAGTTGGCGGATGACACCACCCTCATTGGACTCATCTCTGGTGGGGATGAGTCCGCCTACAGGTGGGAGACTGACCATCTGGTGACCTGGTGCGGTCTGAACAACCTGGAGCTCAACGCTCTAAAGACAGTGGAGATGGTTGTGGATTTCAGGAAGAACGCAGCCCCACCAGCCCCCATCACTCTGTGTGACTCCCTCTATCACCCTGTGTGACTCCCTCTATCACCCTGCGTGACTCCCTCTATCTCCCTGTGTGACTCCCTCTATCTCCCTGTGTGACTCCCTCTATCTCCCTGTGTGACTCCCCCTATCACTGTGTGTGACTCCCCCTATCACCCTGTGTGACTCCCTCTATCACCCTGTGTGACTCCCCCTATCTCTCTGTGTGACTCCCTCTATCACCCTGCGTGACTCCCCCTATCACTGTGTGTGACTCCCCCTATCACCCTGTGTGACTCCCTCTATCTCCCTGTGTGACTCCCTCTATCTCCCTGTGTGACTCCCCCTATCACTGTGTGTGACTCCCCCTATCACCCTGTGTGACTCCCTCTATCACCCTGTGTGACTCCCCCTATCTCTCTGTGTGACTCCCTCTATCACCCTGCGTGACTCCCCCTATCACTGTGTGTGACTCCCCCTATCACCCTGTGTGACTCCCTCTATCTCCCTGTGTGACTCCCTCTATCACTGTGTGTGACTCCCTCTATCACCCTGCGTGACTCCCCCCATCACCCTGCGTGACTCCCTCTATCACTGTGTGTGACTCCCTCTATCTCCCTGTGTGACTCCCTCTATCTCCCTGTGTGACTCCCTCTATCTCCCTGTGTGACTCCCTCTATCACTGTGTGTGACTCCCTCTATCTCCCTGTGTGACTCCCTCTATCACTGTGTGTGACTCCCTCTATCTCCCTGTGTGACTCCCTCTATCACCCTGTGTGACTCCCTCTATCTCCCTGTGTGACTCCCTCTATCACTGTGTGTGACTCCCTCTATCTCCCTGTGTGACTCCCTCTATCACTGTGTGTGACTCCCTCTATCTCCCTGTGTGACTCCCTCTATCACCCTGTGTGACTCCCTCTATCACCCTGTGTGACTCCCCCTATCACCCTGTGTGACTCCCCCTATCACCCTGTGTGACTCCCTCTATCTCCCTGTGTGACTCCCTCTATCTCCCTGTGTGACTCCCTCTATCACTGTGTGTGACTCCCTCTATCTCCCTGTGTGACTCCCTCTATCACTGTGTGTGACTCCCTCTATCACCCTGTGTGACTCCCTCTATCACTGTGTGTGACTCCCTCTATCTCCCTGTGTGACTCCCTCTATCACCCTGTGTGACTCCCCCTATCACCCTGTGTGACTCCCCCTATCACCCTGTGTGACTCCCCCTATCACCCTGTGTGACTCCCCCTATCACCCTGTGTGACTCCCTCTATCACTGTGTGTGACTCCCTCTATCTCCCTGTGTGACTCCCTCTATCACTGTGTGTGACTCCCTCTATCACCCTGTGTGACTCCCTCTATCACTGTGTGTGACTCCCTCTATCACCCTGTGTGACTCCCTCTATCACTGTGTGTGACTCCCTCTATCTCCCTGTGTGACTCCCTCTATCACCCTGTGTGACTCCCCCTATCACCCTGTGTGACTCCCCCTATCACCCTGTGTGACTCCCTCTATCACCCTGTGTGACTCCCTCTATCATCCTGTGTGACTCCCTCTATCTCCCTGTATGACTCCCTCTATCACCCTGTGTGACTCCCTCTATCACCCTGTATGACTCCCTCTATCACCCTGTATGACTCCCTCTATCACCCTGTGTGACTCCCTCTATCACCCTGTGTGACTCCCTCTATCACCCTGTATGACTCCCTCTATCACCCTGTATGACTCCCTCTATCACCCTGTATGACTCCCTCTATCACCCTGTGTGACTCCCCCTATCACTCTGTGTGACTCCCTCTATCTCTCTGTGTGACTCCCTCTATCACCCTGTGTGACTCCCTCTATCTCTCTGTGTGACTCCCTCTATCACCCTGTGTGACTCCCTCTATCACTCTGTGTGACTCCCTCTATCACCCTGTATGACTCCCTCTATCACCCTGTATGACTCCCTCTATCACCCTGTATGACTCCCTCTATCACCCTGTGTGACTCCCCCTATCACTCTGTGTGACTCCCTCTATCTCTCTGTGTGACTCCCTCTATCACCCTGTGTGACTCCCTCTATCTCTCTGTGTGACTCCCTCTATCACCCTGTGTGACTCCCCCTATCACCCTGTGTGACTCCCCCTATCACTCTGTGTGACTCCCTCTATCTCTCTGTGTGACTCCCTCTATCACCCTGTGTGACTCCCTCTATCTCTCTGTGTGACTCCCTCTATCACCCTGTGTGACTCCCTCTATCACCCTGTGTGACTCCCTCTATCTCTCTGTGTGACTCCCTCTATCACCCTGTGTGACTCCCTCTATCACCCTGTATGACTCCCTCTATCACCCTGTATGACTCCCTCTATCTCTCTGTGTGACTCCCCCTATCACTCTGTGTGGCTCCCCCGTCGACGTGGTGGAGTCCTTCCGTTTCCTGGGCTTCATATCTCAGGACCTCAAGTGGGAGCTGAACATCGGCTCCATCACCAAGAAGGCTCAGCAGAGGATGTACTTCCTGAGGCAGCTGAAGAAGTTCAACCTGCCAAAGACAATGATGGTGCATTTCTACACAGCCATCATTGAGTCCATCCTCTGCTCCTCCATCACGGTCTGGTACGCTGCAGCCACTGCCAAGGACAAGGACAGACTGCAGCGCATCATCCGCTCTGCTGAGAGGTGATCGGCTGCAATCTGCCGTCCCTCCAGGACTTGTTCACTTCAAGAACCCTGAGGCGAGCAAGAAGGATTGTATCTGACCCCTCCCACCCTGGACATGACCTGTTGGTGCCCCTTCCATCTGGTAGGAGGCTGAGGTCCATCAGGACCAAGACCTCACGACACATGAACAGCTTTTTCCCGTCGGCAGTCGGGCTCATGAACAGAGCCCGGGACCCCCACTGACCCTGTCATCCACAGGACTAATTCCCACCGGTCACTCCCGCACATCCCTTCTGTCACACTGGACACTTTCACACTACACTTACATCTCACTGGTCTATAGTCCTGGTATCTGTTTGTTTGTGCACTTTATTTTATTTTATACTTCACCTTATTTTATACTCCACTTTATTCTATGTTTTACTTTATTTTATATTTTACTTTATTTTAAATTTTCTGTAAATTGAATATGTTTCTACTTTGCACTGTTGATTGTTGTTAAATGTTACGCACCTCCCGTCATGTCAAATTCCTTGTATGTTCAACATACCATTGCAATAAACGATTCTGATTCTGATTCTGATTTGAGTCATCTTAGCTATAATCATTGCAGCACTAGTTTGCTAACGTTAGCTAACTTAACGTTAGCAAACTTAACGTTAGCAAACTTAACGTTAGCTAGCCACCTAACGGAGCCGAGAGAGTGCAGCATTAGGGTTAGCATTAGCGTTAGCATTAGGGAAATCCTTCCCAGCTGTGCGCAAGCTGTCTGTGACGCTGAACACACCTCTACCTGCCTCAGCGGCCTGTGAACGGCTATTTAGCATCGCAGGACGAGTCTTCAGCCCAAGAAGAGAACCAACTTCTTTAGAAGATGAACAGGACATGTTTCAGTTTCCAGTAATGACTGTGTTGCTGCTTTAGTATTGATCATGTTTTGATGTTTGAGTCATGTTGTGGATGATCAGATGGAGTTATGATGGGAGCAGTCGCCCAATTGCAGATTCAGCTTCAGCAAAACCTTTGTGTTCAATCAGCCCACAGGAGTTTACAAGGCAGGCGTCCTTTCTCACAACACTGACCTGATGCATCAAGTGGATATGTTTTGCTGAACATAATATTATGCATTGGCCTCTACATCCTCTAGTCTAATGAGCAGACTTATAAACGCACTGTTACAACTCCTTCATAGTGTCATATCGCTTTACGGAGAATTATGATGATCAGTTCATAGTAGATGCAAAAGTATACTTATGTACAATATATTATGTTGAACATTGTTGCTCCTGGATGGATCACAGCAACCCAATTATGTTCAACACAGCTCCATGTCCTTGGTCATGGTGCCACAGCAACTTAAGCTCGGGCCCTATTTTTAGGCCTCTGCTCGAAAATGGCATACCGATACTAAAGAGACCACAGTTCTGTAACTACAAGCTCTATTTTAATAATTTCTGATGCTATAATCAGATAACACTCGTGAGATTGTTCAGTGGGTAATATTGTGTATATGTTGCTGGTTAATATAGTGCATGAAGACATTACACAGCTCAAATTGAAAATAATCAGGTTCGCGTGAAAAAAAAGCACTTTTATTGATATTACGTTGTTGAAATAATGCAGCAGCTCCCTAAAAACTCTCCCAAATCACAGCACAACCGATCAGTAGTCATAGAATAAAGGTTGGCTGGGATAAAGTGAAGAATAAGAAAGTTATAGATGCTTTAGTACAGAGAGGTCACGTGAGGTCGTCATTTTGGAACCAGCTGTTGCAGCTCTTACATTGTACTTTTACATACTATATAACTATATATTTCACTTTTGTATCACTCATATTATTCAATACATCCAAATACAGTTAGAAATCATTTTGACAGCAAGGGTCCTCTCAGAGCCTGTCTCTGGCTCTCATTCATAGGATTTTCTCTGTTGCTGTGTGTGTATGGGGCTCTAGCTCAGCCTATCATTGGTCGATTTCAGTCAATGAGCCCGCCTTCGACGCGTCAGAGTCTCAGGAAGGCGGGCGTGGAAGTGGGTGTTGATTGACAGATTGGCGAACAATAAGGGCATTTTCAGAACAATATTTTCAGGGGGGCTGAGCCCGAGAGCCCCCACATTCAGGGCCGTCGTGTGCAAGAAGAATAAACTTCATAAATCTCAAAATGCTGACGCTTTGCTTTGTTATGAACAGCATTTACCGTACTTGTACTTTCACTTTCAGTGAGTGAGTGAGTGAGTGATCGTGTGTGAGTGAGTGAGTGAGTGAGTGATCGTGTGTGTGTGTGTGATCGTGTGTGTGTGATCGTGTGTGTGTGTTCGTGTGTGTGTGTGATCGTGTGTGTGTGTTCGTGTATGTGTGTGATCGTGTGTGTGTGTTCGTGTGTGTGTGTGATCGTGTATGTGTGATCGTGTGTGTGTGTAGGTGTGATCATGTGTGTGTGTGTGTGAGTGTGTGATCGTGTGTGTGTGTGTGTGATCGTGTGATCGTGTGTGTGTGTGCGTGTGTGTGTGTGTAGGTGTGATTGTGTGTGTGTGTGTGTGTGTGTGTGATCGTGTTAGTGTGTGTGTGATCGTGTGTGTGTGAGTGAGTGAGTGAGTGAGTGAGTGAGTGAGTGAGTGTGTGAGTGAGTGAGTGAGTGAGTCAGTGAGTGAGTGAGTGAGTGTGTGAGTGAGTGAGTGTGTGAGTGATCGTGTGTGTGTGTGTGTGATCGTGTGTGTGTGAGTGAGTGAGTGAGTGAGTGAGTGAGTGAGTGAGTGTGTGAGTGAGTGAGTGAGTGAGTCAGTGAGTGAGTGAGTGAGTGTGTGAGTGAGTGAGTGTGTGAGTGATCGTGTGTGTGTGTGTGTGATCGTGTGTGTGTGAGTGAGTGAGTGAGTGAGTGAGTGAGTGAGTGAGTCAGTGAGTGAGTGAGTGTGTGAGTGAGTGAGTGTGTGAGTGAGTGAGTGAGTGAGTGAGTCAGTGAGTGAGTGAGTGAGTGTGTGAGTGAGTGAGTGTGTGAGTGATCGTGTGTGTGTGTGTGTGATCGTGTGTGTGTGAGTGAGTGAGTGAGTGAGTGAGTGAGTGAGTCAGTGAGTGAGTGAGTGTGTGAGTGAGTGAGTGTGTGAGTGAGTGAGTGAGTGAGTGAGTCAGTGAGTGAGTGAGTGAGTGATCGTGTGTGTGGTCGTGTGTGATCGTGTGTGTGTGTGTGTGATCGTGTGTGTGTGAGTGAGTGAGTGAGTGAGTGAGTGAGTCAGTGAGTGAGTGAGTGAGTGAGTGAGTGAGTGAGTGAGTGAGTGAGTGAGTGAGTGAGTGTGTGAGTGAGTCAGTGAGTGAGTCAGTGAGTGAGTGAGTGAGTGAGTGAGTGAGTGTGTGAGTGAGTGAGTGAGTGAGTGAGTCAGTCAGTGAGTGAGTGAGTGAGTGAGTCAGTGAGTGAGTGAGTGAGTGAGTGAGTGAGTGAGTGAGTGAGTCAGTGAGTGAGTGAGTGAGTGATCGTGTGTGTGGTCGTGTGTGATCGTGTGTGTGTGTGTGTGATTGTGTGTGTGTGAGTGAGTGAGTGAGTGAGTGAGTGAGTCAGTGAGTGAGTGAGTGTGTGAGTGATTGAGTGAGTGAGTGAGTCAGTGAGTGAGTGAGTGAGTGAGTCAGTGAGTGAGTGATCGTGTGTGTGGTCGTGTGTGATCGTGTGTGTGTGAGTGAGTGAGTGAGTGAGTGAGTCAGTGAGTGAGTGAGTGAGTGAGTGATCGTGTGTGTGGTCGTGTGTGATCGTGTGTGTGTGTGTGTGTGTGTGACTGTAAAACTAGATGAATGAACTCTTTCCAACAGAATCACAATAAAAACGTTTTCGTCCTTTTAAAGCTGCAGGAGGTGATTTTTTTGTCCAGACTCCAGAGTCCTGATCCACCTTCAGCTGAACCAGTTCAGGTTGTCATCATTAACTCCTGCTCTCTGATTGGTCGGTGGCAGTCTCCTGCCTGGTTGTTGGTGGCAGGCTCCGCCTCCTGCCCTGCGCTGCGAGGACTCCGCCCGGCGGACGGTCGGTCCGGAGGTCTCGGCGAAGCGTCGCTCTTCGTGCCACAGCAGCAGGCGGCGAGGTCGGCCTTGAAGGACGGCGTGTAGAAGCCGTAGATCACCGGGTCGCAGCAGCTGTTCAGGTTCCCGAACACGAAGAGGCCGTGGTGCACGTACTCAGGTGTGACGCGCAGCATGTCGGGCTGGAACCAGTACCAGATCCCCAGCAGGTAGTACGGAGTCCAGCACACCACGAAGGACAAGACGATGACCACCGTCATCTTCAGAGTCTTCATCCGGGCCTTGGGGATGATGTCGGTGCCGCTGCGCCGCAGGTACGACTCACCTGCTGAGAGAGGGAGAGGGAGGAGCATCGTTAGTGATGTCACACTGTCAGTGTGTTACAGGTGTGTCTTAGCTTTCAAGTGCTGCCGATGAATGTGCAGCAGGATGTAAAGGTACGATACAGGTGTGTTACAGATGTCACCGGTGCGTCTCACCTTTGTCTCTCAGGTGCTGCAGGTGGATGTGCAGCAGGATGCGGCTGTAGCAGCAGCTCATCACCAGCAGGGGGACGACGTACAGCGTGGTGAAGTGGAACATGTTGTACACCGTTTCCTGCCAGCGGCGGTTGAAGCTGCCGTGAGTCGCACACTGAGTGAAGTCCACGGCCTCGACTCTGATCGCCCGGAAGATGAACAGCTGGAGGGAGACAGACAGGTGGCGTCTTCAGGTAGAGTCCAGGTGAAGCTCATCGAGAGGCTCCAATCAGTTCGAACAAACCAAGTTTATCAATAAACGGTGTTTCTGCAGCTACAATTCAGAGAAACAGTTTGTTTCAGTTCTGTTTTCCAGCCTCTTAGTATTGTGAGCATTCCTCATCGAAACCAAGGGGAGCCGTTAGCCCAAGCTAACAGCAGGAGCTTTCACACATTTTAATCTCTCCATCAGAAACCAGAACATTCCTGCAGGGATTTCATGTTTCTGTCACCTGACGGAGGAACTTTCACCTGGGTCACAGAGAAGAACGACTTCATGACAATAAGTGTGATGATAAAGATAATAAAGATCATGTGATCTCTTCTGTAAACAGATCTCTTCTCCTTCAGTTTGTCCTTCAGCTCAGCAGATTATCATTACACAAATATTGATGTTAGAGATTCATATTAAAGACTCATGTAAAGCTCTCAGCTGCTGGATGAAATATTGAAAAGATTACCCGTGGTCGCGCGTTACCCGTGGTCGCGAGTTACCCGTGGTCGCTCGTTACCCGTGGTCGCGCGTTACCCGTGGTCGCTCGTTACCCGTGGTCGCGAGTTACCCGTGGTCGCGAGTTACCCGTGGTCGCGAGTTACCCGTGGTCGCGCGTTACCCGTGGTCGCTCGTTACCCGTGGTCGCGAGTTACCCGTGGTCGCGAGTTACCCGTGGTCGCGAGTTACCCGTGGTCGCGAGTTACCCGTGGTCACGAGTTACCCGTGGTCGCGAGTTACCCGTGGTCACGAGTTACCCGTGGTCACGAGTTACCCGTGGTCGCGAGTTACCCGTGGTCGCGAGTTACCCGTGGTCACGAGTTACCCGTGGTCACGAGTTACCCGTGGTCGCGCGTTACCCGTGGTCGCTCGTTACCCGTGGTCGCGAGTTACCCGTGGTCGCTCGTTACCCGTGGTCGCGCGTTACCCGTGGTCGCTCGTCACCCGTGGTCGCGAGTTACCCGTGGTCGCGCGTTACCCGTGGTCGCTCGTTACCCGTGGTCGCTCGTTACCCGTGGTCGCGCGTTACCCGTGGTCGCTCGTCACCCGTGGTCGCGCGTCACCCGTGGTCGCGCGTCACCCGTGGTCGCGCGTCACCAGTGGTCGCTCGTCACCCGTGGTCGCGCGTCACCCGTGGTCGCGCGTCACCCGTGGTCGCGCGTCACCCGTGGTCGCGCGTCACCCGTGGTCGCGCGTTACCCGTGGTCGCGAGTTACCCGTGGTCGCGCGTTACCCGTGGTCGCGCGTTACCCGTGGTCGCGCGTTACCCGTGGTCGCGCGTTACCCGTGGTCGCGAGTTACCCGTGGTCGCGCGTTACCCGTGGTCGCGCGTTACCCGTGGTCGCGCGTTACCCGTGGTCGCGCGTTACCCGTGGTCGCGCGTTACCCGTGGTCGCGAGTTACCCGTGGTCGCGCGTTACCCGTGGTCGCGCGTTACCCGTGGTCGCGCGTTACCCGTGGTCGCGCGTTACCCGTGGTCGCGCGTTACCCGTGGTCGCGAGTTACCCGTGGTCGCGCGTTACCCGTGGTCGCGCGTTACCTGTGGTCGCGCGTTTTCCGTGGTCGCGCGTTACCTGTGGTGATGCAAGCAGCAGGCTGAGGCTCCAGGCCAGCAGTAGCATGACTCGGTTCCTGCGGTGAGCACTCAGGGCGTCCAGCGGGTGCAGGATGGCGTGTTGGCGGTCGAGGCTGATGACCACGAGGATGAAGGCGGAGGCGTGCATGGCGAACAGCTTCAGGAAGCACAGCAGTTTACAGAGAGCGTCACCTCCGTACCACTGCACCGTCACGTTCCACACCGCGTCCAGAGGCATCACCACGAACGTCATCATGAGGTCGGCCGACGCCAGGCTCAGCATCAGCGGCCGCAGGTGAGACGCCAGCCGCCGGCCACGCCCACACCACACGCTGGCCAATAAGGCGAGGTTACTGCCCGCGGCGAACAGGAAGAGGACGAAGGTGGCTCCCACACGGAACTGAGCAGCTCGGGTGAAGCTGGGAGCCTCCCAGTCCGTGAGAGGGGGGAACTGGGACGTGTTGAGAGGGAGCGGGGCCACATAGCTGGTGGGTGGAGCCAGTGATGACGGCTGCACCACGGACCAGTTACCTGACATCCTGCAGAGAACAAGAAGAAGAAAAGGTTTTGTGTGTTTGGACAATTTAAAGGACCGTCATTGGTCAGGGTGAATCATCACCATGGTAACAGCTCAGGTTCTCTGAATAGACTTTTTATCTTTGATCTTTAATCGCACTCACAGACAGGAAGTCCCCGTCACAATAAGAGCTGATGGACCGTTGGCTGGTAGATAAACAGGCAGACAGACGGGTGGTCTACAGACGTCCAATCAGGGCTCAGCAGGTGATGCTGCTTACATCAAACACCTGCTATCAGAGTTTGGTTTACTGGTGGTCAACATAGGGTTCTGGACACATAAACATTGTGTGTAATAGACACACACACACACACACACACACACAGATCCAGCTGCCAAGAATAACTGCAGAAAGCTCTATGTAACCTGTAACCTGACCTGTGTGTGCTCATGTCACCGTGGAAACCTCCACATCTCTCCGCAGACCAACAGAGTGCCAGGCCCCTCCCCCCCTCCCCTGATTGGCTGACACTGTGGGCAGGCCTCTTGATTATGAAACCATTGTGATTGATACCAGATTTATTCCCCAGCAGCTTGTTATTGATCGATGACTCCACGACTTTGGTTTCTGATCTTCCTCATCATTGTCCTACTGAGCATGCTCAGCAGCGTTTCCTTTAGCCCCGCCCCCAGCCCTGTTCTCATTCACATGAATGAAGGATGTTAGTGCGCTTTACGACTTTCAGGACCTGATGATTTAAATTAGAGATATTTAAATGTTCATGCAGGAAGTGAAGTAACAGACGTCTCTTTCTCAATGTAAGTCAATGTTATTCAATGTAAGTCAATGTTATTCAATGTAATTCAATGTAATTCAATGTTATTCAATGTAAGTCAATGTTATTCAATGTAATTCAATGTTATTCAATGTAAGTCAATGTTATTCAATGTAATTCAATGGAATTCAATGTTATTCAATGTAAGTCAATGTTATTCAATGTAAGTCAATGTAAGTCAATATAAGTCAATGTTATTCAATGTAATTCAATGTTATTCAATGTAAGTCAATGTTATTCAATGTAATTCAATGTAATTCAATGTTATTCAATGTAAGTCAATGTTATTCAATGTAAGTCAATGTTATTCAATGTAATTCAATGTAATTCAATGTTATTCAATGTAAGTCAATGTTATTCAATGTAAGTCAATGTAAGTCAATGTTATTCAATGTAATTCAATGTTATTCTATGTAATTCAACGTAAGTCAATGGCAGTCATGTGACAAACCAGGAAGTTGTTTGTAAGTCGTATCCTTAAATCTAGAGTTAAAACTGTAACAGACCTTCATCATCACCTTCATCAGGTCTAGAATATGGTTTTAATTTCAGACTATTTACACAGAGAATCAATTCGATTTTTTCCAAACTGATCAGTTATCAATGTGATCAATACACACACACCTTATTGTGATAATTATATAAATATTATTATTTTAAAATCAATAAACCTCACTGTTTTAAGGAGATCAATAATGATCCAAAGAGATCTTTAAAGTAAACAGGAAGTAAAACATGTCTAATACTTATCTTTAATATTAGTTCTTAATGACGTGAACAATCTTAATAAATCTAAATAATAATAAATGTACTTAGTTACTTTGGTAAAAATCATTTAAATCTTGTTTGTAGTTAAAATCAATTAAGATACAAAGATTATAAATCAACATGTCTTATCTATAAATGTAAATCAGCTGAGTGTGTGTTGAGGCTTTTATTGTGAAAGAGTCTGTGTCTTTACCTGATCAGCAGCTCTGAATGTTTCTCCTCCTCATGGCCGAGAACCCTGGAGAACCCTGGAGAACCCTGGAGAACCCTGTCTGATGAACAGAAGCCGGTGTGATCCGGATCAGTTCACATTCCTGTCGACTGCAGCAGCTTCTGAAGAGAAACCTTCAGACTGCAGCGCAGGGAGGAGGAGCGCCATGTGTGTGTGTGCGCGTGTGTGTGTGAGCGTGTGTGTGTATGCGTGTGTGTGTATGCGTGTGTGAGCGTGTGTGTGTATGCGCGTGTGTATGTGAGCGTGTGTGTGCGTGTGTGTGTATGCGTGTATGTGAGCGTGTGTGTGTGAGCGTGTGTGTGTATGCGTGTGTGTGTATGTGTGTATGTGAGCGTGCGTGTGTATGCGCGTGTGTATGTGAGCGTGTGTATGTATGCGCGTGTGTATGTGAGCGTGTGTGTGTGTACTGTCTGCTACTAGTACTACTACTACTGCTACTTCAAAAACTGACTTTACTATTACTACTACTACTACTTATTATACTACTACTACTGTTATATAAAATACTACGACCACTACTACAGCTATTACTACGACTACTGATACTACTACTTCTACTACTTCTTCTAATTACTAATACTTCTACTACTACTGCTACTACAAGAGGTGCGATATGACTTCATATTTGTAATCTTTCGACTTTTGAATTATTAAGCTTTTTGCAATTTTGATAATCCCCAGGACAGAGAGTCTATAGAACTATGTGGTGTCCTTGATAACTATGATCTGACTCAGCATGTGACAGGACCCACCCACAACAGGGGGTACACTCTGGACCCAATCATCACCAAAGGTGTAAACATTTCCAAGGTTTCTGTGACTGATGTTGCACTCTCTGATCATTTCTGTGTTCTGTGTAGAAACGAGAGTGTCGGAAAGCTGAGCGCAGGTGGCGAAAAACTAATCTCCAGGTTCACTGTGACATCTATAAAGAGAGACTTCGCAATTATAATTTGGAACTTAGAAATGCAAGGCAGTCATTCTTCTCTGACATCATAACCAAAAACAAGAACAATACACGCGCCTTATTTGCTACCGTCGACAGGCTAACAAACCCTCCAGTGTCGGTAGCTGCTGAGCTCCAATCCACCGGCATGCAATCAATCTGCCTCCTTTTTTACTGACAAAATTCAGAAAATTAGACAAGCAGTCAGTGCCTCCACACCAACCACAGGATATGTGTTGTCCCGATCTCTGAATAACATCCATTCAAATATCATGACACAATTTCATTCAATCGACCGTAGAAGCCTAGAAGACATTATACAACATCTGAAGTCATCCTCCTGCTGCTTGGATATTCTACCAACACACTTTTTCAAAAATATTTCAAACTGCATGACCACTGATCTCTTACATATTGTAAACACATCCCTTCTCTCAGGTGTCTTCCCACAAGCCCTAAAAACTGCAGTTATTAAACCACTCCTAAAGAAGGTTAGTTTAGACTCCGCAACGATGAAAAATTATAGGCCAATATCAAACCTCCCATTTTTAAGTAAAATAATTGAAAAAGCGGTTTTCCAACAGCTGACCAACTTCTTGGCCGTAAATAACTGCTTTGATGTTTTCCAGTCAGGCTTTCGACAGCACCACAGCACTGAAACTGCTCTTGTTAAGGTTTTCAACGACATCCACTTAAACATAGACAATGGCAGAAGTTCAGTCTTAGTCTTACTAGATCTCAGTGCTGCATTCGACACGGTCGACCATGCCATACTCCTAGAAAGACTAAACATCTGGGTGGGACTCTCTGGCACAGCACTTAACTGGTTTGAATCCTACTTGAAGGGCCGAGAATACTTTGTGTCTGTAGCTGATTACACATCAGAGCTGACTAAAATGACATGTGGTGTTCCCCAAGGTTCAATACTGGGGCCTCTTCTGTTCAACATCTACATGCTTCCACTAGCTCAGATTATGGAAAGCAACAAAGTGTGTTATCATAATTATGCAGACGACACACAAATCTACATAACTATGTCACCAGGGGACTATAATCCCATACAAGGGCTGGGTAACTGCATTGAACAAACCAACAACTGGATGTGCCAGAATTTTCTTCAATTAAACAAAGATAAAACAGAAGTAATTGTTTTTGGTACCAATGACGAACAATTGAAAATCACCGCTCAGCGTCAGTCACTGATGTTAAAACCCACAAACCAAGCCAGAAATCTAGGTGTAGTTATGGATTCAGACCTCAACCTGAACAGCCATATCAAGACAATTACAAAATCAGCCTCCTATCACCTGAAGAATATATCAAGGATTAGAGGACTTATGTCTCAACAGGATTTGGTAAAACTTGTCCACGCATTTATCTTCAGCAGACTGGACTACTGTAACGGTGTGTTTACAGGTCTCTGTAAAAAGTCCGTCAGAAAGCTGCAGCTGATTCAGAACGCTGCAGCTCGAGTCCTCACTAAGACCAGGAGGGTGGATCACATCACTCCAGTTCTGAGGTCTTTGCACTGGCTTCCTGTCCAACAAAGAATTGACTTTAAAATCCTGCTGTTGGTTTACAAAGCACTGAATGGTTTAGGGCCAAAATACATCTCTGATCTGCTGCTACCTTATGAACCATCCCGACCCCTCAGGTCGTCTGGGACCGGTCTACTTCCTGTTCCCAGAGTCAGAACTAAACATGGAGAAGCAGCGTTCAGTGTTTCTGCTCCACATATCTGGAACAAAGTCCCAGAAAGCTGCAGGTCTGCTGAGACCCTCAGCTCATTTAAATCAAGATTGAAGACTTTTCTGTTTGCTGCTGCCTTTAATTGAACCACATTCAATTCATATATTTATCAATTTCCTGAATTTCTGCATTTTATCACTGTATTTTATCTCTTACACTGTTTTTTAAATCTCCTTTTCTTTTGCCTTATGTTTTGATGCTTTTAATGGTTTTATGTGAAGCACTTTGAATTACCGTGTTGTTGAAATGTGCTGTACAAATAAACTTGCCTTGCCTAATAATCATATTCTTATTATAATTATCATTATGATTATTATTAATTGTCATGATTATTATGATTATTATTAATTTTCATTATTTTTGTTATTATAAACCCATTTATTGCTCCAGAGGAGTTTGTCCCCATGATCAGGCAGATTATTGGTCCTCTCTCCTCTGCTTCCCATTGCAACCTGTGTAATCTTGGGATTTTCTTTGATCGATCCATGTCGTTTGACCCTCATGTTAAGCAGCTGTCCAGGTCATGTTTCTTCCATCTAAGAAATATCAGTAAACTGAGATCTGTATTATCAACACCTGAATTAGAGATGATCATACACACATTTATCTCTTCACGCATTGACTACTGCAACTCACTTTTCACATCACTCAGTGTATCTGCTCTTAACCGTCTGCAGGTCATCCAAAACGCTGCCGCCAGATTACTCACCAGGACAAACCGACGGTCTCACATCACCCCCGTACTCCGATCTCTCCACTGGCTCCCTGTAGCATCTCGGATACACTTTAACATTCTCACCATCACTTACAGAGCACTTCACGGTCAGGCTCCGGCTTATGTAGCTGATCTACTTCACCCATATTCACCCGCCCGCACTCTCAGGTCAAACGCTCCAGGTCTTCTGTCCCACGCACACGATGTAAGAGCCGTGGTGACCGAGCCTTTGAGGCAGTGGCCCCGTGGTGACCGAGCCTTTGAGGCAGTGGCCCCGTGGTGACCGAGCCTTTGAGGCAGTGGCCCCGTGGTGACCGAGCCTTTGAGGCAGTGGCCCCGAGGCTCTGGAATGCTCTGCCTGCAACTCTGCGCCTCGCAGATACTGTGGATACTTTTAAAAGCCAGCTCAAAACCCACCTGTTTAGGCTGGCGTTTGTGTAAAAGTAAACTCATGTCCTAGACCTGCTCTTAAAATATGTTTTACATTTTTATTTTATTTTTTATTTTCTCTATGTATGTCATTTATTGACCCTAGGGTCACATTGTGTTTTTTATGCTTTTAAATGTCTGCTCTGTTAAGCACTTTGTGATGTTATGTCTGTGAAAAGCGCTCTATAAATAAAATTCATTCATTCATTCATTTATTTTTTTCTCTTCCAGTTGTTTTCAGCTGAAAGCTAATGCTAAGCTAACAGCGCCCTCTGCTGGAGGAGTCAGCTCATCAACATTAAACTGAATTCTTCACTTTTCACCCCAGAAACAGATTAATAAATAAAGCAGATAAATAAATGTGAACTTTAAGAGAATGAATATTAAACAAGAGATTGTATTGTCAAGAAATCTGTTCATTTACTTCATTAATAGCTTAACACGGGTTAATTTATGTTTCTATCTAATATCTAAGAATACAATGTTTACAATGGCATCTAATTATTATTGTTATCATTTGTGAATTTATAGAATATCAAAAACTTTACTTCCTGCTGCTCTTAGCGTCACAGTTGTCGTTGTTGTTAGCATCAGCTACTGCTAGCCTGCCTTTAGCAGAGTGTTAGCAGTGCTAGCTAGCACTGCTAACACTCTGTGAATCAATAACTGATGTAAGATCGATACGTTTCAATAAGTGACGTGTTTAATGGAGCAGCTATTACATTAGCTACTTGCTAACTGATGACTGTTGTTGACTCGGTTGCCATGGCAACATGAGGACGGGACAATACAAAGGAGACAAATTAAAAATTAAAAAGGATAAACTGAATAAATGATCCACAAAATATATATCATGTTAGTTATAGTTTCACAAACACTTACGTTATCATAAATGTTTATTTAAACGACAGAAAATACACAAACTACATGGACCACAATCCAACGCGACAACGTTCCAGCCAATGGGCGGAGCGGCCTGGTCGTTCGGCCAATCAGAGAGCGGCGGGAGCTTTTCAAACTGCGGACCGGAAGCAGCTGCGAGCAGTTAGAACCGGGAGGAAGAAGAACCGGAGAGTTTGAGACGTTTTTTACGGTTTGAATTGACGGCTGAGAAACTTCCCGTCGGTCTGATTCACGGAGTTAACTCTCCCACCGGAGACACGGAGACAACATGGCGGATTCATCCGGACGATGTGAGTCAAACCTTCTTCTTCATGTTTCACCGAAACAACAATAAAACGTGTTTAATGTTTTTATGGTCCGATGAATAATCGTGACACGTGCTCTTATTGATCTGATCAGATCGGATGACGTTTTCACTTTATTAACATGAATTATTCCAAACATCACAGAAACATGTGGATTCTTTATTCTTCATGTACAAACAACAAACACTTAAAACCGAATATTACTGTTTCATGTCTGACAGATTCAGACTGACTAGTATTTCATCTAAATCAGGGGTCAGCCCAAGACCCCTGACCTCTACCTCGTGACGGGCATCTACCTGTTGAGAAAAAGACTGTCCAGACCAGGGGCGTCTCTAGGATTCACAGAAAGGGGGCTTAGCCCCAAGGGGAGTGTGTCATGTTTGAAAATCCATCGTTTCAGACAGTTCATCGACTGGTTCAATCAGAAGAGTGTGATTCTGCTCTGTAGTTCTGCTTGCATTCAGTATATGACAACACAAGAGACAGAATTTCAGGGTCATAGTGAAATTTGACAACAGAAATATGAACTTTTCTCAAATAAAGAGAAATAATTTTCCTGCTTGTAAAGGAAAGACGGATAAACTAGCTTTCATATCCGCGTCCTAAATCCTAACTCTTAAAGGGACGCACACAATGGCTGCAGAATGGACCCGACAGGGTCAACTTTTGACTTGTTGACCTGTTTTATTATGAGCAGAAGGGAATAAGATGTTGATCAACATTTACATCTTGTTGTTCGTGTAGTTTTTACATACAGTGATATTTTATGCTCATTTGGACACTATCACTGAGATAAAGATGAACTCGTTCAGTGTCAAATATAACATTCAATGGAGAAAAACATGAACAACAAAAATAAAAGAACACATTTCAAGTACATCTTAGTTATGGAATGATAAATATTGTATGATGGGCTGAAATGGAAGGCACCCGATGCATTCACTAACCAAGTCAAACTAGGATTACAATGTAGAGACAAACTCTCCAGGACCAGATCCGGACAGGACTTTCTGCTTTCACCTGATCTTAATCAGTCTGAAGTTGCTTTCGCGTTGCCTATGGAGTCGGTCGATTGTGCACACGTCTCTTCAGTTGCATGCCCTTATAAGGAGCTGTCGGGGCGTTTCTGTGTGCAAACCCAGGTGCACGAGAACGCGAGTTCAATTTAAGAATCCTCATTCGGGGAGCACAGCTGAGGACACTTCGGCTGTAAGAACCCATTTTCAGGCGTTCGTGAATCAGGCGGAGATCTTTTCTGACGTTGGTCTTCCGAAGTCCGTAAAACATTTCAGAAGACACTCCAGAAACTGTTGGGGAATGAGGCCCAATGTGTTTCTGAATTTATTTTAATTCTATTTTGGAGCGACAGGGAAAGTCTCCGCGATCGACGGGTTGGCGACCGCTGATCGTGTGTGTGTTCCAGATGAGCGTCTGACAGCAGAGCAGATGGATGAACAGAGGATCCAGAATGTGGCCTATCAGTACCTCTGCAGGCTGGAGGAGGCTAAGAGGTCAGTAAAGTCCACTCAGACCTGGTCCAGGTCCACACTGAACTGGTTCTTCTTCTTTGGCGGCTCATACATAATTTCACTGTGTTGTGTCACATATGACATCACCTGTGACATCACTTCCTCAGGTGGATGGAGGCGTGTCTGGGGGAGGAGCTTCCTGCTCCCACTGAGCTGGAGGAGGCTCTGAGGAACGGAGTGGTTCTGGCTAAACTGGGTCATCGATTCGCTCCGAAGGCCGTCAATGTGAAGAAGATCTACGACCCGGACCAGCTCCGGTACCAGGTCTATAACACACACACACACACTAACCAGGACCAGGTCTATAACACACACACACACTAACCAGGACCAGCTCCGGTACCAGGTCTACAACACACACACACACTAACCAGGACCAGCTCCGGTACCAGGTCTACAACACACACACACACTAACCAGGACCAGCTCCGGTACCAGGTCTATAACACACACACACACACACACTAACCAGGACCAGCTCCGGTACCAGGTCTACAACACACACACACACACACACACACACTAACCAGGACCAGCTCCGGTACCAGGTCTACAACACACACACACACACACACACTAACCAGGACCAGCTCTGGTACCAGGTCTATAACACACACATATTAAAACACAATATTTACACACAGTGTGTGAACACACGCAGTGAACGTGTCACTAATCAGCTGTTATTGATCATCAGGCGGTCGGTCTTCAATTCCGTCACACTGACAACATCAACCACTGGAGGATCGCCATGACGACACTCGGCCTGCCAGCGGTCAGTGATCAGAGTATTGACCAGAGTATTGATCAGAGTATTGATCTATTGATCACTGGTTGTTGTTGTTTTCAGATCTTTTATCCAGAAACTACAGACGTCTACGACAAGAAGAACATGCCGAGAGCTGTTTACTGTATCCACGCACTCAGGTGAGCTCACCTGTCCGTCTCTACACTTGTCTGTCTCCACATCTTTCTGTTAACAGCCCGTCTCTCTCTCTACCTGTCTCTCTGCAGCCTGTACCTGTACAGACTGGGTCTGGCTCCTCAGATCCACGACCTCGATGGAAAAGTCAAGTTCACAGGTGGATATGATTCCTTACAGTCGGACAGTCGGACAGACAGACAGTCGGACAGACAGACAGTCGGACGGACGGACGGACGGACGGACGGACAATTGTCTGTCACGATAATTAAATAAACAGATTTAAGGGAACTTAATCAATCATGTTTATTTATGTTAATAATGCAATACAAATTAATATCAGCTGATGAATAATGATCAGTGTGCGTAGCATCAACAGATAGGAGCGTAGCATCAACAGATAGGAGCGTAGCATCAACAGATAGGAGCGTAGCATCAACAGATAGGAGCGTAGCATCAACAGATAGGAGCGTAGCATCAACAGATAGGAGCGTAGCATCAACAGATAGGAGCGTAGCATCAACAGATAGGAGCGTAGCATCAACAGATAGGAGCGTAGCATCAACAGATAGGAGCGTGGCATCAACAGATAGGAGCGTGGCATCAACAGATAGGAGCGTAGCATCAACAGATAGGAGCGTAGCATCAACAGATAGGAGCGTAGCATCAACAGATAGGAGCGTGGCATCAACAGATAGGAGCGTGGCATCAACCGATAGGAGCGTAGCATCAACAGATAGGAGCGTAGCATCTACCGATAGGAGCGTAGCATCAACAGATAGGAGCGTGGCATCAACCGATAGGAGCGTAGCATCAACAGATAGGAGCGTAGCATCAACAGATAGGAGCGTAGCATCAACAGATAGGAGCGTGGCATCAACAGATAGGAGCGTGGCATCAACCGATAGGAGCGTAGCATCAACAGATAGGAGCGTAGCATCAACAGATAGGAGCGTAGCATCAACAGATAGGAGCGTAGCATCAACAGATAGCAGCGTGGCATCAACAGATAGGAGCGTAGCATCAACAGATAGGAGCGTAGCATCAACAGATAGGAGCGTAGCATCAACAGATAGGAGCGTGGCATCAACAGATAGGAGCGTAGCATCAACAGATAGGAGCGTGGCATCAACAGATAGGAGCGTAGCATCAACAGATAGGAGCGTAGCATCAACAGATAGGAGCGTGGCATCAACAGATAGGAGCGTAGCATCAACAGATAGGAGCGTGGCATCAACAGATAGGAGCGTAGCATCAACAGATAGGAGCGTAGCATCAACAGATAGGAGCGTGGCATCAACAGATAGGAGCGTAGCATCAACAGATAGGAGCGTAGCATCAACAGATAGGAGCGTGGCATCAACAGATAGGAGCGTGGCATCAACAGATAGGAGCGTAGCATCAACAGATAGGAGCGTGGCATCAACAGATAGGAGCGTAGCATCAACAGATAGGAGCGTGGCATCAACCGATAGGAGCGTAGCATCAACAGATAGGAGCGTGGCATCAACAGATAGGAGCGTGGCATCAACAGATAGGAGCGTAGCATCAACAGATAGGAGCGTAGCATCAACAGATAGGAGCGTAGCATCAACAGATAGGAGCGTAGCATCAACAGATAGGAGCGTAGCATCAACAGATAGGAGCGTGACATCAACCGATAGGAGCGTAGCATCAACAGATAGGAGCGTAGCATCAACAGATAGGAGCGTAGCATCAACAGATAGGAGCGTAGCATCAACAGATAGGAGCGTGGCATCAACCGATAGGAGCGTAGCATCAACAGATAGGAGCGTGGCATCAACCGATAGGAGCGTAGCATCAACAGATAGGAGCGTAGCATCAACAGATAGGAGCGTGGCATCAACCGATAGGAGCGTGGCATCAACAGATAGGAGCGTGGCATCAACCGATAGGAGCGTGGCATCAACAGATAGGAGCGTAGCATCAACAGATAGGAGCGTAGCATCAACAGATAGGAGCGTGGCATCAACCGATAGGAGCGTAGCATCAACAGATAGGAGCGTAGCATCAACAGATAGGAGCGTAGCATCAACAGATAGGAGCGTAGCATCAACAGATAGGAGCGTAGCATCAACCGATAGGAGCGTAGCATCAACAGATAGGAGCGTAGCATCAACAGATAGGAGCGTAGCATCAACAGATAGGAGCGTAGCATCAACAGATAGGAGCGTAGCATCAACAGATAGGAGCGTGGCATCAACAGATAGGAGCGTAGCATCAACAGATAGGAGCGTGGCATCAACAGATAGGAGCGTGGCATCAACAGATAGGAGCGTAGCATCAACAGATAGGAGCGTAGCATCAACCGATAGGAGCGTAGCATCAACAGATAGGAGCGTAGCATCAACAGATAGGAGCGTAGCATCAACAGATAGGAGCGTAGCATCAACAGATAGGAGCGTAGCATCAACAGATAGGAGCGTAGCATCAACAGATAGGAGCGTGGCATCAACAGATAGGAGCGTGGCATCAACAGATAGGAGCGTGGCATCAACAGATAGGAGCGTAGCATCAACAGATAGGAGCGTAGCATCAACAGATAGGAGCGTAGCATCAACAGATAGGAGCGTAGCATCAACAGATAGGAGCGTAGCATCAACAGATAGGAGCGTGGCATCAACAGATAGGAGCGTGGCATCAACAGATAGGAGCGTAGCATCAACAGATAGGAGCGTAGCATCAACCGATAGGAGCGTGGCATCAACAGATAGGAGCGTAGCATCAACAGATAGGAGCGTAGCATCAACAGATAGGAGCGTAGCATCAACAGATAGGAGCGTAGCATCAACAGATAGGAGCGTAGCATCAACAGATAGGAGCGTGGCATCAACCGATAGGAGCGTAGCATCAACAGATAGGAGCGTGGCATCAACCGATAGGAGCGTAGCATCAACAGATAGGAGCGTAGCATCAACAGATAGGAGCGTGGCATCAACCGATAGGAGCGTGGCATCAACAGATAGGAGCGTAGCATCAACAGATAGGAGCGTGGCATCAACCGATAGGAGCGTGGCATCAACCGATAGGAGCGTAGCATCAACAGATAGGAGCGTAGCATCAACAGATAGGAGCGTGGCATCAACCGATAGGAGCGTGGCATCAACCGATAGGAGCGTAGCATCAACAGATAGGAGCGTAGCATCAACAGATAGGAGCGTGGCATCAACCGATAGGAGCGTGGCATCAACAGATAGGAGCGTGGCATCAACAGATAGGAGCGTGGCATCAACCGATAGGAGCGTAGCATCAACAGATAGGAGCGTAGCATCAACAGATAGGAGCGTAGCATCAACAGATAGGAGCGTAGCATCAACAGATAGGAGCGTAGCATCAACAGATAGGAGCGTGGCATCAACAGATAGGAGCGTGGCATCAACAGATAGGAGCGTGGCATCAACAGATAGGAGCGTGGCATCAACCGATAGGAGCGTGGCATCAACCGATAGGAGCGTAGCATCAACAGATAGGAGCGTGGCATCAACCGATAGGAGCGTGGCATCAACAGATAGGAGCGTGGCATCAACCGATAGGAGCGTAGCATCAACAGATAGGAGCGTAGCATCAACAGATAGGAGCGTAGCATCAACAGATAGGAGCGTAGCATCAACGGATAGGAGCGTAGCATCAACGGATAGGAGCGTAGCATCAACGGATAGGAGCGTAGCATCAACGGATAGGAGCGTAGCATCAACGGATAGGAGCGTAGCATCAACGGATAGGAGCGTAGCATCAACGGATAGGAGCGTAGCATCAACCGATAGGAGCGTAGCATCAACAGATAGGAGCGTGGCATCAACAGATAGGAGCGTAGCATCAACAGATAGGAGCGTAGCATCAACAGATAGGAGCGTAGCATCAACCGATAGGAGCGTAGCATCAACAGATAGGAGCGTGGCATCAACAGATAGGAGCGTGGCATCAACAGATAGGAGCGTAGCATCAACAGATAGGAGCGTAGCATCAACAGATAGGAGCGTGGCATCAACAGATAGGAGCGTGGCATCAACAGATAGGAGCGTGGCATCAACAGATAGGAGCGTGGCATCAACAGATAGGAGCGTGGCATCAACAGATAGGAGCGTGGCATCAACAGATAGGAGCGTGGCATCAACAGATAGGAGCGTGGCATCAACAGATAGGAGCGTGGCATCAACAGATAGGAGCGTGGCATCAACAGATAGGAGCGTGGCATCAACAGATAGGAGCGTGGCATCAACAGATAGGAGCGTAGCATCAACAGATAGGAGCGTAGCATCAACAGATAGGAGCGTAGCATCAACAGATAGGAGCGTAGCATCAACAGATAGGAGCGTAGCATCAACAGATAGGAGCGTAGCATCAACAGATAGGAGCGTAGCATCAACAGATAGGAGCGTAGCATCAACCGATAGGAGCGTGGCATCAACAGATAGGAGCGTAGCATCAACTGATAGGAGCGTAGCATCAACAGATAGGAGCGTAGCATCAACAGATAGGAGCGTAGCATCAACTGATAGGAGCGTAGCATCAACAGATAGGAGCGTAGCATCAACAGATAGGAGCGTGGCATTGTTGTGGCAAAATGACGAGAAAGGCGGCGAACTGGAGTTGCAACCAGCGTGAATTGTTTTAATGCATATTCGTCAACATCACACGAACTTGGCATATCGAAACAAATTCAAAATCTTACTGTCCTCAGATCACTTTTATAGTCAAATTTCACGCCCCTTTAGCTGTGTTCCATCAATCAAACCTGTCTGTTGAATCAAAACAGGACACATCTGGACTCCATGTAGTGATGCTATTTTGACCTCTTGCCCTCTGATAGGACACGGCCCCAAGTACGGAAATGTTTTGGTACACTTGAGAGATTAATTACTTTTTGTCTGGCGCCGATCATCCTTTCCCACGAACGTTTTGTGAGAACCAAATGTGTGTTACATAACACGTTATATTAACTGTTTACGTGTGAGCCCAAATGAGTTCAGTTCAATTCAAGTTCAATTCAAAGTTAGGATGATTTTCTTCAACAGCATCAACCGATAGGTGCGTAGCATTAACCTGTGTGTGTGTGTTCAGAGGAGGAGATCAACAACATGAAGTCAGAGTTGGAGAAATATGGAATCCAGATGCCGGCGTTCAACAAGATCGGAGGACTTCTGGCCAATGAGCTGTCAGAGGACGAGGCTGCAGGTAGAGAGAGAGAAGATGTGATTGGCTGTGAGCTCACACCGTGGATGAGGAGGCGGTAACTCTGTTTTCCCATCAGGCCATGCAGCGGTGATCGCCATCAATGAGGCGGTAGACAGAGGTCATCTGGAGGTGACGGCGGAGGCTCTGAGGAACCCTAACGCCCTGATCACTGACCTGCAGGAGGCGCTGCTGAGCGCCTATCAGGAGGTGCTGCAGCAGGCCAAAGCCAGGAAGAAGGAGAAGGCAGCCAATAGGGTGAGAGACCAGACTGCTCTCTGACCAATCAGAAAACTCTGTCTGTAGTCCAGCTGTGTTTAATGTGTGTGTGTGTGTGTCAGTGTGGAGATCAAGAGGAGAAAGATATCTACGAAGAGTTTCTGACTCGGAGAGAAATTCAGAACAACATCAACCTCGTGAACGGTGAGTTTGTCTCCTCACCTCTCCGTCTCCTCACCTCTCCGTCTCCTCACCTGTCCGTCTCCTCACCTGCCCGTCTCCTCACCTGTCCGTCTCCTCACCTGTCCGTCTCCTCACCTGTCCGTCTCCTCACCTGTCCGTCTCCTCACCTCTCCGTCTCCTCACCTCTCCGTCTCCTCACCTCTCCGTCTCCTCACCTCTCCGTCTCCTCACCTCTCCGTCTCCTCACCTGTCCGTCTCCTCACCTGTCCGTCTCCTCACCTGCCCGTCTCCTCACCTCTCCGTCTCCTCACCTCTCCGTCTCCTCACCTCTCCGTCTCCTCACCTGTCCGTCTCCTCACCTGTCCGTCTCCTCACCTGCCCGTCTCCTCACCTGCCCGTCTCCTCACCTGCCCGTCTCCTCACCTGTCCGTCTCCTCACCTGTCCGTCTCCTCACCTGTCCGTCTCCTCACCTGTCCCTCTCCTCACCTGTCCGTCTCCTCACCTGCCCGTCTCCTCACCTGTCCGTCTCCTCACCTGCCCGTCTCCTCACCTCTCCGTCTCCTCACCTCTCCGTCTCCTCACCTCTCCGTCTCCTCACCTGTCCGTCTCCTCACCTGCCCGTCTCCTCACCTGCCCGTCTCCTCACCTGCCCGTCTCCTCACCTGTCCGTCTCCTCACCTGTCCGTCTCCTCACCTGTCCGTCTCCTCACCTGTCCCTCTCCTCACCTGTCCGTCTCCTCACCTGTCCGTCTCCTCACCTCTCCGTCTGCTCACCTCTCCGTCTGCTCACCTGTCCGTCTCCTCACCTGCCCGTCTCCTCACCTGTCCGTCTCCTCACCTGCCCGTCTCCTCACCTCTCCGTCTCCTCACCTCTCCGTCTCCTCACCTCTCCGTCTCCTCACCTGTCCGTCTCCTCACCTGCCCGTCTCCTCACCTGCCCGTCTCCTCACCTGCCCGTCTCCTCACCTGTCCGTCTCCTCACCTGTCCGTCTCCTCACCTGTCCGTCTCCTCACCTGTCCGTCTCCTCACCTGTCCCTCTCCTCACCTGTCCGTCTCCTCACCTGTCCGTCTCCTCACCTGTCCGTCTCCTCACCTGTCCGTCTCCTCACCTGTCCCTCTCCTCACCTGTCCCTCTCCTCACCTGTCCGTCTCCTCACATGCCCGTCTCCTCACCTGTCCGTCTCCTCACCTCTCCGTCTCCTCACCTGTCCGTCTCCTCACCTCTCCGTCTCCTCACCTGTCCGTCTGCTCACCTGTCCGTCTCCTCACCTGCCCGTCTGCTCACCTGTCCGTCTCCTCACCTCTCCGTCTCCTCACCTGTCCGTCTCCTCACCTCTCCGTCTCCTCACCTCTCCGTCTGCTCACCTGCCCGTCTCCTCACCTGCCCGTCTCCTCACCTGCCCGTCTCCTCACCTGTCCGTCTCCTCACCTGTCCGTCTCCTCACCTCTCCGTCTCCTCACCTGCCCGTCTCCTCACCTGTCCGTCTCCTCACCTGTCCGTCTGCTCACCTGCCCGTCTCCTCACCTGCCCGTCTCCTCACCTGCCCGTCTCCTCACCTGCCCGTCTCCTCACCTGTCCGTCTCCTCACCTCTCCGTCTCCTCACCTGCCCGTCTGCTCACCTGTCCGTCTCCTCACCTGTCCGTCTCCTCACCTGCCCGTCTCCTCACCTGCCCGTCTCCTCACCTGTCCGTCTCCTCACCTCTCCGTCTCCTCACCTGCCCGTCTCCTCACCTGCCCGTCTCCTCACCTGTCCGTCTCCTCACCTGTCCGTCTCCTCACCTGCCCGTCTCCTCACCTGCCCGTCTCCTCACCTGTCCGTCTCCTCACCTGTCCGTCTCCTCACCTGTCCGTCTGCTCACCTGTCTGTCTCCTCACCTGTCCGTCTCCTCACCTGTCCGTCTCCTCACCTGTCCGTCTCCTCACCTGCCCGTCTCCTCACCTGTCCGTCTCCTCACCTGTCCGTCTCCTCACCTGTCCGTCTCCTCACCTGTCCGTCTCCTCACCTGTCCGTCTGCTCACCTGCCCGTCTCCTCACCTGTCCGTCTCCTCACCTGTCCGTCTCCTCACCTGTCCGTCTCCTCACCTGCCCGTCTCCTCACCTGTCCGTCTCCTCACCTGTCCGTCTCCTCACCTGTCCGTCTCCTCACCTGTCCGTCTCCTCACCTGTCCGTCTCCTCACCTGCCCGTCTCCTCACCTGTCCGTCTCCTCACCTGTCCGTCTCCTCACCTGTCCGTCTCCTCACCTGTCCGTCTCCTCACCTGCCCGTCTCCTCACCTGTCCGTCTGCTCACCTGCCCGTCTCCTCACCTGTCCGTCTCCTCACCTGCCCGTCTCCTCACCTGTCCGTCTCCTCACCTGTCCGTCTCCTCACCTCTCCGTCTGCTCACCTGTCTGTCTCCTCACCTGTCCGTCTCCTATATATATTTATAATATAAAGATTGATGATCTCTCCCTCAGTCCGGTCTGCGGTGGAGCAGGTGGATGAAGCTTTGGACTCTGCAGATGAACTGGCTCTGCTCTCCGCTCTGCAGCTACCATGTTTGGCCCTCAGGGGCCTGCGTACTGACAACGGGCCCTGGTACCTGGACCAGCTGTCAGCAGACCGCCAGCAGAACGCCCTGGTACTCATACAAATACTGAAACACACAGAAATACAACAACATATTTTAACCTCATCGGATAAAACACTTCAGTGTGGAAACAAAATTAAAGTTGATCTGGTTTAACCTCTGACCCCAGGATGAGGGATGTGTGGATCCTCTGGAGCCTGAAGAGCTACAGGAAGGTGTGACCATCGTCAACCAGGACGCCCAGAGAGCCAGAACCAGTAAGTCACACACCTGGGCCTATCCCAGTCCATACTGGACTAACACCACTTCAACGCACTACAGGTACCCTGACACCACTTACTGTGTGTGTGTGTGTGTGTGTGTGTGTGTGTGTGTGTGTGTGTGTGTGTGTGTGTGTGTGTGTGTGTGTGTGTGTGTGTGTGTGTGTGTGTGTGTGTGTGTGTGTGTGTGTGTGTGTGTGTGTGTGTGTGTGTGTGTGTGTGTGTGTCAGTGAATGCAGCGGTGCAGAGTGTTAATGCCTCGCTGCGTCTCAGTGACCCCCGACGCACCGTGAGCTGCCTGATGACCGCTGACCTCCAGCTTCCAGAAGTGTTTCCATTCGCTGCGACTCTTTATCACAGAGAGCTGCAGCTGCTGCAGAGACAGACCGCCCAGGTACACTTGACGCGCACCTGACGCGCACCTGAGGTACACCTGAGGTACACCTGAGGCACACCTGAGGCGCACCTGAGGTACACCTGAGGTGCACCTGAAGTACACCTGAAGTACACCTGAGGTACACCTGAGGCGCACCTGAGGTGCACCTGAGGTGCACCTGAAGTACACCCTCCACTTTATTTTTTATATCCACCAGGAGCATCAAAGTTCTGATCCTGGACCAGAGACATAATCAATAATATGAATGCCGTTTTAATGAGTGTTTCCTGTCTGTCTCTACCAGGGGGAGCTGCAGCAGGAGGAGCTGTTTGTTGCCGTGGAGATGCTGTCAGCCGTCGCTCTCGTCAATCAGGCGTTGGAAGCGGGGGAGCTGCAGCAGTTCAGCTCGTCATTGGTCAGTCCGTCAGCAGGACTCTCTGATGTGGACCACGCCCTGCTGGACAGGTACGACTCCTTCGACCTGATCCTCTCTATATACATATCAATGAAATGTAAACCGGTACGTTTGTAACAGGAATGTAAAGGTGGTGGTGATGATGTCACCGTCAGGTACTTTGAGTGTCTGGTTGCAGCAGTGAAGCAGCAGGTGAGCAGAGATCTGCTGACCTGGAATCAGCTGCAGGAAGGAATCAACTCGGTCAACAACTCAGTGCAGGACGAACACCAACGTAAGCAAAATACACCTCCACCTGACCTCTGTGTGACCTCCACCTGACCTCTGTGTGACCTCCACCTGACCTCTGTGTGACCTCCAGAGCTGCTGTCTGTCGGCCTGGTGAACGAGGCGGTGCTGAGAGGAGACGCTCAGAAGCTGCTGTCTGCGCTGCTGCTGCCCTCCTGTGGTGTGGAGGAGGTTCTACCTGCCAACACCTGCAGATACCTGAGCCTGCTGACCAGAACCAGGCATCACAAAGCTCAGGTAGCCGATCGCAGGCGGCCAATCACAGCTAAACAGGGATTCAAACCGACATCTCCGACTTGAACTTGATCTTTAACGTTGAGTTGATTTGAGTGAACCTGAATTTTTTTCTGTTTTGTCCAATCAGGTGAGCAGACAGCCAGGAGCTGAGCTGTGGTTGGCTGATGTCCAGGAGGCAGTGAAGAGAGCCAATCAGCAGAGTCAGAAAACGCTGAAGAGTGAGTCCTGGTCTTTATTGATCACAGCTTGTTGTTATTATTTGAGTGTAATTATTCTGTTGCTCCATGAATGTGTGTTGTTGTTATTAATGGTGGTGTGTGTGTCTCTCAGTGTGTCTGTCAGTAGCTGCAGTGAATCAGGCTGTGAAGGAGAACAAAGTGAACCAGACTCTCCGTGTCCTGAGTTTACCTGAAGTCCAGCTGCAGGGCGTCGATCCCTCGTGTGCTGCAGATTACCAGAGAGAGCTGTACGGCCTGCTGACGGACAGGACGCGCTCAGGTACGACCGACCGCTTCACTTCATCTCACCTGATGAGAACAAAAACATCTAGAGCTGTAAACGTTGTCCGTTTGTGTTCAGGAGACAACAGGAGTCCGTGGGTTCGAGTCCGGCTGGACGACGGCTCGTTTTACTACCTGCACCTGAACAGACTGGAGGGCACCTGGGAGGAGCCCAACGGCTTCATCAACAACAGTGTGTTCCTCGACCGGCCCCAGATACAGGTGAGATGCACACACACACCTGAGGGTCAGGTTCTACTACAGGTACAGTCACACCTGCAGTGGAGACCATGTGACATCATGTGACCTCCTTACAGGAAGTAGTCGGCAGCGTTTCAAACTCGCACAGTCGCAGCGTCCTTTGGAGGAGCAGCGAAGCCCTCGTCACTCGTCTGCAGGCGGTCAGTCGAGGGTTCCTGCTCAGACAGAAGCTGGAGGCTCGACGGCATTACCTGAGCAGTCAGACCCCTGCTGCCATCACCATCCAGGTGAGCTGATACTTCTACATGATGCTCACTGGTTTATACTGGATCATACTCACTGGTGTGAGCGGGTGTGTTCAGGCTCACTGGAGGAGGTTGGTCCAGCAGGAGACGTACAGACGCCGGCTGCAGCTTCTCTACATGAACTGGAGAGCTGTCGTCAAGGTAACGCCTGCCTGCCTCATGACTCAAACTACAGGTGATGTTTGAAGCCTCCAAGGTCTCACAAAGAAATGTCTGGACAGTTCATCTTCAAAAACACACAATTCAAATACCGGTAATAAGGAAATCATAGATTATATTTTTATAATCCTTATTGTTATTAATGAAGTATAATAATGAGCTTAGAGCTCGTGTTATGAAGTTAAACATCATAATTCATCTCTAATATCTGTTTTATATTAACGTGAAAACATCTTCAAACTACTGGATTTATTCAAGTTTATCACCAAAACTACATTTTACAGATGACATGTGAACACATCATGATAACGTTATAATGAACCTTCAGCCAGTACTCATGTTCACTGAGCAGAGCCTGAAGGCATCATAGTGTAACTGAAGTGAACCGCTGTTAGTTAGCCGTTAGCGGTGCTGCTAAAGTTACTAGCTCTCCTCTGATTGGTTGTTTACAATGAAACATGATCAGAGACTAGAAACACATGTTCTACTGAGTCAGTAAAACTTTATTTACACTCTGACGGTTAACGGTAAACTTTATTTACACTCTGACGGTTAACGGTAAACTTTATTTACACTCTGACGGTTAACGGTAAACTTTATTTACACTGTGACGGTTAACGGTAAACTTTATTTACACTGACGGTTAACGGTAAACTTTATTTACACTGTGACGGTTAACGGTAAACTTTATTTACACTGACGGTTAACGGTAAACTTTATTTACACTGTGACGGTTAACGGTAAACTTTATTTACACTGACGGTTAACGGTAAACTTTATTTACACTCTGATGGTTAACGGTAAACTTTATTTACACTGTGACGGTTAACGATAAACTTTATTTACACTGTGACGGTTAACGGTAAACTTTATTTACACTCTGACGGTTAACGGTAAACTTTATTTACACTCTGATGGTTAACGATAAACTTTATTTACACTCTGATGGTTAACGTTAAACTTTATTTACACTCTGATGGTTAACGATAAACTTTATTTACACTCTGATGGTTAACGGTAAACTTTATTTACACTGATGTTAACGGTAAACTTTATTTACACTGACGGTTAACGATAAACTTTATTTACACTGTGACGGTTAACGGTAAACTTTATTTACACTGTGATGGTTAACGGTAAACTTTATTTACACTCTGATGGTTAACGGTAAACTTTATTTACACTGTGACGGTTAACGATAAACTTTATTTACACTGTGACGGTTAACGGTAAACTTTATTTACACTCTGACGGTTAACGGTAAACTTTATTTACACTCTGATGGTTAACGATAAACTTTATTTACACTCTGATGGTTAACGTTAACCATCAGAGTGTAAATAAAGTTTAACGATAAACTTTATTTACACTCTGATGGTTAACGGTAAACTTTATTTACACTGATGTTAACGGTAAACTTTATTTACACTGACGGTTAACGATAAACTTTATTTACACTCTGACGGTTAACGGTAAACTTTATTTACACTGACGGTTAACGATAAACTTTATTTACACTCTGATGGTTAACGTTAAACTTTATTTACACTCTGATGGTTAACGGTAAACTTTATTTACACTCTGATGGTTAACGTTAAACTTTATTTACACTCTGATGGTTAACGTTAAACTTTATTTACACTCTGATGGTTAACGTTAAACTTTATTTACACTCTGATGGTTAACGTTAAACTTTATTTACACTCTGACGGTTAACGGTAAACTTTATTTACACTGATGGTTAACGATAAACTTTATTTACACTCTGATGGTTAACGTTAAACTTTATTTACACTCTGATGGTTAACGTTAAACTTTATTTACACTCTGATGGTTAACGATAAACTTTATTTACACTCTGATGGTTAACGTTAAACTTTATTTACACTCTGATGGTTAACGGTAAACTTTATTTACACTGACGGTTAACGATAAACTTTATTTACACTCTGATGGTTAACGTTAAACTTTATTTACACTCTGACGGTTAACGGTAAACTTTATTTACACTGATGGTTAACGTTAAACTTTATTTACACTCTGATGGTTAACGATAAATTTTATTTACACTCTGATGGTTAACGTTAAACTTTATTTACACTCTGATGGTTAACGTTAAACTTTATTTACACTCTGACGGTTAACGGTAAACTTTATTTACACTGATGGTTAACGTTAAACTTTATTTACACTCTGATGGTTAACGATAAACTTTATTTACACTCTGATGGTTAACGTTAAACTTTATTTACACTCTGATGGTTAACGGTAAACTTTATTTACACTCTGATGGTTAACGGTAAACTTTATTTACACTGTGACGGTTAACGTTTTTTATTCACAGATCCAGTCGTTTGTGAAGATGTGGTCTGCGAGGAGGAAATATCGAGCTCGACTGAGTTTCTTCAGAAGTCATGTGAGTCGTCCTGATTTCTCAGATTCACACTGTACTGTGTCCACACTTGGAACAGATCTGAGAAGTGTGTGTGTGTGTGTGTGTGTGTGTGTGTGTCCCCCACAGGTGGGTGCTGTCGTAAAGATCCAGGCCTTCTTCAGAGCCAACAGAGCTCGAGACCAGTACAGGATGCTGGGTGAGTTCACTAATGAGGGAACGCTAACGAGGGGTTACCTGTGATTGGAACAGCTGTGAGCATTAATGGCCCCTCCTCTCACCTGTCTCAGTGCACTCGGCCACACCCCCCCTGTCTGTGGTCAGGAAGTTTGTTCACCTGCTCGACCTGGGTGACGCCGACATCAGAGAGGAGGCGGAGCAACTGCGTCTGAGGGAGGAGGTGGTGAGGAGCATCCGCTTCAACCGACAGCTGGAGGCAGACCTGGACCTGATGGACCTGAAGATCGGCCTGCTGGTCCGAAACAGAGCCACACTGCAGGTAACTCACCTGTTAACAGGTAACTCACTGCTTAACAGGTAATTCCTACCCAGATTACATAAACCAGACCCCATCATGCCTTGTTAGTGGTTGTGTCCTCGTTAACGAAGCTCTCTCTTTAACAGGAAGTGGTGTCGCACTGTAAGAAGCTGACGAAGAAGAACAAGGAGCAGCTGTCAGACATGATGGACCTGGAGAGAAGTAAAGGACTAAAGGCTCTGAGCAGAGAGAGGAGGGAGCGACTGGAAGCCTACCAACACCTGTTGTACCTGCTGCAGGTGAGACACACACACACCTGTTGTACCTGCTGCAGGTGAGACACACACACACCTGTTGTACCTGCTGCAGGTGAGACACACACACACACCTGTTGTACCTGCTGCAGGTGAGACACACACACACCTGTTGTACCTGCTGCAGGTGAGACACACACACATCACCTGTTCTACCTGCTGCAGGTGAGACACACACACACACCTGTTGTACCTGCTGCAGGTGAGACACACACACATCACCTGTTCTACCTGCTGCAGGTGAGACACACACACATCACCTGTTGTACCTGCTGCAGGTGAGACACACACACATCACCTGTTCTACCTGCTGCAGGTGAGACACACACACACACCTGTTCTACCTGCTGCAGGTGAGACACACACACATCACCTGTTCTACCTGCTGCAGGTGAGACACACACACATCACCTGTTCTACCTGCTGCAGGTGAGACACACACACACACCTGTTGTACCTGCTGCAGGTGAGACACACACACATCACCTGTTCTACCTGCTGCAGGTGAGACACACACACATCACCTGTTGTACCTGCTGCAGGTGAGACACACACACACCTGTTGTACCTGCATATCTTAAGGGAGTGTGTGTTGTTTCAGACGCAGCCTCTCTACCTGGCTCAGCTGATCTTCCTGATGCCTCAGAGTCGCTCCACCTCCTTCATGGAGATGTTTGTGTTCAGTCTGTTTAACTACGGCTCCGACTGCAGAGAGGCCTTCCTGCTGCTGCAGCTGTTCACTGAGGCGCTGCGATACGAGATCAGGTGATGCACTCACAACACGCACACATTAACACGCACGCTGTGACTGTGTTGTAACCTTTACCTGTGTGATGGTGTCAGACTGAAGGTGGAGCAGCCTCAGGACGTGGTCACAGGAAATCCCACCGTCATCAAGATGTTGGTGAACTTTTACCGTCACGCTCGCGGTCAGAACGCCCTGCGGGAGTGTCTGGGTCCGGCTCTGCAGGACGTCCTGCTGGACAGGACTCTCAGCATCAGGACCGACCCGGTGGACGTCTACAAGACCTGGATCAACCAGACGGAGACCCAGACCGGACACAAGAGGTCTGAACAGACACTGATTCACCTGCAGGGCTGTAGATGTCTGTGGACATCTGTCTTTGTGACCAGTGCATCTTTCTTTACCTGACTCCCCCTGCAGCTCTCTGCCGTACGAGGTTTCACCTGCAGACGCTCTGAGTCACCCTGAAGTCCAGAGACGCATCGCCATCGCCATCATCAACCTCAAGAACCTGACAGACCGAGTTTTCAAAGCCATCACCTCCAACCTCTACAAACTACCGTAGGTCTCCGGAAACTGCCGGAGGCCTCCGGACTTTATTTACTCCGCCCTTTACCTCCACAGACATCACATTGATGTTGTGTGTTTTGTGTTTGTTGTAGTTATGGATTACGTTACGCAGCGAAGGTTCTCAGAGACGCTCTGAAGGCAAAGTTCCCTGAAGCCAGCGAGGACGAACTCTACAAGGTAGGCTCCAGGAATTAGACAGAGCCTCAACCAGTACCAGCCCCATAATCCACCACCAGTGTCAGAGTTGTCTCACTGCCTCCTGTCCCTCAGATCGTTGGTAACCTGGTCTACTATCGCTACATGAACCCGGCCATCGTGGCCCCGGACGGTTTTGACGTGGTGGACCGGTCCGCCGGCTCGTCCCTGCAGCCGGAGCAGCGGCACATCCTGGGCTCCGTCGCCCGGATGCTGCAGCACGCCGCCGCCAACAAACACTTCCACGGAGACGGGTACCACGTCAGAGCCCTGAACCAGTACATCAGCCAGACCCACTACAAGTTCAGGTCAGAGTCCTGACACGACTTTTGAGCTCTGGATTCAGAACAAGCACACAAGACTTTATTTACTATTTCCTTCTTGACAGGAAGTTCCTGTTGTGCGTTTGTGACGTTCCTGAACCAGAAGACAGATTCAACATGGACGAATACTCGGAGCTGCTCATCGTCAACAAACCCGTCGTCTACATCTCCGTCAGCGAGCTGCTCAACACTCACCAGGTCTGTATGGAGTCTAGACCTGGACCTGTACCTGAGTCTAGACCTGGACCGTACCGGGAACACCACGTCTGCATCTTCATTCTGTGTGTTTGTGTGTTTAGTTGTTGTTGGAGCAGCAGGAGGTTTTGTGTCCGGACCCTTCAGACTCTCTCAGACTGCTGCTGAAGGACCTCGGATCAGTTCCCACCCTGCAGGACCTCATTGGTACTGCAGCTAATACTACTTGTACTACTTGATCCTGTTCGTACCAGTGTGACTCCACATTTTAATTTGTGCATAAAAACCTGAGTGGACACCAGAACCAGGATCTGACGTCTGTGCTTTCTGCTCTTCAGGGGAGTCTTCATCAGCAGATCCAGGATCAGAGTCCAGTCTGTGTCAGAGCAGCAAGATGGAGGTTTCTCTGACTCTCACCAACAAGTTTGACATCTTCAACGAGTCCAACGACAAACCAGACGCCAGAGGACTGCTGCTCAGGTGACTTAACATGTTAGCTTCACTTGCTCAGCTAGCTTAGCATGTTAGCCTGTTAGCTTCACCTGCTCATGAATCACACTAAATAGTTTTTCTTTTGTTGTTTTTTCAGCACAAAGCAGCTGATCATTGATGTCATCAGGACTCAGTCAGGTGACTCTCTGAGTGACATCCTGAGAGCATCTGTGTCACGTGACCAGGTACGCACACACACACACACACACACACAGAGCCCCCACACACACACACAGGTGAACCTCAGTCTCTGCTCCTCACAGGAGGCGTGTCACGATTGGCTGGTCCAGCAGCGAAATCAGCGAGACGCTCGCACACCTGAGAAGATGAAGAGGAACCAGTCGCTGGTCGCAAACAGCAACCTGAGTTTAGAGGAGAAGAAGAGGAAGATCCTGAGGTGTCTTCGTCGTCTGGAGGGTCTGGGAGTCCTGAGACCACCTCAGACCGAGAACCAGATCCTGCAGATGATCGCAAAGGTGACCGAGCAAACGCACACACGCGGGAAGTTCAGGTCTTTGTGAGCTAAACTTCCTGTCGGGTCACAGTTAAAGGTGCAGTAACGTGAAATACTCACTCATGAGCTTTAAGTCGTAATGTGGAAACTCACCATTTCATTTCTTTCCGTCGTGGACCAAAATATTAGCAAATGAATAATGATGATGATGATGATGATGATGATGATGATGTAATACTCCCACCACCACCAGGACATCCGTCAGCAGCGAGTGCACCGTCAGCGTCGGGGGGCGGAGCTACAGAAGCTCCGTCAGACTCTCAGCAGCCTGCAGGCAAAGAGCAGCTTCCACAGCCAGCAGGTGGACTACTACAGACATTACATCACTTCCTGTCTGGACAACCTGACCGCCAACAGGTGCACTCACACACACTATTAGTGTTGTTGTTATTCTGGTTTAAACATGACGTCAGTATCAGCCAGCTGAGTATTGTGACGTAGACAGACGGGTGGAGGGTGAGAGGTCGTGCTGGGCGTACACCGCTCTGTCTGTCTCCAACAGGAAGCAGAATATACTGTTCACTGCTAACAGCGCTACAGTCAGAGCTAGTTATGGTGAGTGTGTTGAGAGCTTCATAACAACAATTAATAACCCGCAACTAACGCAACATTAAAGAAGAGGACAGAGCGACGCAGGAGGAACACAGAGAACCGGAGAGGGGGGGGGAGGGGAGGTCAAAGGTGAATGTTGTGATTGGTTATGTGTTGCAGTAAATCGACCAATAAGGGGAAGAAGAAGCTTCCTGCTCTGAGCTACAGCGCCACCCGACTGCAGGAGAAGGGAGTTCTGTTAGAGATCCAGGACCTACCAGCTACACAGTGAGACACACAACTACACACACAGCTACACACACAGCTACACACAGCTACACACACAGCTACACACACAGCTACACAGTGAGACACACAACTACACACACAGCTACACACACAGCTACACACACAGCTACACACACAGCTACACACACAGCTACACACACACAGCTACACAGTGAGACACACAACTACACACACAGCTACACAGTGAGACACACAGCTACACACAGCTACACACACAGCTACACACACAGCTACACACACAGCTACACACACAGCTACACAGTGAGACACACAGCTACACACAGCTACACACACAGCTACACACACAGCTACACACACAGCTACACACAGCTACACAGTGAGACACACAACTACACACAGCTACACACAGCTACACACACAGCTACACACAGCTACACACACAGCTACACACACAGCTACACACACAGCTACACACACAGCTACACACACAACTACACACACAGCTACACACACAGCTACACACACCGCTACACACACCGCTACACACACCGCTACACACACAGCTACACACACAGCTACACAGTGAGACACACAGCTACACACAGCTACACACAGCTACACACACAGCTACACACACCGCTACACACACCGCTACACACACCGCTACACACACCGCTACACACACCGCTACACACACAGCTACACACACAGCTACACACACCGCTACACACACCGCTACACACACAGCTACACACACAGCTACACACACCGCTACACACACCGCTACACACACCGCTACACACACAGCTACACACACAGCTACACACACAGCTACACACAGCTACACACAACTACACACAGCTACACACAGCTACACACAGCTACACACAGCTACACACAGCTACACACAGCTACACACACCGCTACACACACAGCTACACACACCGCTACACACACCGCTACACACACCGCTACACACACCGCTACACACACCGCTACACACACCGCTACACACACCGCTACACACACCGCTACACACACAGCTACACACACAGCTACACACAGCTACACACAACTACACACAGCTACACACAGCTACACACACAGCTACACACACAGCTACACACAGCTACACACAACTACACACAGCTACACACACAGCTACACACAGCTACACACACACAGCTACACACACAGCTACACACACAACTACACACACAACTACACACAGCTACACACACAGCTACACACACAGCTACACACACAGCTACACACAGCTACACACACAGCTACACACACAGCTACACACACAGCTACACACACAGCTACACACACAGCTACACACCGCTACACACACCGCTACACACACAGCTACACACACAGCTACACACACAGCTACACACACAGCTACACAGTGAGACACACAACTACACACACAGCTACACACACAACTACACACACAGCTACACACACAGCTACACACACAGCTACACACACAGCTACACACACCGCTACACACACAGCTACACACACCGCTACACACACAGCTACACACACAGCTACACACACAGCTACACACACCGCTACACACACAGCTACACACACCGCTACACACACAGCTACACACACAGCTACACACACCGCTACACACACAGCTACACACACAGCTACACACACAGCTACACACACAGCTACACACACAGCTACACCGCTACACACACAGCTACACACACAGCTACACACACAGCTACACACACAGCTACACACACAGCTACACACACAGCTACACACACAGCTACACACACAACTACACACACAGCTACACACACAGCTACACACACAGCTACACACACAACTACACACACAGCTACACACACAACTACACACACAGCTACACACACAACTACACAGCTACACACACAGCTACACAGTGAGACGCACAACTACACACACAGCTACACACACAGCTACACACACAACTACACACACAGCTACACACACAACTACACAGCTACACACACAGCTACACACACAGCTACACAGTGAGACGCACAACTACACACACAGCTACACACACAGCTACACACACAACTACACACACAGCTACACGCACAGCTACACACACAGTGAGACGCACAGCTACACACACAGCTACACACACAGCTACACACACAGCTACACGCACAGCTACACGCACAGCTACACGCACAGCTACACACACAGTGAGACGCACAGCTACACACACAGTGAGACGCACAGCTACACACACAGCTACACACACAGCTACACACACAGCTACACACACAGCTACACCGCTACACACACAGCTACACACACAGCTACACACACCGCTACACACACAGCTACACACACAGCTACACATGTTCTCTCATGAAGTGAACCGATCTGATCTTCCAGGTTTAAGAACGTGGTCTTTGACATCGTTCCTGGACCTGAGAGAGGAAGCTTCAACGTCAAGACTCGATTCCTCGGAGTCGAAATGGAAGAGTTCCTCCTTAAATACCAGGTAATAAAGCAGACCAACTACTGAGCTAAAGCAGACCAACTACTGAGCTAAAGCAGACCAACTACTGAGCTAAAGCAGACCAACTACTGAGCTAAAGCAGACCAACTACTGAGCTAAAGCAGACCAACTACTGAGCTAAAGCAGACCAACTACTGAGCTAAAGCAGACCAACTACTGAGCTAAAGCAGGCCAACTACTGAGCTAAAGCAGACCAACTACTGAGCTAAAGCAGACCAACTACTGAGCTAAAGCAGACCAACTACTGTGCTAAAGCAGACCAACTACTGAGCTAAAGCAGACCAACTACTGAGCTAAAGCAGACCAACTACTGAGCTAAAGCAGACCAACTACTGAGCTAAAGCAGACCAACTACTGAGCTAAAGCAGACCAACTACTGAGCTAAAGCAGACCAACTACTGAGCTAAAGCAGACCAACTACTGTGCTAAAGCAGACCAACTACTGTGCTAAAGCAGACCAACTACTGTGCTAAAGCAGGCCAACTACTGAGCTAAAGCAGGCCAACTACTGAGCTAAAGCAGGCCGAGTACTGAGCTAAAGCAGGCCAACTACTGAGCTAAAGCAGGCCAACTACTGTGCTAAAGCAGACCAACTACTGTGCTAAAGCAGACCAACTACTGTGCTAAAGCAGACCAACTACTGTGCTAAAGCAGGCCAACTACTGAGCTAAAGCAGGCCAACTACTGAGCTAAAGCAGACCAACTACTGAGCTAAAGCAGGCCAACTACTGAGCTAAAGCAGGCCAACTACTGAGCTAAAGCAGGCCAACTACTGTGCTAAAGCAGACCAACTACTGTGCTAAAGCAGACCAACTACTGTGCTAAAGCAGACCAACTACTGTGCTAAAGCAGACCAACTACTGTGCTAAAGCAGACCAACTACTGTGCTAAAGCAGACCAACTACTGTGCTAAAGCAGACCAACTACTGTGCTAAAGCAGACCAACTACTGTGCTAAAGCAGACCAACTACTGAGCTAAAGCAGGCCAACTACTGAGCTAAAGCAGACCAACTACTGTGCTAAAGCAGACCAACTACTGTGCTAAAGCAGACCAACTACTGAGCTAAAGCAGGCCAACTACTGAGCTAAAGCAGACCAACTACTGTGCTAAAGCAGACCAACTACTGTGCTAAAGCAGACCAACTACTGAGCTAAAGCAGACCAACTACTGTGCTAAAGCAGGCCAACTACTGAGCTAAAGCAGGCCAACTACTGAGCTAAAGCAGGCCAACTACTGAGCTAAAGCAGACCAACTACTGAGCTAAAGCAGGCCAACTACTGAGCTAAAGCAGGCCAACTACTGAGCTAAAGCAGGCCAACTACTGAGCTAAAGCAGGCCAACTACTGAGCTAAAGCAGGCAGAGTACTGAGCTAAAGCAGGCCGAGTACTGAGCTAAAGCAGACCAACTACTGAGCTAAAGCAGGCCAACTACTGAGCTAAAGCAGGCCAACTACTGAGCTAAAGCAGGCCAACTACTGAGCTAAAGCAGGCCAACTACTGAGCTAAAGCAGGCCAACTACTGAGCTAAAGCAGGCCGACTACTGAGCTAAAGCAGGCCGACTACTGAGCTAAAGCAGGCCGACTACTGAGCTAAAGCAGGCCGACTACTGAGCTAAAGCAGACCGACTACTGAGCTAAAGCAGGCCGACTACTGAGCTAAAGCAGGCCGACTACTGAGCTAAAGCAGGCCAACTACTGAGCTAAAGCAGGCCGACTACTGAGCTAAAGCAGGCCAACTACTGAGCTAAAGCAGGCCAACTACTGAGCTAAAGCAGGCCAACTACTGAGCTAAAGCAGGCCAACTACTGAGCTAAAGCAGACCAACTACTGAGCTAAAGCAGGCCAACTACTGAGCTAAAGCAGGCCAACTACTGAGCTAAAGCAGGCCAACTACTGAGCTAAAGCAGACCAACTACTGAGCTAAAGCAGACCAACTACTGAGCTAAAGCAGGCCAACTACTGAGCTAAAGCAGGCCAACTACTGAGCTAAAGCAGGCCAACTACTGAGCTAAAGCAGGCCAACTACTGAGCTAAAGCAGGCCAACTACTGAGCTAAAGCAGGCCAACTACTGAGCTAAAGCAGGCCAACTACTGAGCTAAAGCAGGCCAACTACTGAGCTAAAGCAGACCAACTACTGAGCTAAAGCAGACCAACTACTGAGCTAAAGCAGGCCAACTACTGAGCTAAAGCAGGCCAACTACTGAGCTAAAGCAGACCAACTACTGAGCTAAAGCAGACCAACTACTGTGCTAAAGCAGACCAACTACTGAGCTAAAGCAGGCCAACTACTGTGGTAAAGCAGACCAACTACTGAGCTAAAGCAGGCCAACTACTGAGCTAAAGCAGGCCAACTACTGAGCTAAAGCAGGCCAACTACTGAGCTAAAGCAGGCCAACTACTGAGCTAAAGCAGACCAACTACTGAGCTAAAGCAGACCAACTACTGTGCTAAAGCAGACCAACTACTGAGCTAAAGCAGACCAACTACTGAGCTAAAGCAGACCAACTACTGAGCTAAAGCAGACCAACTACTGAGCTAAAGCAGGCCAACTACTGAGCTAAAGCAGGCCAACTACTGAGCTAAAGCAGACCAACTACTGAGCTAAAGCAGACCAACTACTGTGCTAAAGCAGACCAACTACTGTGGTAAAGCAGACCAACTACTGAGCTAAAGCAGACCAACTACTGAGCTAAAGCAGACCAACTACTGAGCTAAAGCAGGCCAACTACTGAGCTAAAGCAGGCCAACTACTGAGCTAAAGCAGGCCAACTACTGAGCTAAAGCAGGCCAACTACTGAGCTAAAGCAGGCCAACTACTGAGCTAAATCAGGCCAACTACTGAGCTAAAGCAGGCCAACTACTGAGCTAAAGCAGACCAACTACTGAGCTAAAGCAGGCCAACTACTGAGCTAAAGCAGACCAACTACTGAGCTAAAGCAGACCAACTACTGAGCTAAAGCAGACCAACTACTGTGCTAAAGCAGGCCAACTACTGAGCTAAAGCAGGCCAACTACTGTGGTAAAGCAGACCAACTACTGAGCTAAAGCAGGCCAACTACTGAGCTAAAGCAGGCCAACTACTGAGCTAAAGCAGGCCAACTACTGAGCTAAAGCAGGCCAACTACTGAGCTAAAGCAGGCCAACTACTGAGCTAAAGCAGGCCAACTACTGAGCTAAAGCAGGCCAACTACTGAGCTAAAGCAGACCAACTACTGAGCTAAAGCAGGCCAACTACTGTGCTAAAGCAGACCAACTACTGTGCTAAAGCAGGCCAACTACTGTGGTAAAGCAGACCAACTACTGAGCTAAAGCAGGCCAACTACTGAGCTAAAGCAGGCCAACTACTGAGCTAAAGCAGGCCAACTACTGAGCTAAAGCAGGCCAACTACTGAGCTAAAGCAGGCCAACTACTGAGCTAAAGCAGGCCAACTACTGAGCTAAAGCAGACCAACTACTGAGCTAAAGCAGACCAACTACTGAGCTAAAGCAGACCAACTACTGAGCTAAAGCAGGCCAACTACTGAGCTAAAGCAGGCCAACTACTGAGCTAAAGCAGGCCAACTACTGAGCTAAAGCAGACCAACTACTGAGCTAAAGCAGACCAACTACTGAGCTAAAGCAGACCAACTACTGAGCTAAAGCAGGCCAACTACTGAGCTAAAGCAGGCCAACTACTGTGGTAAAGCAGACCAACTACTGAGCTAAAGCAGACCAACTACTGAGCTAAAGCAGGCCAACTACTGAGCTAAAGCAGGCCGACTACTGAGCTAAAGCAGGCCGACTACTGAGCTAAAGCAGGCCGACTACTGAGCTAAAGCAGGCCGACTACTGAGCTAAAGCAGGCCGACTACTGAGCTAAAGCAGACCGACTACTGAGCTAAAGCAGGCCGACTACTGAGCTAAAGCAGGCCGACTACTGAGCTAAAGCAGGCCGACTACTGAGCTAAAGCAGGCCAACTACTGAGCTAAAGCAGGCCAACTACTGAGCTAAAGCAGGCCAACTACTGAGCTAAAGCAGGCCAACTACTGAGCTAAAGCAGGCCAACTACTGAGCTAAAGCAGGCCAACTACTGAGCTAAAGCAGACCAACTACTGAGCTAAAGCAGGCCAACTACTGAGCTAAAGCAGGCCAACTACTGAGCTAAAGCAGGCCAACTACTGAGCTAAAGCAGACCAACTACTGAGCTAAAGCAGACCAACTACTGAGCTAAAGCAGGCCAACTACTGAGCTAAAGCAGGCCAACTACTGAGCTAAAGCAGGCCAACTACTGAGCTAAAGCAGGCCAACTACTGAGCTAAAGCAGGCCAACTACTGAGCTAAAGCAGGCCAACTACTGAGCTAAAGCAGGCCAACTACTGAGCTAAAGCAGGCCAACTACTGAGCTAAAGCAGACCAACTACTGAGCTAAAGCAGACCAACTACTGAGCTAAAGCAGGCCAACTACTGAGCTAAAGCAGACCAACTACTGAGCTAAAGCAGACCAACTACTGTGCTAAAGCAGACCAACTACTGAGCTAAAGCAGGCCAACTACTGTGGTAAAGCAGACCAACTACTGAGCTAAAGCAGGCCAACTACTGAGCTAAAGCAGGCCAACTACTGAGCTAAAGCAGGCCAACTACTGAGCTAAAGCAGGCCAACTACTGAGCTAAAGCAGACCAACTACTGAGCTAAAGCAGACCAACTACTGTGCTAAAGCAGACCAACTACTGAGCTAAAGCAGACCAACTACTGAGCTAAAGCAGACCAACTACTGAGCTAAAGCAGACCAACTACTGAGCTAAAGCAGGCCAACTACTGAGCTAAAGCAGGCCAACTACTGAGCTAAAGCAGACCAACTACTGAGCTAAAGCAGACCAACTACTGTGCTAAAGCAGACCAACTACTGTGGTAAAGCAGACCAACTACTGAGCTAAAGCAGACCAACTACTGAGCTAAAGCAGACCAACTACTGAGCTAAAGCAGGCCAACTACTGAGCTAAAGCAGGCCAACTACTGAGCTAAAGCAGGCCAACTACTGAGCTAAAGCAGGCCAACTACTGAGCTAAAGCAGGCCAACTACTGAGCTAAAGCAGGCCAACTACTGAGCTAAATCAGGCCAACTACTGAGCTAAAGCAGGCCAACTACTGAGCTAAAGCAGACCAACTACTGAGCTAAAGCAGGCCAACTACTGAGCTAAAGCAGACCAACTACTGAGCTAAAGCAGACCAACTACTGAGCTAAAGCAGACCAACTACTGTGCTAAAGCAGACCAACTACTGAGCTAAAGCAGGCCAACTACTGTGGTAAAGCAGACCAACTACTGAGCTAAAGCAGGCCAACTACTGAGCTAAAGCAGGCCAACTACTGAGCTAAAGCAGGCCAACTACTGAGCTAAAGCAGGCCAACTACTGAGCTAAAGCAGGCCAACTACTGAGCTAAAGCAGGCCAACTACTGAGCTAAAGCAGGCCAACTACTGAGCTAAAGCAGACCAACTACTGAGCTAAAGCAGGCCAACTACTGTGCTAAAGCAGACCAACTACTGTGCTAAAGCAGGCCAACTACTGTGGTAAAGCAGACCAACTACTGAGCTAAAGCAGGCCAACTACTGAGCTAAAGCAGGCCAACTACTGAGCTAAAGCAGGCCAACTACTGAGCTAAAGCAGGCCAACTACTGAGCTAAAGCAGGCCAACTACTGAGCTAAAGCAGGCCAACTACTGAGCTAAAGCAGACCAACTACTGAGCTAAAGCAGACCAACTACTGAGCTAACGCAGACCAACTACTGAGCTAAAGCAGGCCAACTACTGAGCTAAAGCAGGCCAACTACTGAGCTAAAGCAGGCCAACTACTGAGCTAAAGCAGACCAACTACTGAGCTAAAGCAGACCAACTACTGAGCTAAAGCAGACCAACTACTGAGCTAAAGCAGACCAACTACTGAGCTAAAGCAGGCCAACTACTGAGCTAAAGCAGGCCAACTACTGTGGTAAAGCAGACCAACTACTGAGCTAAAGCAGACCAACTACTGAGCTAAAGCAGGCCAACTACTGAGCTAAAGCAGGCCAACTACTGAGCTAAAGCAGGCCAACTACTGAGCTAAAGCAGACCAACTACTGTGCTAAAGCAGACCAACTACTGAGCTAAAGCAGGCCAACTACTGTGGTAAAGCAGACCAACTACTGAGCTAAAGCAGACCAACTACTGAGCTGTGTGTGTGTGTGTGTGTTACAGGACCTGCTACAGCTGCAGTATGAAGGTGTGGCGGTGATGAAGATGTTCGACAAGGCGAAGGTCAACGTTAACCTGCTCATCTTCCTTCTCAACAAGAAGTTCTTCAAGAAATGAACCAAGTGATTCACTGTACACTCCGATCTCTCTTTGTGTGTTCATTTATATATTATATGTGTTATGTTTTAATACATAGAACAGAGTGAAGCATCTTCTATCACTCCTATCTGTCTATATCTCACTAAAGTTTACAGAGTGAGGCATCGTGTTTTTTATAATCTCTTCACTCATCAGTCAAATAAGCTTTATATTGACATAAATGTCATTACATTATTACCAAAGCTCAGTTACATATTACCTTACTGTAGCAATAAAGTACAACATGTTTATGCTCCTAACCACTCCTCCTGATCAACAGCTGATGACTGATCAACAGCTGATGACTGATCGACGACTAAATATTTTCTGTCACTTTGTTTTATTTGAACGTGTTTGGGTTTTACTTGTCTAAACAGTTTTGTCTTCATTAAACATCTGAACGTCTTCAGCTGTTTCTGACTGGAATCAATTTGTTCGTTGATTAGCTCATTGAGATCAGTATGAAGATGATGTCGTTCTGCTGGTTTAGTCAGACAACCTCCTGTTTAAGTGAAGTCAGTGCTTCAAGTGTTGAAGCTGCATTCTCTCTAGTGTCCACCAGGGGGCGACTCCTCTGGTTGTATAGAAGTCTATAGAAAATGACTCTACTTCTCTCTTGATTTATTACCTCAGTAAACATTGTAAACATGAGTTTATGTCTCAATCTCTAGTTTCAAGTCTTCTTCAATACAGCATGATGTTCATTTAGTACATTATGGTCCATTTAGAGTCACACAGACCATAAAGCAGGGGATGCTTTAGGGCGGGGCTACACGCTGATTGACAGGTCTCTACCAGAGACGTACACGGCGTCTCTACGTCACTCCTCAGTCCTGATATGGTCACTTCCTGTTCACTGGTTGTAACACGCTTATCACTTGTTCACATCATGTTCTCGAAGATATAGCTTTAACTTTAAATGTGATTTTGTTTCTCCTGCTGAAAGATCGATGGTTGGTTTTTCACGTTTTAAATGCTGATGTTGATATTTTTCTATTTATAGTATTTTCTGATACACTCTTCTATATATAATTTCTGCCTGACTGAACAGATTCAGAGTTTACTCTGCAGATAAACAATCAAATATGTTTTTATTCCACAGTTGAATCAAGGTGCAAGACTAAAAATAGATTACATATTCAGTTTGTGGTATTTCCTCATTAAACGTTAAAGACATCAAAAGGTAATCAGCTGATCTGAGCTCAGTTTTAGAAACTTAAATGAGGTAAAACAATTTCCCCTGAACATATTTACAGTTTTGTCCGTAAATATCTGAATGTGATCAGTTAAGTGTTGATTACACTAAATGGTGTCATGACGTAAATCAGATCAGTGACGTGAAGCTCATTGAAGTGTTTGGAACTCTCAAATCATTCCATTCTATGCAATAATTGAATTATAATGGTGTGAACACGGCTTAAAAACTCCTGATTGCCATCAATCATATTTTGTGGTCTAAATATTATGTCACACAAAGAGATGGTGGTCATCAGGGGGCGTGGCCTTTGCTTCGATGCTGCCGGGGCCATCGCATCGGTGGGCAGGGTTTGATGTATGGGCGGAGTCTCTACAGTCACTGAAGCAGTTCCGTAGAGTTGGTTGGTGATGGTTAACGGCTGCAAAAACAACACATTTGTGTTTTTAAACAAGAAAGATACTGATGTTAAAATACATGTATTCACAAAACGTCTGCTGACATCAAGACTACTGAAGATGAGGAGGACCCAAATGCAGACTCTAGGGAAGGCTGAAGCAATGAAGACACTTAAATGACCTTACAGGAGTGAGAGTCCAGAGAGCAGGCAGGTATCAAGCAGGTATTTAATCAGTTCACAGACGCTCCAAATGACAAAAAAGGAAGCAACCAACAGGGACAAAGTGGCCAGGGAACTGAAGAATGGGGGCGGAGCAGGGGACCTCAGATGCATGGCGTGGGGGCACGGCAGATGGGCACAATCTCTCAGGGGGGTGGCCAAACAAACTGAACCGAAGAGCAAGATCGCTCTGGTGGATGGGTTAGGAGGCATGACCGAAGAGCAAGATCGCTCTGGTGGATGGGTTAGGAGGCAGGATCGATGAGCAAGATCACTTCGGTTGACAGACAGGTGGTAGGACTGAAGAGCAAGATCGTTCTGGTGGATGGCCAGGAGACTGGACCGAGGAGTGAGAGCCCTCTTGAGGCCTGTAAGGAATACGGACCAGAAGTCTACAAAGGAGGCTAGCTGGCTGGCTAACTGAGGAGCAGACTGGAGGTTAGCAGGACAGGACAGAGAGACGGACCGAGAGACAGAGAGCGACAGTCACCGCAGGGAGGGTTGTCTCAGTAGAATGACCCACCTTAAACCCGGACTGGTGGTCCAAGAGGCTGTTCTGGTGGAGATAGGAAGACAGTTGAGTAGAGACAGCACGTTCAAGTGTTTTGGAAAGAAAGGGGAGAAGAGGTTGAGGAACAAGGTTGAGGACCTCGTTGGGGGAGTCAGATAGGGTAAGATGGGGCATGGAGAGCGGAGGGAGAGCTGAGGGGGAGGGGGGCTGAGAGAAGGAGGATCTGATATCGTTTACCTTCTTGTAAAAGAAGTTGGCGAAATCGAAAGTTACGAATGTAACTACGGTTCTATGAATCCTGGATGACCGCTAGAGGCAGTGCTTCACACTGGATATCTTCCGTCTCGCGCATGCGCAGGTCGAATATTTATATCAACAAAGTCACGTGTGACCTAGGATGACCCCGTCGTCTATAAGTTCCGGTGTCATCCTGAGCTCAGTCCTATGGAATCTTCTCGCGAGTTCACGGGATTCCGAGTGACCAAGAACTCTGGCGGTCATCCAGGATTCATAGAACCGTAGTTACATTCGTAACTTTCGTTCTATTTCATCCTTACTGACCGCCAGAGGCAGTGCTTCACACTGGATGACTTATACCAAAAGAGTCACGAGGAAGCACAGTAACTACCTCTTATAGCTCCGGCAGAGAAAATTGGCCAAAGAACCCTCCCCAGTGGGTGAGGGGTGGCAAAGTTAACTCTGTAGTGTTTGGTGAATGTGCTCGGTGATGCCCATGAGGCCGCCGCACATATATCCCCCACAGGCACACCTCTCAGGCTTGCCCTCGGTGTGGAGACACTCTTGGTAGTGACCCTACACCCCGGATGGCCGAGCGCAGCCGCTCGCCTTGTATGTATCGGCAATGGCCTCCACTATCCAGTGGGACAGGTGCTGTTTTTTTTTTTTTAAAGGAGCACAGTATATATATATATATATATATATTTCTATATATATATATATATATATATATATATATATATATATATATATATATATATATATATATATATATATATATATATATATATATAGAAATATATATATATAACCAACTATTTTAAGACTATTTGCTAGCTGCGTTAGCAGTTAGCGCTGTTATTATGTTGAGGCAAATCAAAACACTCCCACTCTGGTATTTAGCACCTGTAGGTCTTTATACATCATTATTTCTGTTCTGGACACACAGAAAATAAAAACATGGGACTGTTCCTTTAAGTGTCCTTCGGCGCCCCCTTGAGTCCAACCAGATGAAGTGCTTCAGCATTGACATTACAGTACAGGCTCATCTTTACAGTATTTACAGTCTCAGCAGGTTTTGATTCACATCGTCCACACGACTTCTTTGGAATTTCACGAAGACGAAAACCATTTTAAGTTCATCTCAAAAACAAATCAGATCAAAACATCACCCCGGTTAAAGTACGGAAACATCGTCAGGGTGGACGTTTCAAACGTCCCTCTGAACAGTAAAATGAAGAGTATTCATTCAGAGGAACTCTGCATCATTTACACTGAAATAGTGGATTAAGTAGAGCACATACAGTGCAGTAGGTAGTTTCACACGTCATCACATTCTTCAATCAGAACAGGAGCTTATCAATTCAAATATAAATATGTTAGCTTTATTGATGAGAAGATGACAGTTTGTTTTCAAGAGTTCCACCTTCAGGATGAACTTCAGGTCCAGAAGAAGAAAGTTCATGTTTTTCATTCGTTACCGTGAGAAAAAAATGGACCTCAGTGCAAAATTGTGCATCTGTAAACATCAAACAAGTCAGGTTATATGTCTTCTTTTTTATAGTTTAATGATGAGGAAGCATCAGGAATGTTTTTGTAAACCGATCGTTGACCCGGAAAAGAAGCTTCCTGGAAAACTGGAGAGCTGCAACGACTTCTCTTATTGATCTAAAAGACGTTCAGCTTTTTAGGAAATAAGAGGAAATAAAGGAACGCTGGATGTGTTGGTCTTCTCTGAAGGTTGATTTTAAGTTGTTTTGAGCCGTGATTGGTTCTCGTTTAGAATCTAGAATTGCTGAGTCAGCTGAAAAGGTTCGGTCTGGTCTCTGGCTCTAAGAGGACAGAAGAGTCTTTAACAGTTATATTTGATTGTTAACCTCAGAACCAGAGGTCCTAATTTAAAATTGTGACTCAAATTTTAAAAACTCGAATTGAACCCTATTTCTCTGTTTGAATAACCTCCTAGTTGGTGCAGCCCTTCATGAAGACCAGGACGTGGTTTTTTAAATTGTTATCTGATGGATAAGCTTCACAGTAAATCACCACCCTTAAAAAAAAAGTCTCTGCAAGCTATATCCCATCATGCTTTGCTCCTCCCCATCATCAATCCCCGTGGGACTCCATGACCTTCTCGGCCAGAATCTCCTGGAAGGTGGAGAGCTGCTTCATCTGCTCCGTCTGCATCGAGTGCCTCCTCATCAGCTTCTTCTTCGTCTTGAAGTCGGGGCCCCGTTTGGGCGATGTGGGGGCCACAGGGACCAGGATCTTGTGGACTGGCGACGTGGGCTTGCCGTTGGCCCGGATGTCGGGTATGGGTCTCTGGGGGTTGATGTTGAGCGGTGGCAGGAAGCCGGGTCTGGTGTGGGAGATGTGGTCCAGGAGGAGGGTCCCGGACCCCCGGCGCTCCAGCAGCCCCGGGGGTCGCCTGCGCACCGTGATGGGGGACACCGAGTTGGGGATATTCTCCAGAGACTCCCTGGAGGAGCTGGTGACCAGGGACAAGGGGGAGGCATTGTACCTCCTCCGCTCCACGGACACCCGACCAGAGTCCGGAGAACCGGGGATGGACTCCGGGCAAAGGTGAGTGTCCGACTCGTAGTGTTCCATCCGGGTCAGTTTCGGGTGAGGCAGGGCGCGAGCCGCGACCGCCCCGGCGTTCTCGTGGGACTCCGGCGCTGTGTTCCTGCGGTACAGGATCTGATGCTGCTGGACTTTGTCGGCCCAGGAGGAACCAGAGAGTGCCGCGTAGTCCTCGGAGCAGGACCGGTCGATTAGTTTTGGGGAGCAAGGGTCGTGGGTCTCGATGCTGTGTCGCCGCGACAACAGAGGTCTCCCTTGCTGCTCGGCCATGGACAGGCCGTTGATCTCGCCGATGGTCCTGCTCAGGTCCCATCCCCCCTCCTCCTGTAGACCAGCGTCCACCCTCTCCTGAGGGACGCCGCTCAGGACCGAGGGCGCCACCAGGCCCCAGGGCTCCGAGTTCAGCCTCTTCAGGAGCTTGCGTGGCGGCGGCCTCTTTTCTCCCGGAGGTCGAGCCGAAGGTAACGGCAAAGCCGAGGTGAGTGCGAAGTTGAAGATCCCCTCCACCTGGTTTTTGCTCGGGTCTTCCGCCGGTGAGGAGGAGGTGCCGATCTCCACCTCGGAAGGGGACATGCAAGCTGGGGACAGATTGTCCACGATGCACGGCGACGGGGGTGCGTTGAGGTACTGCTTGGTCTTCTTGGTGCCGGAGGGAGACGTGTCGGTGGTGATGATGATCACCTCCTTGCCTTTGGCCTTGCAGGCGTCCAGCAGCACCTGCAGGGTGTCGCGGTCCCCCTTGTTGATGGCGTGGACGAGGGCGGAGGAGCCAGAGTAGTCCTTGAGGCTCGGGTCGGCTCCGTTCTCCAGCAGGAGCGATACCACCTCCATCCCTGCCTGTTCGGCGCAGGCGTGCATCAGCGCCGTCCTGCCGCTCTTGTCGGGGATGTTGGGGTCGGCGCCTTTCTCCAGCAGGTACCTCACCATCCTCTGCCGGGTCTGCGGGTCGTCGTAGGCCGCCAGGCAGGCGGAGGACACCGGCGTCTCTCCGCGCTCGTTGCCCTCGTTGATGTAAGCTCCGCCCTCCAGCAGCAGGCGGGTCAACCGCAGCTTTCCCTGGAAGACGGCCTTGAGGAGGGCGTTACCCTCGGTCTGCAGGGGTCCTCCATCTCCCATGATCACCTTCGACCTCTTCCTCAGACCTCCTGACCGCTGGAACAAGCCCCGCCTCCACGAGAAGTCACGTGATCTGCAGGAGAAAGAAAACACACCAGGTGAGTTCAGCAACACACCTCACAAGTAAGTTTATCACAACAAGTGACCAATAAGCAGAAAATCAACCTGTTTGTGGAGCAGCCATCAGGTAACGGTGGTGATGTCATACGTTAGTGATGTCATATGGAGTTTAATCAGAAAAACAGGATCATCAATGAAAGATAATCACTGGGATTATTGATTGGATGAGAATATAATTTAAAGATTTTAGAACTTGCGTTGTGTTTCTTCCTATTTCTGGTTTCCTATTTCTTGTTTGCCAGTGTTGCTGCTCAATAAAGACTATTTGTTTATATACAAGAATAATCAAACAATGTGGATTATTTTCTTAATAAATTGTCTTTTTTTCTCACAAAATCATCAAAAAAAACAATAAGAGTCCTATTATTGATATGAGTCCCAGTATTGATATGAGTCCTAGTATTGATAAGAGTTCTAGTATTGATAAGAGTTCCAGTATTGATAAGAGTTCGAGTCTTGATAAGAGTCCTAGTATTGATTGTAGTATTGATGAGAGTCTGAGTATTGATAAGAGTTATAGTATTGATTAGAGTATTGATAAGAGTCCTAGTATTGATTAGAGTTACAGTATTGATTAGAGTATTGATAAGAGTCCTAGTATTGATAAGAGTTCTAGTATTGAATAGAGTCAGAGTATTGATTATAGTATTGATAAGAGGCCTAGTATTGATAAGAATCAGAGTATTGATAAGAGTCCTAGTATTGAGTAGAGTATTTATAAGAGTCCTAGTATTGAATAGAGTATTGATAATAGTTCTAGTATTGATAAGAATATTGATAATAGTCCTAGTATTGATTTGAGTATTGATAAGAATCCTAGTATTGATAAGAGTATTGATAAGAGTTATAGTATTGATAAGAGTATTGATAATAGTCCTAGTGTTGATAAGAGTATTGACAAGAGTCCTATTATTGATAAGAGTATTGATAAGAGTCCTAGTATTGATAAGAGTATTGATAATAGTTCTAGTATTGATAAGAGTATTGATAATAGTCCTAGTATTGATTAGAGTATTGATAAGAGTCCTAGTATTGATAAGAGTTTTGATAAGAGTTATAGTATTGATCAGAGAATTGATAGAACTAACGATACCCATCAGACAGAATAGAGTTAAAAGATGCAGCAGGTTAATTCACAAACTTCACAGTATTTATTCATTTTTGCTTTTTTAATTTTAACTTTTTAACTTTTAATTGTCGAGGGTTTGACTTTCTAACATGGACTCTTTTCTGCTGATTCAACGTTTCGCACTAGAAGAGATCACTGTGTTTTCACCTTGCTGACTCATTTACACCTTAGATTGTATTGATACATATATTTATATTATTTTATATTTACAACCAACTATTTAATACATATATAACCATCCATTTAATGCATATATAACCAACTATTTAATACATATAAAACCAACTATTTAATACATATATCACCAACCTTTTATTACATACAACCATCTATTTCATATATATATAACCATATATAAATATATATATGTAACCATCTCTTTCATATATATGTAACCATCTATTTCATACATATATAACCATCCATTTCATATATTTATATATAACCATATATTTCATACATAGATAACCATCTATTTCATATATAACCATCTATTTCATATACATATAACCATATATTTCATATATATATAATCATCTATTTCATATATATAACCATCTATTTCATATACATATAACCATATATTTCATATATATATAATCATCTATTTCATATATAACCAACTATTTCATACATATATAACCAACTATTTCATGTATATATAACCAACTATTTCATATATATATAACCATCTATTTCATATATATAACCATCTATTTCATATATATATATAACCATCTATTTCATATATATATAACCAACTATTTCATTGACATAGATAACCATCTATTTCATACATATATAACCATCTATTTCATAAATATATAACCAACTATTTCATATATATATAACCATCTATTTCACATACATATATAACTATCTATTTAATACATATATAACCAACTATTTCATATACATAGATAACCATCTATTTCATTCATATATAACCATTGATTTCATTCATATATAACCATCGATTTCATATATATATATCACCATCTATTTCATACATATATAACCATCTATTTCATACATATATAATCATCTATTTCATACATATATAATCATCTATTTCATATCTATAACCATCTATTTCATACATATATAACCATCTATTTCATATATATATAACCATCTATTTCATACATATATAACCATCTATTTCATACATATATAACCATCTATTTCATACATATATAACCATCTATTTCATATATATATAATCATCTATTTAATCCATATATAACCATCTATTTAATCCATATATAACCATCTATTTCATTCATATATAACCATCGATTTCATCTATATATATATAACCATCTATTTCATACATATATAACCATCTGTTTCATATGTATATAACCATCTATTTCATACATATATAACCATCTATTTCATATATATATCACCATCTATTTCATCTGTATATAACCATCTATTTCATACATATATAACCATCTATTTCGTACATATATAACCATCTATTTCATATCTATAACCATCTATTTCACATATATATAACCATCTATTTCATATGTATGTAACCATCTATTTCATATATATAACCAACTATTTCATATATATATATATAACCATCTATTTAATACATATATAACCATCTATTTCATATCTATAACCAACTATTTCATATGTCTATAACCATCTATTTAATACATATATAACCATATATTTCACATATATTTCACATATATATAACCATCTATTTCATACATATATAACCAACTATTTCACATATATAACCATCTATTTCATACATATATAACCATCTATTTCATACATATATAACCAACTATTTCACATATATATAACCATCTATTTCATATGTATATGACCAACTATTTCATATACATAGATAACCATCTATTTCATACATATATAACCAACTATTTCACATATATAACCATCTATTTCATACATATATTATCATCTATTTCATATCTATAACCATCTGTTTTATATATATATATAACCAACTAGTTCATATATATATAAAACCAACTATTTCATATATATATAACCATCTATTTCATATATATGTATAACCATCTATTTCATATATATAACCAGATATTTCATATATATATTACCATCGATTTCATATGTATATGACCAACTATTTCATATACATAGATAACCATCTATTTCATACATATATAACCAACTATTTCACATATATAACCATCTATTTCATACATATATTATCATCTATTTCATATCTATAACCATCTGTTTTATATATATATATAACCAACTAGTTCATATATATATAAAACCAACTATTTCATATATATATAACCATCTATTTCATATATATGTATAACCATCTATTTCATATATATAACCAGATATTTCATATATATATTACCATCGATTTCATACATATCTAACCATCTGTTTCATATGTATATAACCAACTATTTCATATGTATATAACCATCTATTTCATACATATATAACCATCTATTTCATCTATATATCACCAACTATTTCATATTTATATAACCATCTATTTAATACATATATAACCATCTATTTCATATATGTATATAACCATATATTTCATATATATATATAACCATGTATTTCATATGTATATATAACCACCTATTTCATATGTATATATAACCATGTATTTCATATGTATATATAACCATGTATTTCATATGTATATATAACCATCTATTTCATATGTATATATAACCATGTATTTCATATGTATATATAACCATCTATTTCATATATATATCACCATCTATTTCATTCATATATAATCATTGATTTCATTCATATATAACCATCTATTTCATACATATATAACCATCTATTTCATATATATATATATATATATAGCCATCTATTTCATATATATATCACCATCTATTTCATTCATATATAATCATTGATTTCATTCATATATAGCCATCTATTTCATATATATATAACCATCTATTTCATTCATATATAATCATCTATTTCATACATATATAACCATCTATTTCATATATGTATATAACCATATATTTCATATATATATAACCATGTATTTCATTCATATATAATCATCTATTTCATATATATATATATATAGCCATCTATTTCATATATATATATATATAGCCATCTATTTCATATATATATCACCATCTATTTCATTCATATATAATCATCTATTTCATACATATATAGCCATCTATTTCATATATATATCACCATCTATTTCATTCATATATAATCATCTATTTCATTCATATATAACCATCTATTTCATATATGTATATAACCATATATTTCATATATGTATATAACCATATATTTCATATATATATAACCATATATTTCATATATGTATATAACCATATATTTCATACATATATAACCATCTATTTCATATATGTATATAACCATATATTTCATACATATATAACCATCTATTTCATATATGTATATAACCATATATTTCATATATATATATATATATATATAGCCATCTATTTCATATATATATCACCATCTATTTCCTATATATATAACCATAGTACTTGAACTGACGGTACAGTAACACATGAGGAGCAAGTCACGTGTCTCTGCTGTTACTCAGGTGATGATGACGATGATGACGAAGCTGTGTGTCTGTAGCGGAATGCGGCCAGAACCGGATATTTATTGTACATATTATTTCTTGTTATATTTATATTTACCGGGTTTCTACGTCACTCCGCCGCTCTGACGCAGTGATTCTATATTTACACACCGGTCGCGAAGTTAACGGCAGCGTGTGTGTGTGTGTGTGTGTGCGTGTAGTACGGACGCACACACACACACACACACACAGGATCAGATGGTTTGTTTTTGCTGCATCATCATCAAATCGTCACATCTGGAGACTTCACAGCGTTTCATCTCAATAAAATCACAGTATACACTCACACACACACACACACACTCACACTCACGCACTCACACACAGAGACACAGACACACACACACACACACACACAGAGACACAGACACACACACACACACACACACAGAGACACTCACACACACACACACACACTCACGCACTCACGCACTCACACACAGAGACACAGACACACACACACACACACAGAGACACAGACACACACACACACACACACACACACACAGAGACACTCACACACACACACACACACTCACGCACTCACACACAGAGACACAGACACACACACACACACACAGAGAGACACTCACACACACATACACAGAGACACAGACACACACACACACACACAGAGACACAGACACACACACACACAGAGACACTCACACACAGAGACACAGACACACACACACACACACCCACTCACACACTCACACACAGAGACACAGACACACACACACACACAGAGACACTGACACACACACACACACACACACAGAGACACTCACACACACACACACACACTCACGCACTCACACACAGAGACACACACACACACACAGAGTTACAGACTCACACACACACACACACACTCACACACAGAGACACAGACACACACACACACAGAGTTACAGACTCACACACACACACACACACACTCACGCACTCACACACAGAGACACACACACACACACACACAGAGACACTCACACACACACACACACACTCACGCACTCACACACAGAGACACAGACACACCCACACACACACACACACACACTCACACACTCACACACAGAGACACACACACACACACACACACACACAGAGACACAGACACACACACACACACAGACACTCACACACACAGAGACACACACACACACTCACACACAGAGACACAGACATACACACACACACAGACACTCACACACACACACAGAGAGACACAGACACACACACACACACACAGAGACACAGACACACACACACTCACACACAGAGACACAGACACACACACACACACACACAGAGACACAGACACACACACACTCACACACAGAGACACAGACACTCACACACACACAGAGAGACACAGACACACACACACACACACACTCACACACTCACACACAGAGACACACACACACACACACACACACACAGAGACACAGACACACACACACACACAGACACTCACACACACAGAGACACACACACACACTCACACACAGAGACACAGACATACACACACACACAGACACTCACACACACACACAGAGAGACACAGACACACACACACACACACACAGAGACACAGACACACACACACTCACACACAGAGACACAGACACACACACACACACACACAGAGACACAGACACACACACACTCACACACAGAGACACAGACACTCACACACACACAGAGAGACACAGACACACACACACACACACAGAGACACAGACACACACACACTCACACACAGAGACACAGACACACACACACTCACACACAGAGACACAGACACACACACACACACACACAGAGACACAGACACACACACACTCACACACAGAGACACAGACACACACACACACACACACAGACACACACACACACACTCACACACAGAGACACAGACACACACACACACAGAGACACAGACACACACACACACACACAGAGACACTCACACACACTCACACACAGAGACACAGACACACACACACAGAGACACAGACACACAGACACACACACACAAGCTCCGGTCGCAGCAGCTGATGAAGATGGAGGATGATGAAGGAAACGGGAAGACATGAAGGATCTTTTCTTTCCTTACCACCGAGCTGAAGAGGCTTCATCATCTTCATCATCTTCATCATCATCGGACTGACCGTTACCGACGGTTACTGACAGTGCCGACTGTTTACTGACTGACGGAGCCGCTGCACCGACTCTCCTCCTCTTCCTCCTCCTCCTCCTCCTCTTCCTCATATCAGAGCTGCTCCAAACAGATTCACGGACCAAAGCCCCCCCCCCATCACAGAATACAGAAACATAAACATCTGATGTTTAATAAAGTTTAAATTTGAACAGATTCACATTTATTAGTTATTGATATATATTTCTGTATGAATATATATTGATACACAAATATATGTGTGAATGTATTTGTATGTATTCATATTAATATATTTATATGTATATATATATATATACATATACATATATGTACACAAATATATGTAAAAATAGATATATGTATTCACATATATATATTTTATATGTATATATATGTGAATACACATATACATATATTTGTAAATGTAGAATTTATATATATAAGTATATTTGTATGTATATATATATTATAGTATAATATAATGTAAATTATAGTATATTGTATCAATATTGCTATCAGTAGTATGAGTATTATATTGTTTATATTATATATATTATATATTGTTATATATTGCAGTCAGATAACTAATTTATTATTATCATAAATCATAATATTTAAAGTTTTATTCGCGGAAGAGGTTATGTCAAAAATGAAATACTGCAGGAGACGCACACAGACACACACACACACACACACTCACACACACAGACACACGCACTCACACACACACACGCTCACACACTCACACACACACACACGCACTCACACACACACACACACGCACTCACACACACACACGCTCACACACACGCACTCACTCACTCACACACACACATACACACACGCACTCACACACACACACACACACGCACTCACACACACACACACACACGCACTCACACACACACACACGCTCACTCACACACACGCACTCACTCACTCACACACACAAACACACACACGCACTCACACACACAAACACACACACTCACACACACACAGACACACACAGACACAGAAAGAGACTGTTGCTATTATGGAAACACAGTTTCTATGGCAACTGATGTGCTGGATTCCTGCAGAAGCGTTCCCACGGCGACACACAGCTCTTTACCTCACACACACACACACACACACACAGGATGATGGAGGTTTTACTGACGTAGCAGAAACAGTTTCCTCTAGTCCTCCACCAAACTTCTCTATTCCTCCACCAGACATCTCTAACCTCTCTAGTCCTCCATCAGACATCTCTAGTCCTCCACCAGACATATCTAGTCCTCCACCAGACTACCTCTCTAGTCCTCCATCAGACATCTCTATTCCTCCACCAGACATCTCTAACCTCTCTAGTACTCCATCAGACATCTCTAGTCCTCCACCAGACATCTATAGTCCTCCACCAGATATCTCTAACCTCTCTAGTCCTCCATTAGACATCTCTAGTCCTCCTCCAGATATCTCTAACCTCTCTAGTCCTCCACCAGACATCTCTAGTCCTCCACCAGATATCTCTAACCTCTCTAGTCCTCCACCAGACATCTCTAGTCCTCCACCAGATATCTCTAACCTCTCTAGTCCTCCATCAGACATCTATAGTCCTCCACCAGATATCTCTAACCTCTCTAGTCCTCCACCAGACATCTCTAGTCCTCCATCAGACATCTCTAGTCCTCCACCAGATATCTCTAACCTCTCTAGTCCTCCACCAGACATCTCTAGTCCTCCCTCATACATCTCTAGTCCTCCACCAGACATCTCTAGTCCTCCACCAGATATCTCTAACCTCTCTTGTCCTCCACCAGACATCTCTAGTCCTCCACCAGACATATCTAGTCCTCCACCAGACTACCTCTCTAGTCCTCCATCAGACATCTCTAGTCCTCCACCAGATATCTCTAACCGCTCTAGTCCTCCACCAGACATCTCTAGTCCTCCACCAGACATATCTAGTCCTCCACCAGACTACCTCTCTAGTCCTCCATCAGACATCTCTAGTCCTCCACCAGATATCTCTAACCTCTCTAGTCCTCCACCAGACAACTCTAGTCCTCCATCAGACATCTCTAGTCCTCCACCAGACATCTCTAGTCCTCCACCAGATATCTCTAACCTCTCTAGTCCTCCACCAGACATCTCTAGTCCTCCATCAGACATATCTAGTCCTCCACCAGACATCTCTACTCCTCCACCAGACAGCTCTAGTCCTCCACCAGACTACCTCTCTAGTCCTCCACCAGACATATCTAGTCCTCCACCATACATCTCTACTCCTCCACCAGACATCTCTAGTCCTCCACCAGACATCTCTAGTCCTCCACCAGACATCTCTAACCTCTCTAGTCCTCCATCAGACATCTCTAGTCCTCCACCAGACATCTCTAGTCCTCCACCAGACATCTCTAACCTCTCTAGTCCTCCACGAGACTTCTCTAGTCCTCCACCAGACCTCTCTAGTCCTCCACCAGACATATCTAACCGCTCTAGTCCTCCACCAGACTTCTCTAGTCCTCCACCAGACATCTCTAGTCCTCCACCAGACATATCTAACCTCTCTAGTCCTCCACCAGACCTCTCTAGTCCTCCACCAGACATATCTAACCTCTCTAGTCCTCCACCAGACTTCTCTAGTCCTCCACCAGACATCTCTAACCTATCTAGTCCTCGATCAGACATCTCTAGTCCTCCAGCAGACATCTCTACTCCTCCAACGGACCTCTCTAGTCCTCCATCAGACATCTCTAGTCCTCCGCCAGACCTCTCTAGTCCTCCATCAGACATCTCTAACCTCTCTAGTCCTTCATCAGACATCTCTAGTCCTCCACCAGATCTCTCTAGTCCTCCACCAGACTTCTCTAGTCCTCCACCAGACATCTCTAACCTCTCTAGTCCTCCACCAGACTTCTCTAGTCCTCCACCAGACTTCTCTAGTCCTCCACCAGACATCTCTAACCTCTCTAGTCCTCCACCAGACTTCTCTAGTCCTCCACCAGAAATCTCTAACTTCTCTAGTCCTCCACCAGACATATATAACCTCAGGCAGTAGAGTTCAGTAGAGACGGACAGTAGAGTTCAGTAGAGACAGACAGTAGAGCTCAGTAGATACAGAAAGTAGAGTTCAGTAGAGACAGACAGTAGAGTTCAGTAGATACAGATAGTAGAGTTCAGTAGAGACAGACAGTAGAGTTCAGTAGATACAGATAGTAGAGTTCAGTAGAGACAGACAGTAGAGCTCAGTAGAGATGGACAGTAGAGCTCAGTAGAGACGGACAGTAGAGTTCAGCAGAGACGGACAGTAGAGCTCAGTAGAGACGGACAGTAGAGTTCAGCAGAGAGGGACAGTAGAGCTCAGTAGAGACGGACAGTAGAGTTCAGCAGAGACGGACAGTAGAGCTCAGTAGAGACGGACAGTAGAGTTCAGCAGAGACGGACAGTAGAGCTCAGTAGAGACGGACAGTAGAGTTCAGCAGAGACGGACAGTAGAGCTCAGTAGAGACGGACAGTAGAGTTCAGCAGAGACGGACAGTAGAGCTCAGTAGAGACGGACAGTAGAGTTCAGCAGAGACGGACAGTAGAGCTCAGTAGAGACGGACAGTAGAGTTCAGCAGAGACGGACAGTAGAGCTCAGTAGAGACGGACAGTAGAGTTCAGCAGAGACGGACAGTAGAGCTCAGTAGAGACGGACAGTAGAGTTCAGCAGAGACGGACAGTAGAGCTCAGTAGAGACGGACAGTAGAGCTCAGTAGAGACGGACAGTAGAGTTCAGCAGAGACGGACAGTAGAGCTCAGTAGAGACTGACAGTAGAGTTCAGCAGAGACGGACAGTAGAGCTCAGTAGAGACGGACAGTAGAGTTCAGCAGAGACGGACAGTAGAGCTCAGTAGAGACGGACAGTAGAGTTCAGCAGAGACGGACAGTAGAGCTCAGTAGAGACGGACAGTAGAGTTCAGCAGAGACGGACAGTAGAGCTCAGTAGAGACGGACAGTAGAGTTCAGCAGAGACGGACAGTAGAGCTCAGTAGAGACGGACAGTAGAGCTCAGTAGAGACGGACAGTAGAGTTCAGCAGAGACGGACAGTAGAGCTCAGTAGAGACTGACAGTAGAGTTCAGCAGAGACGGACAGTAGAGCTCAGTAGAGACGGACAGTAGAGTTCAGCAGAGACGGACAGTAGAGTTCAGCAGAGACGGACAGTAGAGCTCAGTAGAGACGGACAGTAGAGTTCAGCAGAGACGGACTGACTCCCTCTATCTCCCTGTGGGAGTCGCTTCAAGGACCCTGAAGCGAGCAAGAAGGATTGTAGCTGACCCCTCTCACCCTGGACACAAACTGTTGGAGCCCCTTCAGGACCAAGACCTCCATCAGAACCAAGACCTCCATCAGGACCAGGACCTCCATCAGGACCAAGACCTCCATCAGGACCAGGACCTTCATCAGGACCAAGACCTCCATCAGGACCAAGACCTCCATCAGGACCAGGACCTCCAACAGGACCTCAGGCCACATCAACAGTTTCCAGTTGGGCTCATCAACAAAGACCAGGACCCCCTCTGACTCTGACGCTGACACCCACAGGACTATTTCTTCTTTCCCTATTCATATACTCTTGACACTTTTATAATATACTTGTTTAATGAACTCTTTTTTGTTTGTTATTCACCATATTTCTATATTTTATTGTAACTTTCAACATGTTTCTATTTTTAAATCATGTCTTGTATTTTTCAGTGTGTTGATTGTTTCACGTTATGAACCTTCCACCAGGTAAATATCCTTGTATGTGCAACATACTAATATACAAATGAACGGTTCTGGTTCTGATTCTGATCCAGCTGCTGCTCCTTTGAGGACTACAAACTGACCACTGAGTGGCTCCTGAACCACACCAGTCACCGTCCTAAGCTGGCAGTGATCTGTGGATCAGGACTCGGTCTGCTAGCTGACGGGGCCGCTAACAAAGAGACCTTCAGGTACCAGGACATCCCCAACTTCCCCCTCAGCACAGGTGAGTAGGCCCCGCCCACTGCATGCTGAAGGGGTTTATTTCTTCTTTCTGTGGCATCATTGGTTCTTATTCAATATATAATAATATATATATATATCTTGCTTTTAATTGTCTCTCTTTGTCTCTCTCTCTCTGTCTGTCCGTCTGTCTCTCTGTCTCCCCCTCAGTGGCGGGTCATGAAGGCTGTCTGGTGTTTGGGACGATTGAGGACACTTCCTGTGTCTTCATGCAGGGTCACTTCCACCTGTACGAAGGTTATTCTCTCTGTCAGGTGAGTCCTCGTCGTGTCTTCCGGTGTCCTCTTGTCTCTTTGACTGTTAACAGACACAACCAGTGTCTCCACTGTACCATGCTATTCTGTTGACGATTGCAACAAATTCCTGATCTATTTTAATGATAAGGTAACAGGTATTAGGTCTGGCATTCGGCCTGGGATCTGTTCGGCTACTTGTAGCTCCTCGCAATCTCCTGCTGTTCTGGGCTCTTTCCAGCCTATCAGCCTTCAAGACCTGATGGACTTAATTACCAAAACAAAGCCATCAACTTGCCCTCTGGATATAATACCAACCTCTCTATTTAAGAAAGTTCTGCTCACTATTGGCCCTGCAGTAACATCTATTGTCAATTCCTCATTGTCTACAGGAATTGTCCCTTCCTATTTCAAACATGCCACTATCCAGCCCATATTAAAGAAACCTAACTTAGATCCAGCTTTGCCCATGAACTACAGGCCCATATCAAAACTGCCTTTCTTGTCCAACATTTTAGAGAAAGTGGTGGCCAAACAACTTACTGCTGCACTGGAGAGGCACAACATGTACGACAAGTTCCAGTCTGGGTTTCGTAAGCAACACTCTACTGAAACCGCTCTCCTGAGGGTTTCAAATGACATTCTCATGTGTGCTGATGCAGGTGACTGCTCTGTGTTAGTTCTTCTGGACCTCAGTTCTGCATTTGACACTGTAGACCATGACATCCTGATTAAGAGGCTTCGTGATTGGGTGGGCATAACTGGCATAGCGTTAGACTGGTTTACATCTTACCTCAGTGACAGAAGTTTCAATGTCTCTGTGGGTGATTTTGTGTCCGTTACCTCTCCACTGTCTTGTGGTGTACCGCAGGGCTCGGTTCTGGGGCCTTTGTTATTTTCCCTTTATCTGTTACCTTTGGGACCGATCCTAAAAAGCTATAATGTGTCCTATCACTTATATGCAGACGACATCCACCTTCATCTGTCATTTAAACCCAGCGAGGCATTCACATTAACTCTGCTCCTGGACTGTGTCAATGCCATCAGAGACTGGACGGCAGAAAACTGCTCACAACTCAACGACTCTAAGACGGAGGTCCTAGTTATTGCTCCAGAGGAGTTTGTCCCCATGATCAGGCAGATTATTAGTCCTCTCTCCTCTGCTTCCCATTGCAACCTGTGTAATCTTGGGATTTTCTTTGATCGATCCATGTCATTTGACCCTCATGTTAAGCAGCTGTCCAGGTCATGTTTCTTCCATCTAAGAAATATCAGTAAACTGAGATCTGTAGTATCAACACCTGAATTAGAGATGATCATACATACATTTATCTCTTCACGCATTGACTACTGCAACTCACTTTTCACATCACTCAGTGTATCTGCTCTTAACCGTCTGCAGGTCATCCAAAACGCTGCCGCCAGATTACTCACCAGGACAAACCGACGGTCTCACATCACCCCCGTACTCCGATCTCTCCACTGGCTTCCTGTAGCATCTCGGATACACTTTAACATTCTCACCATCACTTACAGAGCACTTCACGGTCAGGCTCCGGCTTATGTAGCTGATCTACTTCGCCCCTATTCACCCGCCCGCACTCTCAGGTCAAACGCTCGAGGTCTTCTGTCCCACGCACACGATGTAAGAGCCGTGGTGACCGAGCCTTTGAGGCAGTGGCCCCGTGGTGACCGAGCCTTTGAGGCAGTGGCCCCGTGGTGACCGAGCCTTTGAGGCAGTGGCCCCGTGGTGACCGAGCCTTTGAGGCAGTGGCCCCGAGGCTCTGGAATGCTCTGCCTGCCACTCTGCGCCTCGCAGATACTGTGGATACTTTTAAAAGCCAGCTCAAAACCCACCTGTTTAGGCTGGCGTTTGTGTAAAAGTAAACTCATGTCCTAGACCTGCTCTTAAAATATGTTTTACATTTTAATTTTATTTTAATTTTATTTTAATTTTATTCTTTAACATTTTTTATTCACTCTGTGTAGATAATTTATTGACCCTAGGGTCATATTGTGTTTTTTATGCTTTTAAATGTCTGCTCTGTTAAGCACTTTGTGATAGTACTGTGAAAAGCGCTATATAAATAAAATTCATTCATTCATTCATTCATGTCATGAGAGGGAGTGTCATCCATTGGAGATACATCCCCTCCCAGTGGTTGCAGCAGAGACAACCCATCATGGCATCTGGTGAACCATAGTCCCATAGTCAGCAGGGCAGCCGGGGCCAAGGCTGAGAGAGAGGGGGCTGATTACCCTGGAGGAGCTGGTGTGGGGAACAAAGGAGAAAACATTTGGAAAGAGAAGGAAGGACGGGAGCAGACGAAGATAGAAAGAGTTTGTGTTAAATCAACCAGAAGTAAACTGAAGATACTTATGTTTGTTTTTTGTCACGGCTTTCTTCTGGAATTAACCTTCCAATAAAATAATCTGAATACAGTATTTGAGTTGAACCACCGCTTGTCGTCTTGATTTGTGCACCCGCGCCTCACAAGCCAATCCCGACCTCTCAAGACATCACAATACACACAATTATATATATATGTAATATGTATTATAAATATTATAAATATACATATATTATGAATATATATATATATATATATATATTATAAATATACATGTATACACATATTTATAATACATATACATCATTTTAATTATTAACTTATAAATACATATTTATAATATGTATATATATATCTATAAATAATTTCAACATATAATTTGTGAATGGGTGAATTGTAAAGAAGATCACACATTATAATATCTAGAATATAAACTCTACATAAGGATGATAGTACAGCAGGAGATGCTGTGCATCTTTCACAGTGAGACGCTCCGCTTTTATTCTGAAGGACTCCATCCGGAAGCCTTTTTTGTTGTTGGCGGAACAGAGGCTAACTGAGCTAGCAGGAGCTAACGCAGCTAACACAGCTAACATGACGGAGTAGCTGATGGCTACTGACGGCAGTCTCAAGGTAAACATTTCAGTTTTATTACAAATAACAGATTCTTTTGTTCGATGCTTCAGGTTCTGTGTTATTATTGTTACTATTATTGTTATTATGGCTGAAACTTGGCGCCTCCAACATGAAAAACACGGAACAGCCACTGCGCATGCTCAGTTGTGTGTTAGCTTAGCTACCGTTAGCTGCTAACTTAACTGCTATTATTATTATTAAGTCTTTGTAAAGCTTTGAGCTGACTGAGTTATGTTTGTACCAAGAGAGAGACAAATGAGGAGTGTTTCCTCTGTTATGGTTCTTAAGTAGCATTAACATAGCATTAGCATTAAAGCTAAACTAGAGTTAGAGCGTAAATAGTACTTTTTACTGTACTACATCTCAGAGGTACAGATAGTACTTTATACTGTACTACATCTCAGCGGTACATGTTGTACTTTATACTGTACTACATGTCAGAGGTACATGTTGTACTTTATACTGTACTACATCTCAGAGGTACATGTTGTACTTTATACTGTACTACATGTCAGAGGTACATATTGTACTTTATACTGTACTACATGTCAGAGGTACATGTTGTACTTTATACTGTACTACATCTCAGAGGTACATGTTGTACTTTATACTGTACTACATGTCAGAGGTACATGTTGTACTTTATACTGTACTACATGTCAGAGGTACATGTTGTACTTTATACTGTACGACATCTCAGAGGTACATGTTGTACTTTATACTGTACTACATCTCAGAGGTACATGTTGTACTTTATACTGTACGACATCTCAGAGGTACATGTTGTACTTTATACTGTACGACATCTCAGAGGTACATGTTGTACTTTATACTGTACTACATCTCAGAGGTACATGTTGTACTTTATACTGTACGACATCTCAGAGGTACATGTTGTACTTTATACTGTACTACATCTCAGAGGTACATGTTGTACTTTATACTGTACAACATCTCAGAGGTACATGTTGTACTTTATACTGTACGACATCTCAGAGGTACATGTTGTACTTTATACTGTACTACATCTCAGAGGTACATGTTGTACTTTATACTGTACGACATCTCAGAGGTACATGTTGTACTTTATACTGTACTACATCTCAGAGGTCAGGGTAGGAAATTTACATATTCAAAGTGTTTTCTTCGATTTTTTCAACAAAAAACAAACATAAATCAGACAATCATATTCAATTTCATTCTTATTTCTTTGTGGTTATTTGTCAATGTTTTAAACAACTATTAACAATTATTAGGTCAACGATGCCTTGATTACATATACATCAGTCGTATGGAATTATTGAGAAAAAATATTTTTGTAGCACCTCAAATATTGTGATTACCCATTTTTGTTCTGAACTTATGAATTAGTCATTGTGTGGAATTTTTGAGAAAAACATTTTTATAGCACCTTAAAAATTAAAACCTCTAAAATATCTTAATTGACTGTCAGTCAGGTATTATTCATTTCCAGCAACCCTCAAATCAAAGAATAAAGACACTTTACGCACAATTTAGGTGTATTTTCCCTTTAACTCATGAGATGCAGGCAGCATGTTTTATACTTAATGTGAATATAATTCATTTAATATAATTTCCATGATGCAACATGTATACTTTGTTGGCATCTTATTCTGAAAACCGGATGTTCGTCGGAAGAAACCGGATGTTGTCTCACGTTAATCTTTCCGTTAACTTTCAAAGTCCTTCGCTCGCTCCCGATCTGCGCCGTTTGAATGAGTTTACCGTGGATTTAAGGATATGTGCACTGACATGTAAGTGTCTGCTGAGTTGACCGCAGTCACAGGTCTGATTAAGAAGCGCTCCATTTTTTTATTCGTTTAGAAAGTCTCCTAGTGATATCAGGGGCAAAATGATATTTCTTAGGGGCAGTTTTGCCCTTTGCCCTCGTGTATTTCCGACGCTGTCAGAGGTACATATTGTACTTTATACTGTACTACATCTCAGAGGTACATGTAGTACTTGTATTGATGGGTTGTGTCTTCCAGCAGATGGAGAGGAGGCGTCCAGCCCAAGAGGACATTTGTCCTCTGCAGTCTAAATCTTTGAGGATGGACGGAGAGACCGTTGTCTTCAAACTAGACAGGAAGTCTCCAATGTCTCGTACAGGAAGCTCCAGACAGGAAGAGGAGAGAACACCTGTCTCAGGTGACACAGAAGTAGTAAACTGTGACATCACAATGACACGCGAACACGTGGGATCCTGTTTAAATAAAGTTTGGTTGAATCCACCCGTCGATGCGGTCACCAGCGAGGCCAGCGAGGACGAACTGGGACGACTGGACATCGACCTGGACAGGAAGTCCAAACAACACAACCTGACGTCCAGCAACGTGCGCGCCATCCTGCACGTAAGTCTCACACACACACACACATATATACATGTGTGTATATATGTATATATATGTATGTGTATATATATATATGTATATATATATATATATATATATATATACATATATATATATACACACACATGTATATATATACATATATACATGTGTGTGTATATATATATATATATATATATATATATATATATACACACACATGTATATATATACATATATATATACACACACATGTATATATATATACATATATACATATATACATGTGTGTATATATGTATATATATGTATGTGTATATATGTGTATATATATATATATATATATATATATATATATTAGGGCTGGGCGATATGGCCTAAAAAAAAAATCTCCGATTTTTTTACAAAAAATCCGATTCACGATTTAAATCGATTTTTTCCCCCAAAATTTTTTGCAGATGACAGAAGCTGTTGAAAACTATTTTTTATTTTATTTTGTGATGATTTTCCCAAGTAGGTTGATAAAAATAAAGTGCAAACAAAACCTGAACATTGTAGAAAGGTGCCTGTAGTATACAAAAAGTATTTGGTCACTCTTTTGTTTCCCTGAATCATTTAAATATAAAATTAAATTAAACATAACATTAAATGGCATTAAATAGTAGCCTTCCATTGTAAACAACTGTGCAAATGTAACTTTTTACAGTAAGCTTTTCTAACTGAATACACTGATACAAACACAGCATGAAATAAAATGTATGTGACCCTTTAACATTCACATTTTCAAAAGTGCAACATCTGATCTAACATCAACATAACATATTTTGCACAGTAAATAAGTGCATGTAAACAAAATCAAGTGCATTCACAACATAACCAACAGTATTAAACAGTAGTGCATGTTTTTTCTAAATATTTTTGCCAGGAAGACAAGCCTGTCTACTACCTCTGGCTTCAGGCATGCACGGTGGCATGTAACAATGCCCCCCCCACACACTGAAAAGCCTCTCAGAGGGGGCACTTGTAGCTGGCACAGAGAGGTATTTCTTTGCTAAAGTACTTAGCCTTGGAAAGTTAAGTTGGTGACGCTTCCACCAGTCAAGTGGATCGGTGTCTGGGTCAACCTGCTGGACCACAGGTCAGTTGTTGCGGAGTAGAATGACATCCCCTCCAGCTCCGCAGAGATCCTTTGGCGTGTACTATTGTACAGCCGAGGCAAGGCAACGTCAGAAAAATGTTTACGGCTTGGTAGCACGTACCTGGGGTCCAAAGCTTTGAGAAGGTGAATAAACCCCGGCTTTTCCACGGTGTATATGGGCACCATATCTTTTGCGATATACATCGCGACTGCATCCGTGATGGCTTTCCACCGGGCACTCTTCTTCTCATGCGGAGTACAGTTGGTGAATGTCTCCAAAATGCTGGGTTGTTGTTGTGAGGTGGCGGCGGCGGCGGCGGCGGCGCTTGTGCTCCCGCGGTCCTGCTCCCTCCTCAGGGCAACAACACTTCTCCCACTCGGCGGCATGCCTCTGTTTGAGGTGCTGCATTAAATTTGTTGTGCTGCTTGATTTTGTAGCAATAGCTTTTAGACAGACCTTACATCGTGGTGCTGTTTGTTCTGTGTCAGATGACACGAACCCGAACCATTTCCAGACTACCGAAGACACATTCTTCCCTCTCTTATGAACGAGAGCTTCACTGCTGGCCGCCATTGTTTTCGTTTGTAAACAATGCGCGCGCACTCTACTACGGGAGCCCAACGGGGGGGAGGGGTGGGGGCGATTTTCTCGATTTTCAATAAAACACATCGCCTTAAAGCACACATTCGAATTAATCGATTAAATCGATTTATCGCCCAGCCCTAATATATATATATATATACACATATATACACATACATATATATATGTGTATATATATATATATATATATATACATATATATATATACACACACATGTATATATATACATATATACATGTGTGTATATATATATATATATATATATATATATATACACATATATACATATATATACGGTATATACACATACATACGTTGTGTGTGACATGTCACATGTTGTGTGTCCCCTGTCAGGAGGTGATAACCCATGAGCGTGTGGTGGCCATGATGAAAGCTGCCATCAGAGACACTCAGAACCTGCCGATGTTTGTAAGTGTCCATGTTGTCTTTGTCCTGCAGCTCTGTTCTCCACCTGTTCAGGTACTCTGAATACTACTTGTTCAGGTACTGTGTTCTCTACCTGTTCAGGTACTCTGTTCTCTACCTGTTCAGGTACTCTGTTCACTACCTGTTCAGGTACTCTGTTCACTACCCGTTCAGGTACTCTGTTCACTACCTGTTCAGGTACTCTGTTCTCTACCTGTTCAGGTACTCTGTTCACTACCCGTTCAGGTACTCTGTTCACTAGCTGTTCAGGTACTCTGTTCACTACCTGCTCAGGTACTCTGTTCACTACCTGTTCAGGTACTCTGTTCACTAGCTGTTCAGGTACTCTGTTCTCTACCTGTTCAGGTACTCTGTTCACTAGCTGTTCAGGTACTCTGTTCTCTACCTGTTCAGGTACTCTGTTCACTACCTGTTCAGGTACTCTGTTCACTACCTGTTCAGGTACTCTGTTCACTACCTGTTCAGGTACTCTGTTCTCTACCTGTTCAGGTACTCTGTTCACTACCTGTTCAGGTACTCTGTTCACTAGCTGTTCAGGTACTCTGTTCACTACCTGTTCAGGTACTCTGTTCTCTACCTGTTCAGGTACTCTGTTCACTACCTGTTCAGGTACTCTGTTCACTAGCTGTTCAGGTACTCTGTTCTCTACCTGTTCAGGTACTCTGTTCACTACCCGTTCAGGTACTCTGTTCACTACCTGTTCAGGTACTCTGTTCACTACCCGTTCAGGTACTCTGTTCACTACCTGTTCAGGTACTCTGTTCACTAGCTGTTCAGGTACTCTGTTCAGGTACTCTGTTCACTACCCGTTCAGGTACTCGCACCCTAGTTATGGTCGGGTTCGAGGTGCTGCACGAGTGATCCGTCATGTTGCACATACCCCCAAAGCTTCCTGTGCTGATGACGACACAGTGTCTTCCCCCATCAAAATGTGTCTGATTAATGCACGCTCTGTAACAAACAAGGCTCACATTTTAAATGACTTGTTCACAAGTCATAATTTGGCTTTTTTATTTCTGACCGAGACCTGGCAACGGAATATGGAATGCATCCATTTCAATGAACTCTGCCCTGTGGACTGCTCTTATGTTGGGACACTGCGTCTGACAGGCCGCGGTGGAGGCCTCGCCGTGGTCTGGAAGAATCAGTTTTCCTGCCACTTGGGGAGCACAGAATCCTGTGTTCCTTTTGAACTACAGCTGACTAAAGTGGGCCGGCTAAAGCCGTTTTACTGTTTTTTAATTTACCGACCTCCAGGTCCTGCAGGTCAGTTTTTATCAGAGTTCACAGACTTTCTGACCTCTATTATCAAGCGAGACAAAGTGCTTCTGGTTGGTGATTTTAATCTGCATATCAATGATACCACAGACTGTATAGCCACGGAGTTTCTCAATATTACTGAATCTTTTAATTTCACGCAACATGTTTCTGGCGCCACTCACAGGGGTGGTCACACCTTGGACCTTGTGTTTTCTCTGGGTCTTGATATTGATAATACCCGTTGTGAGGACCTATTGATCAGTGACCATGAATGTATTTTCTTTGATCTTTCTGTCAATACTGACCGCTTGTGTCTGAAACTAACATTCCACTCCCGCATTATTACTCAGAGTACAGCTGATCATTTCTCTATGCACTTCTGCTGTGATATGAACACAAATCTCGATGATGTTGAACACTTTGCTGGATAAAGTGGCACCTCTTAAGGAAAGGACCAGAGCTGCCTATAACACTACTCCGTGGATGACTGAAGCTGTGTGCAGCCTGAGACAGAAGTGTCGCAGGACAGAGCGGCTCTGGAAAGCTACTGGGCTAGAAGTGCATCGTTTATATCTCAAAGACCTCAGAGTTTCTTTTGATACTGGACTAAAGGAAGCTAGAACTGCTTATTTTGCCAACCTAATCTCTTCTTCAAAGAAAAATCCCAAGATTCTGTTTGACACAATTACAGGAATTGTTTCACCGTCTGTCTCCACTGTACCATGCTATTCTGTTGACGATTGCAACAAATTCCTGATCTATTTTAATGATAAGGTAACAGGTATTAGGTCTGGCATTCAGCCTGGGATCTGTTCATCTACTTGTAGCTCCTCGCAATCTCCTGCTGTTCTGGACTCTTTCCAGCCTATCAGCCTTCAAGACCTGATGGACTTAATTACCAAAACAAAGCCATCAACTTGCCCTCTGGATATAATTCCATCCTCTCTATTTAAGAAAGTTCTGCTAACTATTGGCCCTGCAGTAACATCTATTGTCAATTCCTCATTGTCTACAGGAATTGTCCCTTCCTATTTCAAACATGCCACTATCCAGCCCATATTTTTCTCTACCCGTTCTCTACCCGTTCAGCTACTCTGTTCTCTACCCGTTCAGCTACTCTGTTCTCTACCCGTTCAGCTACTCTGTTCTCTACCCGTTCAGCTACTCTGTTCTCTACCCGTTCAGCTACTCTGTTCACTACCCGTTCAGCTACTCTGTTCACTACCCGTTCAGGTACTCTGTTCACTACCCGTTCAGGTACTCTGTTCACTACCCGTTCAGGTACTCTGTTCACTACCCGTTCAGGTACTCTGTTCACTAGCCGTTCAGGTACTCTGTTCTCTACCCGTTCAGGTACTCTGTTCTCTACCCGTTCAGGTACTCTGTTCACTACCCGTTCAGGTACTCTGTTCACTAGCCGTTCAGGTACTCTGTTCACTAGCCGTTCAGGTACTCTGTTCACTAGCCGTTCAGGTACTCTGTTCACTAGCCGTTCAGGTACTCTGTTCACTAGCCGTTCAGGTACTCTGTTCACTACCCGTTCAGGTACTCTGTTCACTACCCGTTCAGGTACTCTGTTCTCTACCCGTTCAGGTACTCTGTTCACTAGCCGTTCAGGTACTCTGTTCACTAGCCGTTCAGGTACTCTGTTCACTAGCCGTTCAGGTACTCTGTTCACTACCCGTTCAGGTACTCTGTTCACTACCCGTTCAGGTACTCTGTTCACTAGCCGTTCAGGTACTCTGTTCTCTACCCGTTCAGGTACTCTGTTCTCTACCCGTTCAGATACTCTGTTCACTAGCCGTTGAGGTACTCTGTTCACTAGCCGTTCAGGTACTCTGTTCACTACCCGTTCAGGTACTCTGTTCACTAGCCATTCAGGTACTCTGTTCACTAGCCGTTCAGGTACTCTGTTCACTAGCCGTTCAGGTACTCTGTTCTCTACCCGTTCAGGTACTCTGTTCACTACCCGCTCAGGTACTCTGTTCACTACCCGTTCAGGTACTCTGTTCACTAGCCGTTCAGGTACTCTGTTCTCTACCCGTTCAGGTACTCTGTTCACTACCCGTTCAGGTACTCTGTTCACTACCCGCTCAGGTACTCTGTTCACTACCCGTTCAGGTACTCTGTTCTCTAGCCGTTCAGGTACTCTGTTCACTAGCCGTTCAGGTACTCTGTTCACTAGCCGTTCAGGTACTCTGTTCTCTACCCGTTCAGGTACTCTGTTCTCTACCCGTTCAGGTACTCTGTTCACTACCCGTTCAGGTACTCTGTTCTCTACCCGTTCAGGTACTCTGTTCACTACCCGCTCAGGTACTCTGTTCACTACCCGTTCAGGTACTCTGTTCTCTACCCGTTCAGGTACTCTGTTCTCTACCCGTTCAGGTACTCTGTTCTCTACCCGTTCAGGTACTCTGTTCACTACCCGTTCAGGTACTCTGTTCACTAGCCGTTCAGGTACTCTGTTCTCTACCCGTTCAGGTACTCTGTTCACTAGCCGTTCAGGTACTCTCTTCACAAGCCGTTCAGGTACTCTGTTCTCTACCCGTTCAGGTACTCTGTTCACTAGCCGTTCAGGTACTCTGTTCACTAGCCATTCAGGTACTCTCTTCACAAGCCGTTCAGGTACTCTGTTCTCTACCCGTTCAGGTACTCTGTTCACTAGCCGTTCAGGTACTCTGTTCTCTACCCGTTCAGGTACTCTGTTCACTAGCCGTTTAGGTACTCTCTTCACAAGCCGTTCAGGTACTCTGTTCTCTACCCGTTCAGGTACTCTGTTCACTAGCCGTTCAGGTACTCTGTTCACTACCCGTTCAGGTACTCTCTTCACAAGCCGTTCAGGTACTCTGTTCTCTATAAACCATGTTTTCTTTCTTCCATCAGGAGCCAAAAATGACTCGATCCAGACTGAAACAGGCCGTTCAGCAGGGACAGGTGAACTCAATCTCCCACAATCCTCTCTGATACTTTCAACTTTCAAACCATGTCTGTTTAATCTGGGTGTCCTTTATCTGTCTGTCTGTCTGTCTGCTTACAGCCACTGAACTGGAGTCTGTCAGCATTGAACGCAGCCACGGTCAAGGTCTGTCAGTTCAATTCAAATAAACTTTATTGGCATTAATGTTCAGGTTACATTATGGCCAAAGATAAAATACATATTGTTAAGTAATAACTTATTTTGTTGTCTGCCTGTCTCTCTGACTGTCTGACTGCCTGTCTCTTTGACTGTTTGTCTCTCTGACTGTCTGACTGCCTGTCTCTTTGACTGTCTGTCTCTCTGACTGTCTGACTGCCTGTCTCTCTGACTGCCTGTCTCTCTGACTGTCTGTCCCTCTGACTGTCTGTCTCTCTGACTGTCTGTCTCTCTGACTGACTGTCTGACTGCCTGTCTCTCTGACTGTCTGTCTCTCTGACTGTCTCTCTGACTGCCTGTCTGACTGACTGTCTGATTGCCTGTCTCTCTGACTGTCTGTCTCTCTGACTGTCTGTCTCTCTTACTGTCTGACTCTCTTACTGTCTGACTGTCTGTCTCTCTGACTGTCTCTCTGACTGTCTGACTGTCTGTCTCTCTGACTGTCTGTCCCTCTGTCTGTCTGTCTCTCTGACTGTCTGACTGACTTTCTGTCTCTCTGACTGTCTGTCCCTCTGACTGTCTGACTGACTGTCTGTCTCTCTGACTGCCTGTCTCTCTGACTGTCTGTCTCTCTGATTGTCTGACTCTCTTACTGTCTGACTGCCTGTCTCTGACTGTGTCTCTCTGACTGACTGACTGTCTGACTGTCTGTCCCTCTGACTGCCTGTCTCTCTGACTGCCTGTCCCTCTGACTGCCTGTCCCTCTGACTGCCTGTCTCTCTGACTGTCTGTCCCTCTGACTGCCTGTCTCTCTGACTGCCTGTCTCTCTGACTGCCTGTCCCTCTGACTGTCTGTCCCTCTGTCTGTCTTTCCTGCAGCCTCCTCAGTTTATTGACATTGATCTTGAGGAGGATGAAGACTCGTCAGATGAAGAGTATTGTCCCGATGAGGAAGAGGAGGAGGAGGAAGACACGGCAGAAGAGGTGGGTCATTCTTTGACCTTTTAGTGTCTGTTTTACATTCAGACTGTTCAGATCATGTAAAGTACAGTGTGTGTGTGTGCAGACCTTCTTCAGTGATGCAGACAGCTTGGCTTCACCTCTCAAAAAGCATCGGGGCTCTCAACCCAAACTTCTGGCAGATCAGAGGACAGATGAACCCCGACAGGTAACCGACACCCTGACCTCCTGCATGTACCCCAACCCCCTACAGGTACCCCGACCCCCTACAGGTACCCCGACCTCCTACAGGTACCCCGACCTCCTACTGGTACCCTGACCTCCTGCAGGTACCCTGACCTCCTGCAGGTACCCTGACCTCCTGCAAGTACCCTGACCTCCTGCAAGTACCCCGACCTCCTACAGGTACCCCGACCTCCTACAGGTACCCCGACCTCCTGCAAGTACCCCGACCTCCTACTGGTACCCCGACCTCCTGCAGGTACCCCGACCTCCTACAGGTACCCCGACCTCCTACAGGTACCCCGACCTCCTACAGGTACCCTGACCTCCTACAGGTACCCCGACCTCCTACAGGTACCCCAACCCCTGACCTCCTACAGGTACCCCAACCCCTGACCTCCTACAGGTACCCCAACCCCTGACCTCCTACAGGTACCCCAACCCCTGACCTCCTACAGGTACCCCGACCTCCTGCAGGTACCCCGACCCCCTACAGGTACCCGACCCCCTACTGGTACCCCGACCTCCTACAGGTACCCTAACCCCTGACCTCCTACAGGTACCCCTGACCTCCTACAGGTACCCCAACCCCTGACCTCCTACAGGTACCCCAACCTCCTACAGGTACCCCGACCCCCTACAGGTACCCGACCCCCTACAGGTACCCGACCCCCTACTGGTACCCCGACCTCCTACAGGTACCCTAACCCCTGACCTCCTACAGGTACCCCGACCTCCTACAGGTACCCTAACCCCTGACCTCCTACAGGTACCCCGACCTCCTACAGGTACCCTGACCTCCTGCAGGTACCCCAACCCCTGACCTCCTACAGGTACCCGACCCCCTGTGGGAACCCTGACCTCTGACCTGTTTTATAGAGATCTCCAGAATGCCTGAGGGAACAGCTGATGACCTCTGCTCCTCATCACCTCCTCACTGCTCCGGAGTCTTCCTTTCTGGAGAGACTGAATGCTGTGGAGGAGGAGCTTGACTGTAGCCCTGCATACACCTATAACCAAGTAACCCAACCACCCCCACTCCCCAGCATCCGCCCACCTCTGTGCACCTGTCTGTCTGATTGACTACCTGTCTCTCTCTACTGTCTGTCTCTCAGCCTCTGGACAGAAAAGCTGATGATGATGGTAGTCATGAAGGCTCCAGCTGTTTGGCGTACCGTACACGCTCCAAACTTCGTCTGGTTAACGTTCCTCTGGGTCAGCTGGAGGCGGCGCTTCTGGCCCCGGACATCACTGCTGACATGTACGGTCACAGTGCCGCCCAGCGGGAGGAGGACCGTCACTGGACGAAGTGGCTGCAGGGCCTCATGGCCCCCGACAGTGAAGGTCAGATGTAAATACATTCCGGTCTAAGTGTAAAAGGTGTAAGCATTGAGTTTGATTCACAGTGCAGCACTGAGGCGTCAGTACACTCTCAGGTTTAATTATGAATCAGGATTCATCCCTTCACATGTGCCTCTGAACTGTTAATACTGTTATTTATATGATCTTCCAGCTGTGGTGGTATCCTTAGTGTGCTCGTTGCCAGCCGGAGACAGTTTCTGATACTGGAACTAAAAGAAGTTCCCAGTTACAGCTTTGACAACAAGACATCTGAGACAGTCTTTGTTGTTTAGATGCAGACAGCTGATTTTGCAATTCAATTTAATTTATTTTAGTTTAGCCCAAAATCACAAATTTGCCTCAGAAGGCTTTATTGAATCTGCTTGTTTTTGTCAGAGGAAGCTGATGATGATGACGACCCAGAGTACAACTTCCTGGATGACCAAGATGAACCCGATCTGGAGGACTACAGGACGGACCGTGCAGTCCAGATCACCAGTATGTATTGTAGACTGGGTCTAGGTCAAGGCCCGGAGGAGTTTCTCGCAGACCCTGTGTGTTTTGTTTTGTCCTCCCCTCTGTGTTAACACGTCTTCTTTTTCAGAGAAGGAAGTGAATGAGCTGCTGGAGGAGCTCTTTGATACAGTGAGTTGATTTTTACCAGCTTGTGTTTCTAATGATTTCTACTAATGATTCATGGTGGTGAATCGAGACTTTATGACAAGTCCGGACTTAGTTAAGAGTCGGGATCTAAGAACAAGTCGGGACTTGGTTAAGAGTCAGGATCTAAGAACAAGTCGGGACTTAGTTAAGAGTCGGGATCTAAGAACAAGTCGGGACTTGGTTAAGAGTCGGGACTTTGGGACGAGTCGGGACTTAGTTAAGAGTCGGGATCTAAGAACAAGTCGGGACTTAGTTAAGAGTCAGGATCTAAGAACAAGTCCGGACTTAGTTAAGAGTCGGGATCTAAGAACAAGTCGGGACTTGGTTAAGAGTCGGGATCTAAGAACAAGTCGGGACTTGGTTAAGAGTCGGGACTTTGGGACGAGTCGGGACTTAGTTAAGAGTCGGGACTTTGGGACGAGTCGGGACTTAGTTAAGAGTCAGGATCTAAGAACAAGTCAGGACTTGGTTAAGAGTCGGGACTTTGGGACGAGTCTGGACTTAGTTAAGAGTCGGGATCTAAGAACAAGTCAGGACTTGGTTAAGAGTCAGGATCTAAGAACAAGTCTGGACTTAGTTAAGAGTCGGGATCTAAGAACAAGTCGGGACTTGGTTAAGAGTCGGGATCTAAGAACAAGTCGGGACTTGGTTAAGAGTCAGGATCTAAGAACAAGTCTGGACTTAGTTAAGAGTCGGGATCTAAGAACAAGTCGGGACTTGGTTAAGAGTCGGGACTTTGGGACGAGTCGGGACTTAGTTAAGAGTCGGGATCTAAGAACAAGTCGGGACTTAGTTAAGAGTCAGGATCTAAGAACAAGTCCGGACTTAGTTAAGAGTCGGGATCTAAGAACAAGTCGGGACTTGGTTAAGAGTCGGGATCTAAGAACAAGTCGGGACTTGGTTAAGAGTCGGGACTTTGGGACGAGTCGGGACTTAGTTAAGAGTCTGGACTTTGGGACGAGTCGGGACTTAGTTAAGAGTCAGGATCTAAGAACAAGTCAGGACTTGGTTAAGAGTCGGGACTTTGGGACGAGTCTGGACTTAGTTAAGAGTCGGGATCTAAGAACAAGTCAGGACTTAGTTAAGAGTCGGGACTTTGGGACGAGTCGGGACTTAGTTAAGAGTCGGGATCTAAGAACAAGTCAGGACTTAGTTAAGAGTCGGGACTTTGGGACGAGTCTGGACTTAGTTAAGAGTCGGGATCTAAGAACAAGTCAGGACTTGGTTAAGAGTCAGGATCTAAGAACAAGTCCGGACTTAGTTAAGAGTCGGGATCTAAGAACAAGTCGGGACTTGGTTAAGAGTCGGGACTTTGGGACGAGTCGGGACTTAGTTAAGAGTCGGGATCTAAGAACAAGTCGGGACTTAGTTAAGAGTCAGGATCTAAGAACAAGTCCGGACTTAGTTAAGAGTCGGGATCTAAGAACAAGTCGGGACTTGGTTATGAGTCGGGATCTAAGAACAAGTCGGGACTTGGTTAAGAGTCGGGACTTTGGGACGAGTCGGGACTTAGTTAAGAGTCGGGATCTAAGAACAAGTCAGGACTTAGTTAAGAGTCGGGACTTTGGGACGAGTCGGGACTTAGTTAAGAGTCAGGATCTAAGAACAAGTCAGGACTTGGTTAAGAGTCGGGACTTTGGGACGAGTCGGGACTTAGTTAAGAGTCGGGATCTAAGAACAAGTCAGGACTTAGTTAAGAGTCGGGACTTTGGGACGAGTCGGGACTTAGTTAAGAGTCGGGATCTAAGAACAAGTCAGGACTTAGTTAAGAGTCGGGACTTTGGGACGAGTCGGGACTTAGTTAAGAGTCGGGATCTAAGAACAAGTCAGGACTTGGTTAAGAGTCGGGACTTTGGGACGAGTCGGGACTTAGTTAAGAGTCGGGATCTAAGAACAAGTCAGGACTTAGTTAAGAGTTGGGACTTTGGGACGAGTCTGGACTTAGTTAAGAGTCAGGATCTAAGAACAAGTCAGGACTTAGTTAAGAGTCGGGACTTTGGGACGAGTCGGGACTTAGTTAAGAGTCGGGATCTAAGAACAAGTCAGGACTTGGTTAAGAGTCAGGATCTAAGAACAAGTCAGGACTTAGTTAAGAGTCAGGACTTTGGGACGAGTCGGGACTTAGTTAAGAGTCAGGATCTAAGAACAAGTCAGGACTTAGTTAAGAGTCAGGATCTAAGAACAAGTCAGGACTTAGTTAAGAGTCAGGATCTAAGAACAAGTCAGGACTTGGTTAAGAGTCGGGACTTTGGGACGAGTCGGGACTTAGTTAAGAGTCGGGATCTAAGAACAAGTCAGGACTTAGTTAAGAGTCGGGACTTTGGGACGAGTCGGGACTTAGTTAAGAGTCGGGATCTAAGAACAAGTCAGGACTTAGTTAAGAGTCGGGACTTTGGGACGAGTCGGGACTTAGTTAAGAGTCGGGATCTAAGAACAAGTCAGGACTTAGTTAAGAGTCGGGACTTTGGGACGAGTCGGGACTTAGTTAAGAGTCGGGATCTAAGAACAAGTCAGGACTTAGTTAAGAGTCGGGACTTTGGGACGAGTCGGGACTTAGTTAAGAGTCGGGATCTAAGAACAAGTCAGGACTTAGTTAAGAGTCGGGACTTTGGGACGAGTCGGGACTTAGTTAAGAGTCGGGATCTAAGAACAAGTCAGGACTTGGTTAAGAGTCGGGATCTAAGAACAAGTCAGGACTTAGTTAAGAGTCAGGACTTTGGGACGAGTCGGGACTTAGTTAAGAGTCGGGATCTAAGAACAAGTCAGGACTTAGTTAAGAGTCTGGACTTTGGGACGAGTCGGGACTTAGTTAAGAGTCGGGATCTAAGAACAAGTCAGGACTTGGTTAAGAGTCGGGACTTTGGGACGAGTCGGGACTTAGTTAAGAGTCGGGATCTAAGAACAAGTCAGGACTTAGTTAAGAGTCAGGATCTAAGAACAAGTCAGGACTTAGTTAAGAGTCAGGATCTAAGAACAAGTCAGGACTTAGTTAAGAGTCGGGACTTTGGGACTGAAGTGAAGTTTCAGAACAACATTTGAGTGAATGAGAGAAACTGAAAATTTCTCCTGTTTCTTTGTGAGTTCTTTTTACACTTGGCGGTGTTTTTCAGTATTGATTCAAATGTCATTGTCACACAATTGTTAGGGTTAATTTATAAACAAGTCTTTTTCATGTTTCCTTCAAATGTCTGTTACATTTCTCCTGCTTAGTTTAAACTCAAACAAGGAGTCTGGTTTTAGTTCAACAAGGCCGTTTACTGTGACACTGACGTCAGTTATATGTACAGCTCCAGGAGGAGGAGGTGGCAGCTGAGGAGGAGGAGGAGGAGGAGCAGGAGGAGGATGTGGCAGCTGAGGAGGAGGAGGAGGAGCAGAAAGAGGAGCAGGAGGATGTGGCAGCTGAGGAGGAGGTGTCATCACAGACTGGACCCAAATTCAACATCCCCCAGGCTTTACGGTAAGAGTCCTGATGCATGATGGGAGGTCATACATCTACACAAACACATCATCACAGTTCTGTTGATATCTGGTTTTGCTGATCTGGTCTGGTCTGGTCTGGACTGCTGAACCAGCATTCATCATCATGACGGGTTCTGGCTAATTAAAAAGTACCATACATCAGCAGCCTGGACCGACGGCGTCACGGCACTAAATCCAGCTTGTGTTGCGTTAATAAAAATCAATATGACAACATGATTAGTATGACATTAAGTTTGTTTATAAATTTAATAGACTTAGACTTCTTATTTAGTGTTTATTGGCTTCGAGGTGCATGACTGCCACCAAGTGGACTGGAGTCTCAGGGTCTTTCTCAAACCGGACCCTCCCCACTATGTGACGGACTGAACTCTCATAGCTGCATGAAACTTCCCTCTCTCTGTTGGAAACAGGAAGTGTCATAACGTTTCGTGTGAAGAAGGAACTGTTAAACAGTAAGCTACACAAGTAACAGGAAGGTGGTAGATTCACCATCAAATAGGCCTCGTTATGGAGAATGTGCTTTGGTGCATAAACAAGAAACAGATGTAGAACAGAAACAAAGTACTATGATAATATAAAATACATATACAAAATATTTAAATTTTAAATATTTAAAAACTGCATACAATGTATCTGTTCAGAATGAAAGCTTGGCAGGAAGGTTTACAGTATTAAGAATAAAATGATATACAATACAGAGAAAGTGAAAAATATGAAATAAAACTTACTCCCATGCTTCTTTGGTGGCATTTGTCTTTTTGTAAACATCTCGTTTTTAACTCCTGCTTGGTTTTCCCTGTAAATATATACAACACCTAACAATCGAATGAACACGTCTCGCGTTTCTAAACTAGATATTTGATCCTGAATAGAATTTAACATTTGAGTTGTTAACGTCTGGCTGTAAGAAATTTGAGCATAGAACTGTGTTTAGTAGCTATAATAAAAGTGTTCAATGATTCATATTTAAGAATTCATAATTAGTCATAATCATAAGGGTTTTGGAAATGCATAATTAAGATAAGCATAAAGTGTTTTAGGATTAGTAGCTAGAAGTAGAATTTGAGACATGAAGCTTTTGCCAAAGTTGCAGAAGTTTAACGTTGATACTGAAGGATTATCATAGAGGGATTAAACCGTAACTGACAGTCATTGAATGTGTTGGTGAACGCAGGGACAGAAAGGCAGACAGACAGAATACACTCCTGGAGTTAGCCAATAGGAATTGGGATAAACGGAAGAGGAGGAGTTTCGAGCGGATGTGGGTGGTTTCATTTCAAGTCTTTTTCTCTCTCGCGTGATGCTCTCAGAGGACGGACGGGTTTTATACCTGAGGAGCTGAGTTGAGTTTTTTACAAACGGGGTTTTATTGATTTAATATTTCATGAAATAGTGTACTTCACTGTAAAGACTGTACTTGCATCAGTGGATTCAATTCCTTTTAATTGTAAACCAGTCTTGGTAGATTTATTGTTGCAGCGTGTCGACTGCATAAAGCAGCCGGACACGTGCTCTGGCCTCCTCGCTGTGGAACAGACTCAAACTTCCACAACATTAAATGTTTGTACAGGTAGTCTCACAGAACTACATTTGTACGTAGCGTGACGCACACAAAACGCTCATCCTCTCTAATGTCCAGCAGGGGGCGACTCCTCTGGTTCTATAGAAGTCTATAGAAAATGACTCTACTTCTCTCTTGATTTATTCCCTCAGTAAACATTGTAAACATGAGTTTATGTCTCAATCTCTAGTTTCAAGTCTTCTTCAATACAGCATGATGTTCATTTAGTACATTATGGTCCATTTAGAGTCACACAGACCATAAAGCAGGGGATGCTTTAGGGCGGGGCTACACAGTGATTGACAGGTCTCTACCAGAGACGTATACGGCGTCTCTATGTCACTCCTCCTCAGTCCAGATATGGTCACTTCCTGTTCACTGGTTGATTAAAAAAAACAAGATGGCGACGGACAAAACAATGAACTAGATGCTTCAAAAACATCAGTTTACATACACTATACGGTGGACTCTCCATGTGGAAGCTCTCACTGAGTGGAGGGTTTAGAGAGTGAAGGGGTTTGAGAAAGGCCCTCAGTCTCATGACGATGCTAATTCAGAGTGACGCCTAGTGATAAAACACCGGTTAGGGCTGGGCGGTATGACCAAAAATGCATATCACGGTATTTTGTAAGATTCTGGCGGTTTCACGGAATATCACGGTATTTTATTTTCTCGTTAAAGCATGAATTAATTAACGCCGAAAAGAAACGGCCGGCCAGCGAGCGGTGAACAGCTGTTTGTGTGCCGTTCCGTCACTTCCTGTTTCATTCGCCTACATTCCCCATGGTCCTAAACCCCTCCAAGGAAAGAAACGGGATTAGACCGTAGGATTTAGTTGTTAGTAAGTGTTGTTTAGGTTTATTTCTTTAGTTATTTATATATATATATATATATATATATATATATATATATATATATATATATATATATGTATATATATATATATATATATATATATATATGTATATATATATATATATATATGTATATATATATATATATATATATATATATGTATATATATATATATATATATATATATATATGTATATATATATATATATATATATATGTATATATATATATATATATATATATATATATATATATGTATATATATATATATATATATATATATGTATATATATATATATATATATATATGTATATATATATATATATATATATGTATATATATATATATATATATACACGTTACTGCCGCGACAGAGCCTCTCATAGCTGTTAGCAGACTGTTAGCGAGCTTTACCCAGCATGCAGTTCGGCGGTGAAATTTTATAAATGTACAATTATTTGTGCTACAAATTGTTTATCTGTCACAAACTGTTGTGTCGTGGTGTTTTGCCTTGTTAAAGAGCGTTAGTTGTGAGTTGGTAATTGTTGTTATAAAGTAAACCATGACTAGGGTTCCCTCTCAATACAGCTAACACAACTAGCTCCGATCGTAGCATTCCCAGCGGCAAACAATATAATTTGCTGCCTGTTGAAGAGTGACAGAAGTTGTTTCGCTGTATGACGGTATATGAAAAATTCATATCGTACGGGAAATTAAAACCGGTATACCGGTATACCGCCCAGTCCTAGGTCCAGTCCTGGTTTTAAAGTTTTGACACCGGTCCAACCTCATCATGTACACAAGCACATACACACCGTGACATAAATCCTCCTTTTGGGACGGTGCAGCAGAGAAGTGCTGTGACTGCTTGGGTAAGGAGGAAGAGAAACGTCCTCTGCTGCTGCTTCTTCTTCACACAGAACCCACGAAGAAGAATCCAGCTGAGAGGAGACATTCCGTGTCTGTCTTCACACGTCGTACGTTTTTATCGAGTGCTTCCTGTGCGACGGCTGTTTTGTCCCTTTTTGCTCTCCGTAGTTTTGAGGCTCCGTTAGCCGACATGTTGACGGAGCGACGGCGAACGGTCAGGAGACAGTACGAAGCTCTGCAGCAGAAGAGAGCCCTGCAGGACACGACCAGCCATCATCGTGAAAACGTGACCCAGAAGGACACGCCCGGCCCACAACCGGACATCATCAGTCCCGTCTTGGTGCTGCAGAGCCGCATCTCCCAAGTCCTGCACCTGGACTACACCCAGAAACTACAGCTGCAGCAGCAGATACAGCAGGTAGTGTACTGTCTCACAAAGTGTCCTCTGGTGTCCCCCAATAGAGTCCTCTACTGTCCCACAAAGTGTCCTCTGGTGTCCCCCAATAGAGTCCTCTACTGTCCCACAAAGTGTCCTCTGGTGTCCCCCAATAGAGTCCTCTACTGTCCCACAAAGTGTCCTCTGGTGTCCCCCAATAGAGTCATCTACTGTCCCACAAAGTGACCTCTGGTGTCCCCCAATAGAGTCCTCTACTGTCCCACAAAGTGTCCTCTGGTGTCCCCCAATAGAGTCCTCTACTGTCCCACAAAGTGTCCTCTGGTGTCCCCCAATAGAGTCATCTACTGTCCCACAAAGTGTCCTCTGGTGTCCCCCAATAGAGTCCTCTACTGTCCCACAAAGTGTCCTCTGGTGTCCCCCAATAGAGTCATCTACTGTCCCACAAAGTGACCTCTGGTGTCCCCCAATAGAGTCCTCTACTGTCCCACAAAGTGACCTCTGGTGTCCCCCAATAGAGTCATCTACTGTCCCACAAAGTGACCTCTGGTGTCCCCCAATAGAGTCCTCTACTGTCCCACAAAGTGTCCTCTGGTGTCCCCCAATAGAGTCCTCTACTGTCCCACAAAGTGTCCTCTGGTGTCCCCCAATAGAATCCTCTACTGTCCCACAAAGTGACCTCTGGTGTCCCCCAAAAGAGTCCTCTACTGTCCCACAAAGTGTCCTCTGGTGTCCCCCAATAGAATCCTCTACTGTCCCACAAAGTGACCTCTGGTGTCCCCCAAAAGAGTCCTCTACTGTCCCACAAAGTGTCCTCTGGTGTCCCCCAATAGAGTCCTCTACTGTCTCACATAGTGTCCTCTGGTGTCCCCCAATAGAGTCCTCTGGTGTCTCACATAGTGTCCTCTGGTGTTTCACATAGTGTCCTCTACTCTCTTCAGCCTTTTGTTGACTGTAGACTAGAATGATTCCGTCTCTCTCTCTTCCAGCATGTGCAGCTGCTGACTCAGGTTCACCTGCTGTGTCGCCATGTGGACGCCCTGAACCACGAAACCTGCATTACTAAACACTACCTGGTTAGTAACCACAAACACTACTTGGTTAGTAACCACAAACACGACCTGGTTAGTAACCACAAACACTACTTGGTTAGTAAACACAAACACGACCTGGTTAGTAACCACAAACACTACTTGGTTGGTAAACACAAACACTACTTGGTGAGTAAACACAAACACTACCTGGTTAGTAACCACAAAACACTACCTGGTTAGTAACCACAAACACTACCTGGTTAGTAACCACAAACACCACCAAGTTAGTAAACACAAACACTACTTGGTTCGTAAACACTAACACTACCTGGTTAGTAACCACAAACACCACCAGGTTAGTAAACACAAACACTACCTGGTTAGTAAACACTAACACTACCTGGTTAGTAACCACAA